>NC_071503.1:31795045-32112275 GCF_028408465.1 Anastrepha ludens | reverse complement strand
ATACCATAATTCTACAGTTTTCGTAGATAATCAGAAATACTCCTTTAACGAGATACTTACCAATAAGCCATTGCCAGCCATATTACAGTCAAATATTCCCTCAAATATAGAAGAAGAAATACTTAGTTTAGAAATGATGAAAGAGCTCCATATCAATAATACAAAAAAGTTAAATTCATTACAGACAGCCCATGCAACAGCCTTAATAACAAATTTTTCGCTAACCATAATTAGCATTATTTTAATAGCAGGAGTAGTCATCAAATTGACCATAGAAACATTTATTAAAGCGAAACCAATAGAGCCATCGAGTTACAAAGTTGACGTCAATGTAACCGACAGCAAAGGGGTCGCAACCCAAGAAACGCCTGCAGAGTCCTTAACCGTATGCTATTAGTTTGAACGAACGGGGACGTCCGTTTTTAGCGGCGGAGGAGTTAGCACCACTTAAGTTATACCCACACCCGTAATGCAATTGCGACATCCCAGATGCTGAATAAACAAACGCAACAATGTAAGCAATAAACATCCGCCATGCGCCGATGTAAAGCAATTGTAAAAAATGCTGAAACTAGCTTTAGCAATAAAAATCTCAATATCCAAATATACTGACACTTCGATCAGCAAAATTAGCTTTATCAATAAATATTAGTTTAAGTAATAAACATCCGCCATGCGCCGATTTAAAGCAATTGTAAAAAATGCTGAAACTAGCTTTAGCAATAAAAATCTCAATATCCAAATATACTGACACTTCGATCAGCAAAATTAGCTTTATCAATAAATATTAGTTTAAGCAATAAACATCCGGCATGCGCCGATGTAAATCAATTGTCAAAAATGCTGACATAAGTAGAAATAAGCTATATTAAGGACAGATTTAGTATTAAGCTTTGAGTTGTAAGTTGGGATTTGAAGAATAAAGGTCTTTCGACCAAGAAAACTTGTGTTTTTTCCATCGTCCAATTTCCGGGACGATAACTTATATGAGGAAGTTGTTGATATTATGGGCAAACATATAGTGAAACAAATTATAAATCAAATAAATAACGACGACACAAAGTATTATACAATTGTGATGGATTCAACTCCAGATCTGTCTCACATTAACCAACTTGCTATTGTATTACAATACTGTTTTCAGGGAAATGTGTACGAGAGATGTGTCTCATTCATCAAAATTAGTAGTCGTACTGGTTTACACTTATTTAATATTTTACAAGACTTTTTAGAAAAAAATGGGCTCGTACTGGATAACTGTAGGGGACAGTCTTATGACAACGCAGCCAATATTTCGGGTCAGTACAAAGGTGTCCAAGCATTAATTAAACAAAAAAATTAAAGTGCGGATTATGTACCATGTGCTGCACATTCCTTTAACCTAGTTGGTGAAGAATGTGTTAAAGTTGCAACCGAAATTGTAAATTTTTTTGGAGTGGTGCAAAAAATATATGTTTTCTTTTCATCCTCAACCCACAGGTGGGAATTGTTACATAGTGAAATGCAACTAAATTTTACGTTAAAAAGTGTAAGCCAAACCAGATGGTCTTGTCGTTATGAGGCTGTCAAAGCTTTAAAAAATCATTATTCTGAAATTATGAAAATTTTAAAAACTTTTAGCGAAAATGAGGATGAGAAAGCTGACCTCAGAAAAGAGGCACGAAGTTTATGTAATAAACTGGCGAAACTCTCATTTGCAATTTTGATCACATTTTGCGAAGAAATTTTGGAAAGGTTTCATGTAGTAAATAAAAAAATACAGAGCCCTGGCTTAAATATTTGCGAAGGCACTAAATTAATTGTTTCGTTAAAAGAGTTCGTGTACAACATACGACAGCATTCGGATCAGAAGCTAAAAGAGTACGAAGGGAAAGCTAAAAAATTAAGTACTAGTGTGGAAACAAATTACAGCGACGTTTACAAGAGACAAATTACTTCAAAATTTGCCGATAAGTCTACTGCAAAAGTCTCAGTGTGCGGCGCAGAAAAATTTAAAGGAGACACGCTAAACGTTGCATTGGATAAGCTGATTATGGATTTAAATGACAGGGGTTAAGTCTATGAGACAACCAGCAAAAAATTTAATTTTTTAATAGATTTGCAGAATAAAAACCAGGAAAGCGTGGATCTGGAAAGTGTACGCAATATTGTAAAATATTATTCAGATGACGCAGATGAAAATTTAGTAAATGAATGCATCCAATTAAAATCATATTTACTACAATCTTAATCAGACTTCTACATCTCTTGCAGTGAAATTTATAAGCTTATCTATGAAAGGGTGTATTTCCTAATTGTTACACCATCTTAAAAATTTTTTTTGACGTTGCCCATCACCAGCTGCGGATGTCATATAATATATTGAAAATAAGTATAGGACAACAATGTCGAACGATCGACTTAATCATTTATCTCTTCTTTCGATAAATTGTGATCTAACAAAGGATTTAGCAGTTGACGAGCAAATAATGGAATTCGCTGCACGAAAATGCAGAAAGATTGATTTGTAATTTAATATTCTTAATTGTCATATTTGTTTTGATAAATAAATGTTTTTATAAGATGATTTTTTTTCTGATAACTATATACTGCATCACCATAGAAAACAGGGCCCCCGAGTAACATTAGCCCAGGGCCCTACAATGTCACGATCCGCCCCTGCGCGCGGCAGTTAATTTGTGGTGCAGAAGCTAAAGTCGACGGAATTATTCGTTTTGTTTTTTGGCACGTATTTAATTCAGGTTCAAGTCCTGAAGTCATATTTTTTTTCTTGCACATTTTCTTTTACAATTCAAACCAGGAAAGTTTGGTAAAATTTTTGAGTTTATTTTAATTAAAATTTCTTTAAAATACTGTTTTTTTTGTATTTCATAAATGGAAATTTCTTTTCGGTATAAAATAGTTCATACTGGATATGACCTGATTTTTATATAAATCAATCAAAACAGAAAATATGTACATATGTTTTTAATCTCTTTCATCAAATCCAAATGATATTGATGAGAAAATATCATTCTAATATCCGTCCAGAAAGCCAAACGCGCATACACACATATATGATGTATATAAATATGCATACAAATTTTCAACGGACGCAAAATGTATGCATATAAAACAGCGAATCGAATAAATGACCGATTTAGGAAAGCAAATTAATAATCATAGATTAGCGCAAGCATGAAAGACGTCATATGCGTGCTACATCGTTCCGGATTTCACTCAGGTTCAAGTCCTGTACACACTGTTATTTGTTCGATATTTTAATTTAATTTTTTGTATTTGGTTTAATTACAATTGATTTAGAATAGTGTATTCAGGTTTTTCTAATACCTTTTATTTAAAAATTTATTTTCTATATAAAATTATTCATACTGCTTTTGAACTGATTTATATGTAAAACATCCATAAAGGCAATGCATATGAATATGCATCCATATATTTAATCTCTTCAGTGAAATCTGAACTACTTACATACACATATTGATGGAAAAATATTCTAATATCCATCCAGAAGGCCAAACGCGCATACACACATATATGATGTATATAAATATGCATACAAACTTACAACGAACGGAGAATGTATGCCTATAAAAAACAACAACTGCGCCCGTCTTCTTGTCCGTCAGTGAAAAGTTGGGATATGTATACCCTACGATCAAAAAGTACCGGGAAGGTGATGTTGAGGGAGCATGTGAGCCTCGTCATGCAGGTGTTGAATTGGGGGCATCAGGAGACATCCTGTCGCGGTCCTAATGGCAGTATTTTGGCAAGTCTGGAGCTTCGTCCACTGCGTATCACTGGTTCCAGCCGACCAGACAGGCGCGGCATAGTTGAGAATCGGTCGGCCTATTGCTTTGAAAGTCGACAGCAACATTTCTTTGTCTTTGCCCCAAGTGCTGCCGGCGAGGGACTTGAGGACGTTGTTGCGATTCTGTACTCCCGTTGCAAAAGCGGTTGTGTGCTCTGAGAAGGAGAGCAAGCTGTCAAAGGTGACTCCCAAAATTCTGGGGTTATTAACCGTCGGTATTGGGGTATCATCGACGTGCACCTGAAGTTGCAGTGAAGAAGCGAGGAAGGCGGGCGAGGTAGTCGTTTACTTTGGAGCATAGGCCATCAATGTCATTGCCCGACGCCATTATCGTGCAGTCGTCGCCGTATGAGACCAGTGAGACTCCCTCTGGTGGCTGGGGGAGTTTCGAAATATAGAAATTAAAAAGCAAGGGTGAAAGGACACCACCCTGCGGTACTCCTTGCTTTATTTTTCTCTGTTTTGAAGTTTGGTCTCGAAATATCACCTACGAGTGACGACCACTCAGGTAGTTCACGGTCCACCTCTTCAGCCCTGGCGGAAGTGTCGACTGTAAAATGTCATCTAGTAGCGTGGCGTGGCTGACTGTATCGAAAGCCTTTTGTAGGTCCAACGCTACTAAGACAGTCCTCTCGCAGGGGCGGTTTTGGTTTAGTCCACGGTGGTGGTGCTGTGCACTCTACGGAAACCATGCTGGTGTGGGGCTGGAGTCAGGTGTTCTGTGAGGAGTGGGAGTAGAAGGGCTTCAAGCGTCTTCACTACTGGGGAAAGGAGAGTTATCGGACGATAAGACTCCCCTTGGTTGGCGTGTTTCTCAGGTTTCAGTAGTGGGACCACTCTCCCTAATTTCCTCTTATCAGGAATGATGAGAGTGACCATAGACAGGTTGAAGACCTTAGTGAGGTATTCTACTCCCAATGGACCCAGCTTTTTCAATATCAGCATGTTTAGTCCGTCGGGGCCAATGGATTTTGATGGTTTCATGTGTTTGATGGCCCCCTGAACCTCGTCGCTGGTGAAAGTAAGCAGTGCACTGTTGTATGGCAGTTTGTGCAACCGTCTGGTGGCACAACGTTTGGATCTGTCGACCGGAGGATGCAGTATAAATTGCCGGCTAAAATAGCTGGCGCATCTCTTCGGGTCCGACGAAGTACGACCTTTGAAGGTGATATCCACCTTGTCGTTGTGCTTCGTCGGGTTCGACAGGGACCTTACGGTGGACCAGAGCTTGCTCACACCAGAGGTGAAGTTACAGGACTTCAGATGCTCTACCCATTTGGTCCGCTTATGTTGGGTGACCAGTTGCCGTATCTCCGAATTGAGATCCTTTATTCGAGGATCCCCGGGATCGACCTGGCGTAGGCGGTCACGCTCGTTCGCCATAACGGCTGCTTCGGCTGGGAAATTGGGACGTAATTCATCCGTCCAGCAGGTATGAAGCGAGCCGCGGCGGCTGTGATCGCCTTGCGGAATACGCGTTCGCCTGCGCGCACATCGGTGGGAGTGGGTAGGGCTGCGAAGGTGTCCTCAGTAAATTCCGCGAATCTGGTCCAATCAGCTTTGTTAAAGTTGATGTATGACCGGTGATCCGCGGAAACAAAGTCAGCAGGTCTCTCGATCGAGATGATAATGGGCAAGTGGTCTGATGCAAGTGATAGCATAGGTCGCCAGGTTATGCTATTTATCAGACCAGCGCTAGCAATTGTTATGTCAGGCGAGCTGCTGCAATTGCCCACTACCCTAGTGGGGCGTCGTCGCCTGCGTAATCGTGATGCGCGTTGAAGTCACCTACTACCAATCGGTTTTCTCCCCTGATGAGCGCACCAATATCAGGGAGATATCCTGCCGGGCAGCAGGTGGCAGGGGGTATGTAAATATTAAATATTTCGAGCTCGGCATCGCCTAACCGGACAGCTATACCTTGACGTTCATAGGTGCTGTCGCTGCGGTCGATGCCTTCATCGATAAGACGATACTGCACTGAATGGTGAGCGCTAGGCCTCCACCGTTGTCTCGCTCGCGGTCCTTTCGGTGCACATTGTAGCCGTCCCTGGTAATCCGGGGGGAGCTAGCGTGCAGTTTTGTCTTCTGGACCGCAGCTATCCTGATTCCAAACCGACTCATGAAGTCGACTATTTCGTCAATCTTGCTCGTGAGTCCGTTGCAGTTTAGTTGATAAAGCTTGAAGCTTCGCGGGAGTGTCGTTGTAATTCGGGGGTGAGGGATGCGTGATGTTGTCTACGTTGGTCCTAATGTGCGTTCCGCAAAATGGGTTGTGTCCTGATGTTGACTGATGCCCGCGCCACTGGGGGCGGTTGCGGGTGCAGAGCTCTGCAGTAGGGGGCAACGTAGTCGCGTGTCCACTCACGGGTGATGTGCAGGCCGGAGCACCTCCGAAAATGGCACCAGCCACTGCAGGAATTGCAGTGGGCAGTTGTCAAGTTCCGAGGAACTACGGTCTGACACACGGAGCAGACAGTGCGGGGGACCAAGAGCTGCTGGTCTGTCCCCGCACTGGGGTAGGAGCAGGAGGGTTGTGGGTTAGAGAGGGAGTTGTGTTGCTCGTGGGGGCTCCTTACCGTTGAGGTGTTGTTAGTGGCGGCAGTGTGATGTGCCGGTACTGAGGGCAGTGTAGCCGTAGAGGCGTGGGCCGCCTGTGAGCGGGAGCAACACGTGGCCACATAC
This sequence comes from Anastrepha ludens, assembly GCF_028408465.1. Classification (NCBI taxonomy): domain Eukaryota; kingdom Metazoa; phylum Arthropoda; class Insecta; order Diptera; family Tephritidae; genus Anastrepha; species Anastrepha ludens. Next base: position 32,105,779 of record NC_071503.1, on the reverse strand, counting down.
CTTGTGGACCACTCCCTGTGTGTCTTAAGGCCTGAGCAGGTCTTAAGATGGCACTACCCGTTGCACTGGTTATACCTAACCGAGGTGGAGTTCGGGTGGAGCCGTTTGTGGCAAATGCAGCAGTAGAATACCTCTGGTCCGGGGTTGGGTTCGACGCCAGCCCGGAAGAGAAGTATTAGGAGCAAACTAGCTGCAATGAGTTGCTCCTGTGACGAAAGATTGGGGGTAAAATACGGTTCACTAGACAGGGCTAGTATACTGGGGCGGTAGCCCTAGGTCGGGAAAAACCCGAGTCATTCCGGTAACGTAGAATCGGCTGCCATGGGAATGAGGCAGCCTCTGCGAGGTGGTTAGTGTCGTTCGGGGTGCTTTAAGGAATTTAACATGCTACAGAATCCAGAACATAATTATGTCAAGGTTACGCGGAATTCTCGCGGATGTTCGAGCTCTCCGTTTGCAATAGGTGGTGGTTGGATGCCGATAACAACATTCGGGGGTCGGGAGATTAGGAAGGTGGTAATGGTCTCCCGATGAATTTCGTTTATGGTCTATCTGTACACTGTCCGATCCAGTAGCTGCCTGTATGTTTTGTCTTTGATCTCGAACGCGTAATTGAAGAAGTGCCTCCTGACATGCCTGGGAGACGGCTCAGGTTAAAGCAGGTGTCTGCATGGGTGAGACCTGCGGCAACACCTTAGCAGGAACTGCTTGCTGAGCAGTTTGTTATGCTCCTTCACAGGTAGTATATGGGCCTCCTCGAGAAGATTCCTTTCAGGGGATGTAGTAGCCGTTGAGGCATAGACCGCCTGATGGTGGGTGCAGCACGTGGCTACATACCTTGTGGACCATTCCCTGTGAGTCTTAAGGCATGAACAGGTCTTAAGATGGCTCCACCCGTTGACCTTAACCGAAGTGGAGTTCGGGTGGAGCCGTTTGGGGCAGATGCAGCAGTAAAATACCTCTGGTCTAGGGTTGGGTTCAATGCCAGCCCTGAAGAGAAGTATTTGGAGCAAACATGCTGCGTGGGATTGCTCTTGTCACGGTAGATTGGGGATGATATACGGTACACTAGACAGGGCTAGTTTACTGGGCGGCAGCCCTAGGTCGGGAAAAACCCGAGTCATTCCGGTAACGTAGAACCGGTTACCATGGGAATGCCATTCACCGGCGTCCTTGTGTTTGGCTGTTTCTATTGCTTTTGCTTACTTTTCCTCTTGTTGCTGTGTTGTGAATGCGGGACAAACTAATTTTGTCTATTTGTCCTTCATTCCAATCTTCAATTCTCTCTCCATTGACATTCCTAATATAAAAATTTGTTATTCTTGCTCGAATGCCACCACTTTCTATAAACTCGTTATGAATAGATAGATAGGACCGTCACAATGGGCCCGTTGTACCTATTCCATAGTGACACCCGTCAGAGAACTGCACCGGTTGAGTGTAAAACATTCATACGCTTCGCTTGAACAAAAAAACAGGCCTTTGCGTTCAAACGATCGAACTTGTTCAAATAAGTTATTGTCATTGTTTATTTCAGCTCAATCAAATCATGTGCTGCGTTTTAGCTCTCCGATGTTATTACCAATCGTCTTCATAGCAGGCGTTTCGGGTATTTGCTCGTTCGGCTGTACATTCATTTTTTTGAGCAAGAATAAAAGGGCTATAGAGCCAAATGAGCCGGTTTGAACACGTATGATCCCGCATGAGTTTTTGCATGTAACGATAGCAAAGTAAAAGCAAAATTTTAAAGCAAAAATACTATATTTTCATATTTGTTTTTTTTTTCTTAAAACTTATAATAAAACATATAAAATCGTTTAACATTATTTTACAACGGCTGAAACCAACTAATCCTTTCAAATACGAAACGCAATTTACAGCGTACATTGTACGCCAACGCTCGTTTGCTCGAACATGTGCTATTTACAATATTGACAATTACTTCTTTGAACAAGTTTGATCGTTTGAACGCAAAGGCCGATACTAATTTCATTCAATGCTGCTTTTTGTTCAATGACTAGATTTGAGCCGAAGACGTTAGACCATACGTGTTGACTGAGCTGAACTACGCGTTCGCCTGCATGAGCTGACTGCACTTGACCAAATATTTTGGTTCAATTGACTGAATGTGAGCAAGAAATTTAGCGTATGAGCAACTCAAGAAAACAGTGAGCCATGCAGGTCTCTGACACCCGTATTACCCAGAAGAAGAACAATTTTGTATCACTCAAACTTTTATCGATGGTGTTTTTTTTTAGCTGATTACAGTGAATTATGTACAAGTACATTGGCTCTCGCTGTATCAAATCAAATTGAAAGAATGGAAAAGACTTTGCTTGTGCATTTCTATGCTCCCTTGATAACCGAAATTTTATTCAATTTATATTTTCAAACAAATACAATAACTAAAATATTTGAAATTATGCGCCAACATTTAAAATCAAAGTAACTTTAATGTTTGTTGATTTAATTTAAAAAGAAGAATTTCAACAAAATATTTTATAAAACGACGTCACATTTTGGGGTGTGTGTTTTAGTACATTTAAAACTTTAAAAAATTGATGAAAGTTTTTACTAATTTTTTGAGTCGAAATTAATTCACAGAGCATACAAGCAGAGAATGTTAATGGAATGAGAAGAAGCAAATGTTAAATGAGCTTTTTTCGAGTACTAATTTGTAGATTCATATTAAGGGATTTTCAAATTCAACTTACCTCACTAGTGGGGGTAAGCGAATAAATTAGCGATTAAGATTAAATTTTTGAGTTTATTTTAATTAAAATTTCTTTAAAATACTGTTTTTTTTGTATTTCATAAATGGAAATTTCTTTTCGGTATAAAATAGTTCATACTGGATATGACCTGATTTTTATATAAATCAATCAAAACAGAAAATATGTACATATGTTTTTAATCTCTTTCATCAAATCCAAATGATATTGATGAGAAAATATCATTCTAATATCCGTCCAGAAAGCCAAACGCGCATACACACATACATATGCATATTATTACGCATACAAACTTTCAACTAACACAGAATATGTGCATATAAAACTGCGAATCGAATAAATGAGTGATTTAGAAAATTTCATTAGTAATTGTAGATTAGCGCAATCGTGAAAGACGTGCCGTGTATGCAGTACATCGTCCCATATTTGACTCACGTTCAAGTCCTGTACAGAGTTTTCTTTGTTCGATATTTTTATTTAATTTTTTGTATTTGGTTTAATTCGAATTGATTTAAAATAGTGTATTCAGGTTTTTCTAATAACTGTTATTTAGAAATTTATTTTCTATATAAATAACATTATTCATACTTCTTTTGAATTGATTTACTATATGTAAAACAGCCATAAAGGCAATCATATGAATATGCATTCCTATATTTAATCTCTTTAGTCAAATCTGAACTACTTACATACACATATTGATGAGAAAATATTCTAATATCCATGGATGCATCCAGAAAGCCAAACGCGCATACACGCATATGTATACAAATATATACAAACTTCAACGAACGCAAAATGTATGCAGATAAAAAACAGCAACTGCGACCGCCTTCTTGTCCGTCAGTGAAAAGATGGGATATGTATACCCTATCAGCAAAAAGAACCGGGAAGGTGATGTTGACTGTTTTCTTCGATTGCCAAGGCATAGTCCACCATGAGTACCTTCCATCGGGCCAGACAGTCAATAAAGAATATTATTTATCCGTTTTGAAGCCTTTGAGAGATGCTGTATTTTGTAAACGGCCGGAAATGTGAGCAAACAATTCTTGGATTTTGCGTGATGATAACGCGTCACCGCACCGATCAAAAAGATCAAAGAGAATACGACGAAGGAGCTGAAGGCCATGTCGGCCTGCCGGGGGTGTTTGGAGGACTGGGTTAAACGTTGGCACATGTGTGTTGCTTCAGACGGGTCATATTTTGAAGGAGATAATATAAATTTGCCTGAAATTTAACTCTGTTATGTTTTATTTAAACATTCCCGGTACTTTTTGATCATAGGGTACATATATGCGGCTTTGCGAACAGAAATGTGTGATTCGCTGGAATTGTTCAAGGAATCTAAGTCGCATTAACTCGCGACTGTCGAACAGTTAGAAGACATATTTACATACATATAAGGGTGCATACATACATACGGAGCCACGGCTACTCGACATGACAAAAATTCAAGATATATCAAATATTGGCAAATAATTCCACGCGAAATATTCCAATATTGACTATTTTCGAATGGTCGCGAAAATTGGCATATGGGCGGCTCGTTTTATGAATGAAATTGAAATATGAGCTCGAACTTATGAATGAACTTTTTGTTTTTGTTCTAAATTGTTCAGCGCCGTCGCTGATAGAATCATGGCCGTTGCGACTGCGTCTACGAATGTATTTTGTTTTTGTAGTCGCTAGGCTTAGATTTTAGCTTTGGGCGACATGCGCATGTGAGGTATGTGTTTTTGTTGTGTTCTAGAACATTTTAGAATGTGTGGTGGCAAAACGGCCATCGCGTTGCGCTTGCTGTTGCATTTGCGTCTATCAAAGTATTGTGTTTTTGTAAGTAGAATATTAGGAATATCGACTGGTGAAAGACAAAAGTACGCGGAAGCAAGAAGGGAGCGCTGTGCTCGCGCATATATGCATGAATGTATGAACGTGCATGGATGTAGTAACATATGAATACAATTATTTTGTAGGAAGTTTAGAAGGCAAGTAGGTATATATGTATGTATGTCTATATGCTAGGACATAAAGTGGGTATATATACATACATAGAGCAGACTTGTTTTTGCACTTGTGAGGAAGAAACTCGTTCACTAGTGCGTATGTGTATTTGATTTCTTGTAAGAATGTGATGTGCTGTGACATGTGTACATATGTACATAAGTCAAGGTTACTGGGCATACTTGCATATGTACATATGTAGGTATGAAAGGAAGATGATGTTCTTACGCTTGTGCATTATGGTTTTTCATATACAAATGTACATACATACATACATATGTATGTAAATGCTGTCGAATACATTAACTATAAAGTGACATACAATATATAATAAAATAAATGTTGATTTATCTTAAACCGTTTTATTTTCTGAATGCAAATACCTCCTATTCACATGTACATATATACATAGTATGTATATTGTCATATACCATCATTTATGTACATATGTAGAGTATTAATGTATGTAATGAAAAACTTCATGAATTACTTTCAGAATTTATTACAACTTATTCGCGTCGCGCGCCAACATATCGACGTAGACATCACAAACCTTTTGTTCACAAAGCAGGCGCAGAAATAAACGCTCTGCGTATTTATCCTCCCCACGTGACTTGCCATCAATTCCTCGCAAATTTGTTTTTTTCGTTTTTAAATTTTTTTTTTTTAATGTAATCGTAAAAAAGTTTGTAATACATTTTATGTATCCGCTTATCATTTCAAAAGTAACAAAATGATAAAAAAATAAGCAGTCGAAGAAATAAACGCACCGCCTATTTTTCCTCGCCACATGTTAGACTCGATTTCAATTCCCGTCGCAAACTTTTTTTATTAGTTTTTTTTTTTTAATTCGTTTTTTTTTTAATGTAATTGAAAAAGAAATTATGTAATAAATTTTACGCATTCGCTTATTATTTCAAAAATACGAAAATAGTAAAAATTTAATTGGTTTAATGTCGAGGTGAGAAATGTGTTGTGTGTTGAGGTGAAAGATGTGTGGTGTTTCTAATTTTTGTGTGGGCAAAAGTCAGTGAGGTGTCTATAAACTCGGTGTACTAAATTTCCTTACTTCAAATCTTTCAAATCTCAATTGTACTAAAAAAAGCTCACAGTAACATTTGCACCTTCTCATTGCATTAACATTCTCTGTTCATACTAAGGTAATTTCAAATTCAACTTTCCTCACGAGTGGGGAATTGCAGATATTTACTACGCGAGTGGAGGGTTTCTTTATTTACTTACCACGCTAGGACAGGAATTCAGATTTTTTCTGCGTTTACCAAACTACTGAGGAATTTCATAAGATTTTTCGGCACACTACTAAGGAAATCGACTTATTTCATGCCCACAGCGAAGCGAATAAATTTGCGATTAAGAAGGCCGCGCGGCCAGTGGCGGATCTACCTAATGGCTTTTTGGGCTTCAGCCCAGGGCCCCGTGGTTGCAAAGGGCCCCCAGCCACCAATAAAAATAAAATACGAATGCCCTATAAGACGCACTGATATTTTACTACCACACTCACAAAACACTAGACGGCCAGAACCGTTTAAACGGTTAAGTGCCAACTAATTAAGTACTCACACTTTTTGACAGTGCTGATCCTGCGCTGACATAAACATTGATACTTGACTTTATATTATATATGTTCTTTTGTTTGCACACGTGTGCGAACGTTACTTGCAACGAAAAAAAAAATCGTAAGTTTGGCAACTAAAATCGATCAACTCGTGTGCCGCCCATGAAACGAATCGGTAATTCACCTGCCACTTCGCTTGTCTATAGACGGTGTATTTTATAGCGTGCGTGTGTATTGCGTATATTTTGGGGACTCCCCGTAGATCAAAAATTTAGTTCATGCTTGTCTTCGAAGTGCAAAAATAAACAAAAACTGGCTGTGTGCTGCTAATAAAGTTACTATATAACTTAGAAAAGTGTTGGTGCGATCATACGTCTCGAATTTTGAAAAGAGACAGTAAAGCTCCATGGAATATTCAGAACAAAGCAAAGGCAATTGCATCAACTTCGTAAGTAAATCTAGTTATAAGTGTTCTCTGTAATTTCTGTAAGGGTGGATGGGAATTCGAATTATCGCCAGCTCTACATGGAACCAAAAATCTATAGAGGCTAGCGCCAATCGGTTTCAACAAATTAAGTTTACCGAAGGCTTCAACCAAACAAATCGACAGGAGTTGTTAAGAAAATTATTCCTCATCTAGCGGTCGGTCATCTCCTCAAATTGCGTTACTTGTACAAAATATTAGTACCTATTAGATTAGCTCAACGATTATAGGTTAATTCTGTTCTTTGATTATTTTTTAGAATACCAAAATCATATCAATGTCTACAAGAAAATATAAAAGTGGAGCCGAAAAACGAAAATTACAGTTAAGCCGAGAAAAAGAAAAAAGTAAATGTGCAAAACTATATACTTTTTTTAAAATAGAACTTAAAAATTACGATGAAAGATCTAAAAATCTATTATCAAGCGAAAAGGAAGGAACCTTATCCAAAGAGAACATATCTACAGAGAGTAAGGAACCCCAACACCAAAAAAAAAAATTATCTGACTACCAACAACCCTCTGATCCAACTGAAAACGATATTAATGCTCAACATAAGGAAGCTTATATTGGGACTGAACAAAATTCAGAAAACATTAACTTTGAGTTTGGGAAATATCTTGACGTGGGATCGTGGCCAGTGTCACTAAATAATTACTTCATTAATCACATCCTCTCTCATGAAATAACAGATCTTCAAAATAAAGATCCAGAAAATAAATATCCAGCTTCAACAAAAAAATATAAAGATTAAAATAGATCATTCTCAGACAGATATTTCATTAAGAAAATGAAAAACGGCCAATTACTGGAACGACCTTGGTTGTGCTATTCACCCAGCCTTGGGACTATTTTTTGTTCGACTTGCAAACTTTTTTCTAAAACACTTTCTCAATACACAACGGGATTTTCTGATTGGAAACACATAGGAACGTCTTTAGAAAATCAAGAAAATTCTAATGAACATAAACTTTCTATGTTAGCTTGGCTGTCACGAAAAGAAAATAAGTCTGTTGTAGATAAGCAGCTCCAGGATCAATTAAAGAAGGAAACAGAGTACTATCATAATGTCATGAAACGGGTTATTGCAGTGATACAATTTTTGAGTATAAGAGGATTAGCATTTAGAGGTTCCGAAGAAGTATTTGGTACACCACATAATGGTAATTTCATGGGAGCTCTGGATCTATTGGCAGAGTTTGACCCATTCATTCGGGAAGATATTGAACAGCGAGAGCTGCGACCGAAACCAACAATATCGTACTTATCAAAAACAGTATAAGTTAGCACCACTTAAGTTATACCCACACCCGTAATGCAATTGCGACATCCCAGATGCTGAATAAACAAACGCAACAATGTAAGCAATAAACATCCGCCATGCGCCGATGTAAAGCAATTGTAAAAAATGCTGAAACTAGCTTTAGCAATAAAAATCTTAATATCCAAATATACTGACACTTCGATCAGCAAAATTAGCTTTATCAATAAATATTAGTTTAAGTAATAAACATCCGCCATGCGCCGATGTAAAGCAATTGTAAAAAATGCTGAAACTAGCTTTACCAATAAAAATCTCAATATCCAAATATACTGACACTTCGATCAGCAAAATTAGCTTTATCAATAAATATTAGTTTAAGCAATAAACATCCGGCATGCGCCGATGTAAATCAATTGTCAAAAATGCTGACATAAGTAGAAATAAGCTATATTAAGGACAGATTTAGTATTAAGCTTTGAGTTGTAAGTTGGGATTTGAAGAATAAAGGTCTTTCGACCAAGAAAACTTGTGTTTTTTTCCATCGTCCAATTTCCCGGAGGATAACTGGCGCCCGAGTCAAATAAGCTTGGCAGCGTCTAGCAAAAGTTGTTGCAGAAATAAAGTGCCACTAAGCTACAAGAAGAAAGTGCCACAAAATTTATTCTAAAAACTACAAAATAAAGTGCCACTAAGCTACAAGAAGAAAGTGCCACAAATTTTTTTCTAAAAACTATAGAAATAAAGTGCCACAAAATTTTTTCTGAGCTACAAAATAAAGTGCCACTAAGTTACAAGAATAAAGTGCCACAAATTTTTTTTCTAAAAAGCTACAAAATAAAGTGCCACAAAAAACTTTGAAGAAGAAATCAACATAAAAGAGGCGTGAAAGGGAACGTGGAACTTCCCCGACGCCCCAACGACAAGCCAGACAAAGCCAGCCCGGACAACAACAACTTCATCAGCAAGGAGCAAGCCCAGTGCCCCTCAGTACCCACGGAAAACAGGACCACGCACACTTGCCGGCACCCAAATGCAGCTGAGATTACTGTAAGAATACAATAGATTATATAATATAACATAATACATTATATTTAAGAATTTAACTCACATAGCTGAGATTACTGTAAGAATATGTATTGGAAAATGTAAATTAAATCGTGCCTAAATTGATAATATTTTAGCTGAAAGAAATTGCAAAATATTATGAAATTTTTTAAAATAGTTAAAAGAAACGGAAAGCGTAGAATAAAATTCAAGCGAGGAATATTCCCACAGCAAATTAAAATTTCTAAATCCTACAATAGTAAAAAAGGAAAAATAATTATATTTAAAATATTAAATCGCGTAACGTTAATAGAGGGAATAAAATTTCTCAAACATTCAAATATTTTCCATTTTTGTAAAAACAAAATAAATAATAGAATTATAAAGCAACTACAAGTGTTTACTGAAAACCTGTTGCTAATGTAAAAATTTTTTATCTTTTTTTTGAACGAGTATTAAATAATAAACTATGGCAAACCCAAACAATCTGATTAGGCCACCAGTGCTAGTCGCACCACCTTCACCCCCAAACCCCCAAATTTCCCCAGACTTAGCTACTCTCATTAGGAATATGATTAGGGAAACCATAGAATCCAATGGACCTCATCTTATACAAAATGTCCTTAACAATAACCGCCCCCCCATAATAACAGACCAAACAATAGAGGAACAATTTAGGAACAACATGAATGAAATGGACAAAATTCCTGACGTAGTACGTTCACTACGAGAATTTTCAGGAAACGCCTCCGAATTTAGTTCATGGAAAAAAGCGTTGAACGTATTTTGAGGATATACGAACCCTCAAAAGGCACTCCTAGATACTTCGGTATCCTAAATGTGATCCGAAACAAAATTATAATATAGGAAAAGCGGATATAGCCCTTGAATCGTACAACACACCTTTAGATTGGACAGCAATCTCCCGCTGTTTAACTACCCACTACGCAGACAAACGCGATATAGGCACCCTCGAATACCAGATGACGTGTCTCATTCAAGGAAGAATGACAATTAACGAATTCTTCCAGAAAGTTTATAGCCATTTATCCCTGATCCTTAATAAAATAGGATGCATGGAAATAGGAGAAGAAGCAGTCCATCTATTAACAGATAACTACCGCGCTAAAGCCCTTCATACCTTCATCAGAGGACTTTCTGGAGATCTTCCCAGACTCCTAGGCATAAAAGAGCCGAAGAGCCTTCCAGAGGCCTTACACCTTTGCCTCAAACTAGTAAACCAGAGCTTTAGAGCGCAGCATGCAAACAATCAGATGCCACAACCAACCCTCAGAAATCAAACCTTTAATTCTTCTATCCCTAGACAACAGCTTCCCACCCCAAGATATGTGCAACCTACAAACTCACAATTAAGATTCTACCCCGAACTAGCTCATATACCTCACCCTCATCCAAACTATAGACAACAAAACCAAAACCAATCAAACCTATACAATAGATACCAACCACAAAATCGCTATTACCAACCACAAAATCCCTATTACCAATCACAAAATCCCTATAACCAACAACAAAACCACCTCCCTCCAAGACCACCTAAACCACCTCAACCTATGGATGTGGACGAAAGCATCAGGACGAAAGCAGTAAACTATACAAACCGTCCCAAACCACACGAACCAGGTAAACGCCCACCAAACGCATCAATGATAAACCACCCCCCCACGAAAGTTCAAAGGAACTTTCATATAAGTTCCGACGAAACCACAAACGACCAAAACTATGAAGACCAATACTATGACGAATATGATAACGGCCAGCCGACAGACTACAATATGAAAGAGACCCACGACCTGACGGACGTACATTTTTTAGACTAAACAGCTCTTCGTTACCGTACTTCAGATGTAAGACGAAGAGCGGCGACATACTAAACATTCTAGTAGATACAGGATCAAACAGAAATTATATACAATGCAATTTAGTAAAAAAATATACGAAAAACGAAAAGCCTTTCTTCGCTAACTCAGTCGGAGGAAAAATAAAATTTACCCACTTCATTTTTCCAATTATAAAATTCGTTATACCCAAACAAAAGTAGAAGACTTGGTAAACGAAGATACACAAAATGAGGAAATATTAAAGGAACATAAACGAGCCCACAGAAATAGAGACGAAAATAAAAAACAACTTATACAGAGATGCTACTTTCCAAAAATGAGAGCTAAAATAGAAAACATAATTAAACATTGCAAAATTTCCAAAGAAAATAAGTAATAACCTCACATTAAATAATGCTGAGGAATCTTTAGAACTAGGAGATATAAAGATAGTTACAAATAGTTCTATGATATTTTATATTGTCAGCATACCACTAACTAATGAAGAAATTTGTAATTCAGTCACAATCAAACCAATAAAAAAGAATAAATATATCAATAAAATCCCATACGAGGATATTATTACTTGTAACAAAAAAATGTTTGCTGTTAAACTAAAATGTAAAGAAAATAATAATTTAAGAATTTGTAATAACAAAAATATAATAGATATTAGTAACACTACCTGTATCCCACAACTCCTTAAGAGCAAACCAGCAGAATGCACGTTAATTAATAATCAACACATTCCTTCAGTAGAAGTCATAACACCAGGCATAATTTTACTTAACCGTTTGAGTGCTAAGCGATTTTCTTTAATACATACGAAAATTGCGAAGCAAAATTTGGTCTAAGAAAACTGAAATATGATGGCTTTACAAATATAAGCATAGAGAACACAAAAAATTACATATTTCAATAATTTTATTTTTATTTTGTAGACTAAACTATTAGTTATGATTATAAGAAAAACTTATTTACATTTTTTTAATATCATCTTTTTTTTTTTTTTACAACAAGTTCCGGCATTATTATTCAAATTTTGGCACATTTGTGGTTCCCCACACAAGTACCATGCACACCTTTTTTGCAAATGTTGCATATTAGCCGGGAACGCTTTGGATTTTTAGATCCTTTTACACTACATACTACACATTTGCGCAATTTATTTTCAAAATATCGATATTGAACGAAAAATAAAAATTGTTTTTAACGGTCTCAACTAATTTATACTTTTATATGACATAAATTTTTTATAAATATCGCAAAATAATATTCAACACGTTCCTAGCCGAACGCCAAATGCACAGTGATGCAATCGTCGCTATAGCAACGCGCCGCAAATTTGGAGTAATTAGTTATCGTCGCTATATCGACGAATCGCACTCAAACGGTTAATCAATACAAAGGTTCAATCGAAATTGACAGCCAGAATATCACCCTTGACGGGTCATATGCAGTACAATACCATAATTCTACAGTTTTCGTAGATAATCAGAAATACTCCTTTAACGAGATACTTACCAATAAGCCATTGCCAGCCATATTACAGTCAAATATTCCCTCAAATATAGAAGAAGAAATACTTAGTTTAGAAATGATGAAAGAGCTCCATATCAATAATACAAAAAAGTTAAATTCATTACAGACAGCCCATGCAACAGCCTTAATAACAAATTTTTCGCTAACCATAATTAGCATTATTTTAATAGCAGGAGTAGTCATCAAATTGACCATAGAAACATTTATTAAAGCGAAACCAATAGAGCCATCGAGTTACAAAGTTGACGTCAATGTAACCGACAGCAAAGGGGTCGCAACCCAAGAAACGCCTGCAGAGTCCTTAACCGTATGCTATTAGTTTGAACGAACGGGGACGTCCGTTTTTAGCGGCGGAGGAGTTAGCACCACTTAAGTTATACCCACACCCGTAATGCAATTGCGACATCCCAGATGCTGAATAAACAAACGCAACAATGTAAGCAATAAACATCCGCCATGCGCCGATGTAAAGCAATTGTAAAAAATGCTGAAACTAGCTTTAGCAATAAAAATCTCAATATCCAAATATACTGACACTTCGATCAGCAAAATTAGCTTTATCAATAAATATTAGTTTAAGTAATAAACATCCGCCATGCGCCGATTTAAAGCAATTGTAAAAAATGCTGAAACTAGCTTTAGCAATAAAAATCTCAATATCCAAATATACTGACACTTCGATCAGCAAAATTAGCTTTATCAATAAATATTAGTTTAAGCAATAAACATCCGGCATGCGCCGATGTAAATCAATTGTCAAAAATGCTGACATAAGTAGAAATAAGCTATATTAAGGACAGATTTAGTATTAAGCTTTGAGTTGTAAGTTGGGATTTGAAGAATAAAGGTCTTTCGACCAAGAAAACTTGTGTTTTTTCCATCGTCCAATTTCCGGGACGATAACTTATATGAGGAAGTTGTTGATATTATGGGCAAACATATAGTGAAACAAATTATAAATCAAATAAATAACGACGACACAAAGTATTATACAATTGTGATGGATTCAACTCCAGATCTGTCTCACATTAACCAACTTGCTATTGTATTACAATACTGTTTTCAGGGAAATGTGTACGAGAGATGTGTCTCATTCATCAAAATTAGTAGTCGTACTGGTTTACACTTATTTAATATTTTACAAGACTTTTTAGAAAAAAATGGGCTCGTACTGGATAACTGTAGGGGACAGTCTTATGACAACGCAGCCAATATTTCGGGTCAGTACAAAGGTGTCCAAGCATTAATTAAACAAAAAAATTAAAGTGCGGATTATGTACCATGTGCTGCACATTCCTTTAACCTAGTTGGTGAAGAATGTGTTAAAGTTGCAACCGAAATTGTAAATTTTTTTGGAGTGGTGCAAAAAATATATGTTTTCTTTTCATCCTCAACCCACAGGTGGGAATTGTTACATAGTGAAATGCAACTAAAATTTACGTTAAAAAGTGTAAGCCAAACCAGATGGTCTTGTCGTTATGAGGCTGTCAAAGCTTTAAAAAATCATTATTCTGAAATTATGAAAATTTTAAAAACTTTTAGCGAAAATGAGGATGAGAAAGCTGACCTCAGAAAAGAGGCACGAAGTTTATGTAATAAACTGGCGAAACTCTCATTTGCAATTTTGATCACATTTTGCGAAGAAATTTTGGAAAGGTTTCATGTAGTAAATAAAAAAATACAGAGCCCTGGCTTAAATATTTGCGAAGGCACTAAATTAATTGTTTCGTTAAAAGAGTTCGTGTACAACATACGACAGCATTCGGATCAGAAGCTAAAAGAGTACGAAGGGAAAGCTAAAAAATTAAGTACTAGTGTGGAAACAAATTACAGCGACGTTTACAAGAGACAAATTACTTCAAAATTTGCCGATAAGTCTACTGCAAAAGTCTCAGTGTGCGGCGCAGAAAAATTTAAAGGAGACACGCTAAACGTTGCATTGGATAAGCTGATTATGGATTTAAATGACAGGGGTTAAGTCTATGAGACAACCAGCAAAAAATTTAATTTTTTAATAGATTTGCAGAATAAAAACCAGGAAAGCGTGGATCTGGAAAGTGTACGCAATATTGTAAAATATTATTCAGATGACGCAGATGAAAATTTAGTAAATGAATGCATCCAATTAAAATCATATTTACTACAATCTTAATCAGACTTCTACATCTCTTGCAGTGAAATTTATAAGCTTATCTATGAAAGGGTGTATTTCCTAATTGTTACACCATCTTAAAAATTTTTTTTGACGTTGCCCATCACCAGCTGCGGATGTCATATAATATATTGAAAATAAGTATAGGACAACAATGTCGAACGATCGACTTAATCATTTATCTCTTCTTTCGATAAATTGTGATCTAACAAAGGATTTAGCAGTTGACGAGCAAATAATGGAATTCGCTGCACGAAAATGCAGAAAGATTGATTTGTAATTTAATATTCTTAATTGTCATATTTGTTTTGATAAATAAATGTTTTTATAAGATGATTTTTTTTCTGATAACTATATACTGCATCACCATAGAAAACAGGGCCCCCGAGTAACATTAGCCCAGGGCCCTACAATGTCACGATCCGCCCCTGCGCGCGGCAGTTAATTTGTGGTGCAGAAGCTAAAGTCGACGGAATTATTCGTTTTGTTTTTTGGCACGTATTTAATTCAGGTTCAAGTCCTGAAGTCATATTTTTTTTCTTGCACATTTTCTTTTACAATTCAAACCAGGAAAGTTTGGTAAAATTTTTGAGTTTATTTTAATTAAAATTTCTTTAAAATACTGTTTTTTTTGTATTTCATAAATGGAAATTTCTTTTCGGTATAAAATAGTTCATACTGGATATGACCTGATTTTTATATAAATCAATCAAAACAGAAAATATGTACATATGTTTTTAATCTCTTTCATCAAATCCAAATTATATTGTTGAGAAAATATCATTCTAATATCCGTCCAGAAAGCCAAACGCGCATACACACATACATATGCATATAATTACGCATACAAACTTTCAACTAACACAGAATATGTGCATATAAAACTGCGAATCGAATAAATGAGTGATTTAGGAAATTTCATTAGTAATTGTAGATTAACGCAATCGTGAAAGACGTGCCGTGTATGCAGTACATCGTCCCATATTTGACTCACGTTCAAGTCCTGTACAGAGTTTTCTTTGTTCGATATTTTTATTTAATTTTTTGTATTTGGTTTAATTAGAATTGATTTAAAATAGTGTATTCAGGTTTTTCTAATAACTGTTATTTAGAAATTTATTTTCTATATAAATAACATTATTCATACTTCTTTTGAATTGATTTACTATATGTAAAACAGCCATAAAGGCAATCATATGAATATGCATTCCTATATTTAATCTCTTTAGTCAAATCTGAACTACTTACATACACATATTGATGAGAAAATGTTCTAATATCCATCCAGAAAGCCAAACGCGCATACACGCATATGTGTATAAATATATATAAATATATACAAACCTTCAACGACGCAAAATGTATGCATATAAAAAACAACATCTGCGACCGCCTTCTTGTCCGTCAGTGAAAAGATGGGATATGTATACCCTATGAGCAAAAAGAACCGGGAAGGTGATGTTGACTGTTTTCTTCGATTGCCAAGGCATAGTCCACCATGAGTACCTTCCATCGGGCCAGACAGTCAATAAAGAATATTATTTATCCATTTTGAAGCCTTTGAGAGATGCTGTATGTTGCAAACGGCCGGAAATGTGAGAAAAAAATTCTTGGATTTTGCGAGATGATAACGCGCCATCGCACCGATCAAAAAGATCAAAGAGAATACGACGAAGGAGCTGAAGGCCATGTCGGCCTGCCGGGGGTGTTTGGAGGACTGGGTTAAGCGTTGGCACATGTGTGTTGCTTCAGACGGGTCATATTTTGAAGGATATAATATAAATTTGCTTGAAATTTGACTCTGTTTTGTTTAATTTAAACATTCCCGGTACTGTTTGATCATAGGGTACACATATGCGGCTTTGCGGACAGAAAAATGTGATTCGCTGGAATTGTTCAAGAAATCTAACTCGCATTCAACTCGCGACTGTCGAACAGTTAGAAGACATATTTACATACATATAAGGTGCATACATACATACGGAGCCGCGGCTACTCGACATGACAAAAATATTCCAATATTGACTATTTTCGAATGGTCGCGAAAATTGGCATATGGGCGGCTCGTTTTATGAATGAAATTGAAATATGAGCTCGAACTTATGAATGAACTTTTTGTTTTTGTTCTAAATTGTTCAGCGCCGTCGCTGATAGAATCATGGCCGCTGCGACTGCGTCTACGAATGTATTTTGTTTTTGTAGTCGCTAGGCTTAGATTTTAGCTTTGGGCGACATGCGCATGTGAGGTATGTGTTTTTGTTGTGTTCTAGAACATTTTAGAATGTATGGTGGCAAAGCGGCCATCGCGTTGCGCTTGCTGTTGCTTTTGCGTTTATCAAAGTATTGTGTTTTTGTAAGTAAAATATTAGGAATATCGACTGGTGAAATACAAAAGTACGCGGAAGCAAGAAGGGAGCGCTGTGCTCGCGCATATATGCATGAATGTATGAACGTGCATGGATGTAGTAACATATGAATACAATTATTTTGTAGGAAGTTTAGGAGGCAAGTAGGTATATATGTATGTATATATGGTAGGACATAAAGTGGGTATATATACATACATAGAGCAGACTTGTTTTTGCACTTGTGAGGAAGAAACTCGTTCACTAGTGCGTATGTGTATTTGATTTCTTGTAAGAATGTGATGTGCTGTGACATGTGTACATATGTACATAAGTCAAGGTTATTGGGCATACATGCATATGTACATATGTAGGTATGAAAGGAAGATGATGTTCTTACGCTTGTGCATTATTGTTTTTCATATACAAATGTACATACATATATACATACATATGTATGTAAATGCTGTCGAATACATTAACTATAAAGTGACATACAATATATAATAAAATAAGTGTTGATTTATCTTAAACCGTTCTTTTTTTCTGAATGCAAATACCTCCTATTGACATGTACATACATACATATTATGTATGTATATTGTCATATACCATCATTTATGTACATATAGAGTATACGTTCATTTGTGTATGTATGTATGCCATGAAAAACTTCATGAATTACTTTCAGAACTTTATTAAAATTAATTCGCGTCGCGCGCATGCACAAAACATTGGTTCACAACGCAGGCACAGAAATAAACGCACTGCGTATTTATTTTCCCCATGTGACTCGGCATCAATTCTCGGCGCCAATTTTTTTTTTCTTTTTTAAAATTTTTTGTTTTTTAATGTTATCGTAAAAAAATTTGTAATAAATTTTATGTATCCGCTTCTCATTTCAAAAGTAACAAAATGGTAAAAAAATAAGCAGTCGAAGAAATAAACGCACCGCCTATTTTTCCTCGCCACATGTTAGACTCGATATCAATTCCCGGCGCCAACTTTTTTTTTATAATTTTTTTTTTAATTGAAAAAAAATTTTGTGTAATAAATTTTACGTATTCGCTTATTTTCAAAAATACGAAAATAGTAAAAATTTAATTGGTTTAATGTCAAGGTGAGAAATGTGTTGTGTGTTGAGGTAAAAGATGTGTGGTGTTTTCAATTTTTGTGTGGACAAAACTCAGTGTGGTGTCTATAAATTCGGTGTGCTAAATTTCCTTATTACAAATCTTTCAAATCTCAATTGTACTAAAATAAGCTCATATTAACATTTACACCTTCTCATTGCATTAACATTCTCTGCTTGTATAACTATGAAATTTATACAGGTAAAACAGGACAAGGAACAGAAGAGGGTCTAGGGGCTAATGTCGTAAAGAAATTGTCCAGTAAATTAGCACAAGAAGATTTCCAGTCTCATGTTACATTCGATAACTTTTTTTGCGATTTTTCTCTCATGCAGTACTTGTATGAAAAAAATATTTATGCCACTGGAACAGTAAGAAGAAATAGAGCAATTTTACCTAGCATAATAAAAAATAACACAAAAAGAAACGGCAGAAACAAAAGCCTAAAGTTGCAAAAAGGTGAATTCAAGTGGAGAACTAAACAAGATGTAGCATTTACTGTGTGGCAAGATACTAAAGAGGTTTTATTGCTGACAACTGCATTTCATCCTAAAGTGGAAGTAACAACTGTACAAAGAACGCAAAAAAATGGCACCAGGGAAGCTGTAAGTTGTCCTATGGTTGTGAAAGAATGCAACAAAAGAATGGGCGGTGTCGACGGTTTTGACCAAGTGAAGCGGACGTATGCTGTCGGAAGGGGAAGTAAACGGATATTCTACTTCTTGGTGGACGCAAGTTTGACAAACTCTTTCATTTTATATTCCCTAATGTCGAGAGTAGAACAGCTTACCAACTTAGAATTTCGGGTGGCTGTTGCCAGAGGATTGATTAGTGGCTATAGCAGCAGTAAAAGAAGATCAACCTTGCCTACATATATCTGCAAGAAATCACGCATAGCATGCCCAGAGGTATATCAAAAAACTATAAAGCTGTACCTGAAGAACTGAGGTTTGTAAACGTAGGTGACCATATGCCAGCAGAGTTGGAGACTTACCGACGCTGTAAATTGTGCAGCACAAAGGTCAAAGATAAGCGTAGCAAAATAAAATGCAGCAAGTGTAATGTCCCTCTTTGCATCACGCCTTGTTTTGCACAATTTCATAGAGAATAATGTCTCAAATTCAGGTTGCATGTGGCTCTGTTGACGGGCAGTGGGAATATTTTTACCACCTATTTTTCCAAAACTTCCGAAATAATTAGTGTTTTTTTTTTAAGTTTATTTTTGTTATATAAATAAAAACATGCCAAAAATGTAAGCGCAAGTTACTTTATTACTCTGAATCCTTCTGCCTTATCAAGGGTTAAGTTAAATATATTGGATTGATTTGTATATGAACTGGTGTAAAATTTAGATTATGAAACTTGTATGTTAGAAATGTTCCAGTTGTTTATAATATTGTTGAGGTACTATTAAGAGATCTTAGTCTTACTACGTACTATTTATATAAATATATAAATAAAGAAAGAAATAAATAAAATAGTAGAATATGTACGCATTGTAGACATTGGACTAGAGAACTCTGCCCCTATCATCTCGCTTCAGAGGAGACCTTAATGGATTTGTTGACTGGAAATGCTTTGCATCGAGTTCATCAAAAAGATCATTCATTTGTTTAACAAATATCTGCGTGGGCTTGGCAAAGGTTATGAAGTTTTCGTCATTACCAAATAAATTTTGACTACACATCATGTCAATACCAAGCGCTACCGAATTGCTTAATGCTTGTGTTGCGCGTGAAACGCTCATTTTTTCGAAAATGCTTGGGTAAATATGAGCCTCCGTCAATTTGGGCAAATTTTAAAATTAGAATTCTTTTGATCAAAATCAAAAAGCTTGCAGTCTCATGGGCGGTTGGGAAATCATATTTCATAAATATTGTAAATTACGGATGGACTTTATGTGATGGCAATAGTCAAACAAGCAAATAATAAAATGCATATGCCATCTGTGCCGGAAATTTTGCTTAAATTGTTAACGACATTGGCGTCGAAACCTGGAGAAACATACCTGATGGGTGCCAACGCAAAATACATGATTTGTGTGGTAAACAAAAACCTAGATCGTCACGCATAAAATAATATGCTTTAGTGGGCATATAGTCCAAATTTTGTGCCAATCCCTTTTCGTCCTCAGGAATGATTTCATTCGCAAATCTATAATATCAAAATAATCGCTAAAAATGAATAACTCAACAACGCATGGACCAATCTTAACAATTATGTTTTTTAAATGTTCCTTGAAGTCCAGGGATGGTTTGTACAGCGAGAAGAATTCGAATAATTTCGGGGAAAACCCTAAAACAGCCCTTTTCATTTTCCCATACAAATATTGCGCGTTCATGTGTGTGTGCGTGTTCGCGTTGGAGGAACTTATGCGTTTACACAAAAGTGATAATATCGTGAACCTGACCAAATTCAAAAGTCAAAATATGTAAGAGCTATAGATTTGATTGGCCTCGCAATATTCTTTCTTTTGTTTTAGTTTCAGAACGAGTTAAAGAATGATTTCATTCACAAATAATAAATAAAAATAGTTAAGTAAATTCTAAGAATAATCATGCAGATCTGAACATCCCTAAACATATTTTAAGAACACTAAAAGATAGACATATGCATTTGAAGAAGAACAAAAGACAAACAAATGTTAAGAATAACAAAAGACCAACATTATTAATTAATATAGAAAACCCATGTTTCTCACATGGTCAATTGCATGTTGCCTGTTCCTGTTGGAAAACCATCAGATTTGTTGGTATATTCACCAGGTAATCAAAGAAAAAACATTGTATATCATAAAGCACTACAATAAAAATAAAACAGATTTTTGTTAATAATTATAATTCACTTGATTTACAACAAAGCGATTACTGAAAATAATTTTATATGTTAATAATAATAATAATAAATAATTAAATTTCTCTATGTTTTGTCATTGAAGCACCCACTTTATAAATATTTGTCACCTTTAGGTTCCCACTATCCCTTTAGATTATTTTTCAATCAGGTTTGAACCTTAAGTTCCCCTTTGAGTTTGAAGCCCTATGGCAAACATCCCAGTCGGGGTTTTTAGTGGGTCCCAAAAGGTTGGCCAAAGTTCGTGGAAGCGAAGATACTTAGGTCATAACAAGAGATAAACATGTTTTTCCTATACAGCAAACAAAGAAACTATTATACAAGTCGTGTACCTAAAACAATTAGGTGAGGTATAAGTATAAATACTCATCATCCTCATCATGTTGGTCTCCTTGCCGCGGGGATGAGGCTTAAGTGGTGGTTTGACCCCATTTCATGGGGACCAACCCAACACGAACTAAGAGGGAAGCTCCATATGAGGATTGGCTAGCCATCCATCCACTTTACGGCAAAATTGGTGGTCATCCAATCACCATATGAAGATCGCCGTACCGATGAAGATCTCCTGTCAATCCTAAACTCTCATCATCCCATCATCTCCTCTCCTCGCCCCACCTAACCCAAGGTGTCATGCGATCCGTGCCTATTGGGTGGTTTGCAGTCAGGGGGTTTTCTGTCCGACTGTATTCCTACGGAGCTACCTCGATACCGGGTCACCTCGGGGTATAACCATGACCTTGCCGCGGTATGGGGCGCTGCCACGGTCGACCATTATGTTTGCCCTTCCTATTTATAAGATCAACATGTCTGTTACGGTGGACGGTGATCGTACGAAACAGATGGAGTCTTTCAAAAAAATTACCTCTATGGACAAGCAGTCCTTAAATGCAAAGGAAGCTATAGCTTCAAGGTCCAAATCTGGATCAAGCCAGATTTCTATTAGTACGACGGAAGCTGGGATAATCAAGCCTAGTGAAAGTGTCGGTACATCGGGGCCCTTCACGGCTAGCCCATTTTGTACGGCGGAACCTGGCGCTGAGGACAAACCTGGCAACAGCAGAAGTGGCGGTACAAAAAACAAACCTCTGGCCAAGGAGTCAACTTCCTGTACCACCAATACCGGGACTAGCCCTGGTAAAGGTGGCAAAACTGAGTCTGAAACGACTGACACCTCTGCAGTAGCAGACCCTGCACGGCATGGCTACAAGGAGAGACGTGCTGCCTTCAGGCTACTGGAGTGTTTAAAAACGATCCCATAGGGGGAGTGGTCTGTCAAACAGAAGCACTCATTCAGCTGGGCGACAAGGGTAACGGAGGAGTCCCCTCGGAGTTCTGAACCAAACCCAAAACGTCAATTGGCGGATGATCCACCCTGCTCCCCGAGCACGTTGAAGAAGCCCCGACACACCAAGACTTCTTCAGCTACGTACAGCGAAGCTGTCAGAGGCCAACAGCTATGGGCGGTGATTGACAAAAGCAACCCTGACGGCACTATTTCGCCTGACAATTGGAAAAAAGTGGAAGCTAGGCTCTCAAGCGTTTTCTTCCAAATTCTGAAAGAGAATCCTGGTCCAGCTCCTTTCTGTCGCGATAGTGGATGGCATCAGAGCCACGTGAAGCTTATCGCGTGTGCCGATCAGAGATCAACTGATCTTGATAAAATAGCCATTTCAAGGATCGGTGAAATATGGCCTGGGTCTAAACTCGAGGTAATTTCAAGGGATGACATCCCCAGTTTACCAAGAGAGCTAGGGCCTGGTTACCAGCGGAGCCATCAGATCCTCAGAGGATCCTTGAAATGCTTTGAGTATGTAACCCGGAGCTTCCTACATCGTCTTGGAAGGTCACAAAGCTGGCGATCCCAAGGGTGAGTACCGAAGCGCTACTTTCGTAGTCTGCAAGGACTCGGTGGACGCACTGGCGCGATCTGATGGTCTATAATAAGGACAAGACATCTAATTTAAAGGACCCGGTTGGAGCTGAGATAGGTGGACATCATATTGTCCTGATTCAAGAACCATGGCTACCACATAGACTTGTGTGCGGACTAAGGACTCAAAAATATAAATTGATGTATGCTCGCAACAAAGGTAATCCTAGAGCGTGCGTACTAATAAGAAAAGGGATAAATGCTTTCATGCTCTCTAATTACAGCGACACCGATCAATTGACCATTAGCCTGGAGTCGGGAAATGAACGGATGTGGCTATCTTCCTGTTACCTCGCACATGACCACGAGGAGCTACCGAGATTAATATTCAAAGATCTGGTAGCGCAGGCGCAGAAGCTTGGCGCAAAGCTAATTATTGGTGCGGATGTAAATGCGCATCACGAGATATGGGGCAGTACTGATACTAACGATAGAGGTGAGTGTCTCTTTGATTATCTGATAGGAACTAAACTACAGATTTGCAATACAGGTAATAAACCTACTTTTGTCATTAGTAATAGACAGGAAGTGTTAGACGCTACTTTTGCTTTTGACTCCGTTATTAACCGAATCAGGAACTGGAAAGTTTTGGAAGAACATTCCTTCCCTGATCATAGATATATCTCGTTTGAGGTTAGTAAAAATCTACCGAAACCTAAGCCTGGTAGAAATATCAGGAAAACAGACTGGGGAAAGTATGTGGTACCACAAAGCATAGAAGGGCTAGAAAATTTGGTTGACAAGATTACCTACAACATGAATGCTGCCTTAGCGGAAGCCTGTCCCATAAGACGACTGAGGGGTAAACCCAAGCCTAAGTGGTGGACGGTTGAACTAAGCAAGCTTCAAAAAACAAGCAGAAGCGCTTTTAATGAGGCAAAGAAAACACGTCTCGCCGAAGATTGGAAAGGCTATAAAGATGCTCTGTGAATCTACGAGTACAAGAAGGAAATCTGAAATCCCCAATTCTTGGAAATCCTTTTGTGAAGAGGTTGAGGGGGCAACTGAGACCTACAGACTTCGTAAGAAATTAACGGGAAGTCCTCAAAATTGGGAACTGCTACAGAAAAGTGATGGTACTTTCACTACAACCAGAAAAGAGTCTTTAAAACTTTTACTCGACACTCATTTTCCAGGCAGCTCAGACATTACTGGGCATGACATGGATGATACAGTACACTGTCGTTAAGTCAGAATAGACGCTATATCTGAAGATCGGCTCTTATGGGCGATTGAAAGTTTTAAACCTTTTAAATCACCGGGTCCAGATTACATTTACGTAATAAACTTAATGCATGAAGAAATTTGGACACCATTGACGTTATAGAACAAATCGAAGTGAGCACCATATTTCAGCAGAAATACAACTATACCCAGCCGCCATCACAATTACCAAAGCCAGAACCCATGGACAGAACGTCTGGAAACACAACACTCAGGCGACCAACTCAGCATCAAAACAACTACTACGACGGGAAAAGAAATAAAAAAAATTGGAAAAGAGCTAAGGTAAGAGTGGCCAGTTCACCGATCAATACCAACAACCAAAACTCATGCGGAACAACAACTTAACATCCGAAGAAGACAACTCTAGCACAATTGTAGAGACAGGTAGACAAAATCATTTAGTAATTAAGTATTTAAACTAATAAACGGGTTGGTTGCCCAATATAGTAATGAATGATGGGAAAGTAAATTATAATGTTTTAGTAGATACAGGTGCAACCCATAACTATGTTAAGAAAACTTTAAAATTTAATATAACCAAAAAAGGAAACCATTACAAGTGATATCAATGCATCGTAATTCTATAATTAATACGAAACAAAGTATTAAGTTTATGAATGAAGATTTAGATTTTTTTGAGGTAGGTGAGATAAATGGATTTGATTTGATACTAGGATGGAACGGAATAAAGAAATTGAACGTGGTTATGAATTTGAACAAGATGACATTGGAGGTGCTAAGAAAGCTGGAAATTAGTGAAAAAAAATTATGCAAATTGCACTATAGAGATAGACACGTATAAAGCAAAAATCGATAGGGTAATGAAGGACAATAATGCCATAGGACCGTTGCCCTTCACTACAAGGGTTGAAGCTAGCATACGGACAGATACAAAGGATCCTATATGAACCAAACAATATACAAGTAATATAAATGACGTAGAGTTCGTTAATAAGGAAATTGACAAATTATTGAAAGAGGGAATAATACAAAAAAGCTAGGGCCCGTACAATTTACATATGCTAACCGAACATAAGAAAGGTATAGGTGAGATCGGAAAACCCAAAAGACGTATGGTTAGAGATTTTAGGAAATTAAACTAACATACGATCACTGACAGATACGTTATACCAGACATAAATATTACGCTGCAAAACTTAGGGAAGGCCAAATTTTTCACTTCACTTGATTTGGAGTCCGGCTTTCATCAAATTAAGATAAAAGAAAGTGACTGAGAGGAAACAGCGTTTTGTGTGAATATAGATAAATATGAGTTAATTCGAATGCCTTTCTGATTGAAGAACGCCCCATCTATTTTCCAAAGATGTGTGGATGACATCCTGCGTGACTTCATAGGTAAATTCGCATATATTTACATTGACGATGTAATCATTTACTCCTGATCCTATGAAGAGCATATGAAACACATCCTAACTATTTTTAATGCATTGAATAATGTCTATTTTAAAGTGTCCAATGAAAAGTCAACATTTTTCATGGAAGCTCTAGCTAACCCCTTCGGAAAAAATATAAATAAGAACACAAAAATTAGTTTAGACCAAACGGCCATAGAAGCCATAAATAAACTGAAAAACTGCTTAAAGGAGCATGTGGAATTATACCAGCCAAATTATGAGAAAGCTTTTGAACTCACTACAGACGCTTCCAATATAGACATTGGAGCTGTATTGAGTCAAAATAAAAATCCAATTTATTTTTTATCACGCACACTCAGTACCACAGAACAAAATTATAGTGGCAACGAGAAAGAGTTACTCGCTATTATATGGTCGCCACAAAAATTACGAAATTACATATACGGCACAGCCGGCTGAACCATATATACCGGCCATCAATCGCTTACTTACGCCACATCGGATAAGAATCCGAATCATAAACTAAAGAGATGGAAAAATATTATCGAAGATTATGGAGCAAAAATCGTCTATAAACCAGACGCACAGAATGTTGTAGCTGACGCCTTGTCACGACAAATAATAAACACATCTTCTATAGGTACTGCACACTCATTTGATCGTTCATACAACGACATAATCAAGGCAGTACGCCATCCGCTAAATCCCTACGGTATCCAGAAGAATTGATATCAAACACACAAAAGAATGAGACAAGTTCGCGTATTATATTTCAAAGTAAAATACGTCACACAATAACCTTTACTGACGAAAATTATGTGATATCCGAATTAAAAAGGTTTTTGCAGCCGAAAAAATCCGCAGCAATACATACAACAGCTGAGGATTTATTTAAATACGGACAAATTATAAAAAAACACGTTTACAGATATAAAATTTGTATATACACCAAATAAACTCGAAAACATAACACAACCAGATAGACAGTTAGAATTAGTTAAACAAACTCACGAGCGAGCACACAAGGGATACAAAAATAATGTAAAAGAACTATTAGAACAATACTATTGGCCGAACATAAAACAACAATGTAAGGCATAACACAAAAAGTGCACAGCTTGTCTTTATTTAGTAGCAGTAGATAATTTCTCAAAATACATAACTATCAAACAATAAGACTCAAAAAACAGAAATGGACAAAAGTGTAGAAGAAATTCTTATCAACAATTTTCCGAACAGTAAACGAATTATGACAGATAACGAAAGTTGTCTGAATACACCAATGTTAAAACAAATGTGTATAAAATAAAATATCAACCAAATACAGACACTAATATATAGATCAAAGGCAAACGGTCAGGTAGAACGAATGCACAATTCCATATCAGAACTGGCAAGAATATTCAAAATAAAGAATTCAACATCAGAAACCGAGGAGCTATTTGTAACTATAAAGGAATTGAACAACACAACCCATACCGTCACAGAAAAAAAACCAATAACATACAGCATGGAAGACATAGGAAAAAAAAAATTAAAAGACGCATCGGAGAAAACATTACAACGTCTAAACCAGGGAACTATGTAGACACCGATTTTTCAAACAAGAATACCAGATATTGGTGTTAAGGATTAACACCAGAAGTAAAGGCGACAGTTGTTATAAAAAGTACGTAGTGCAGGAAGATCGTGCGGACACGATTTTGGCTATGGAGGGAGAAGTTATTCACAAGAACAATGTAAAAAATTACACAGTTACAAGAGACGACAATGAATTACCTGATATTACTAGCCATGGTCATAATAATCGCAATTCAAGCAGAAGGAGACACCAAAATAACAAACATAACTAACAGGAAATATATTCTAACTAGAACCGACGATGCGTACTTATTGGACAAATTCACATTTTTATTCTACGTAACTAAAAATCCTATCATTGCTTTTTACAAATATCCTATCATAAATAACACTGTGTGACAAAAAAAAAAAAATTAAATAAACTTTTATGGAGACCTAGCACAACTTATGGCTATAGAAAAACTGAACAAAATGGTATAGGAGAAATTTCCAATACACACCCAAAATCTCATTTTATGGCCATAAAACCGTTTTTCAGTAGGTTGATGTGAAGAATCACTCCTAACTTCGCCAATTTCCATCCGATTTCGAATTTGTTTTTTTAATTCGAAAGAACAAAAACAAGCCTTTTTGACAGTGTGTTGTCAATTTTTCTGAAATGGCAACTGACGAGACTGTAGACGGAAGTATTTGGAATTTTTTTATTTTTTCTCTATTTTTTCAACTTTGACATAATTTTTACGATATTCTCCGATATTGAGGATTTTTTTAGTACACTAGTGTTATAGTAAATTTAATTTTGCGTCGAATGAGTTATATTTGACTGTAATTGAATTAAAATTAATAGAGTTGTGTGAGTTTTAAGATTTTTTTTTTTTTTTTTACTAATTTGGTATGTAGGCATCGAAGCATGAAAATGATAACAAGTGTCTTTATAAACACATAATATTTATTGGAGTATTGTGCAGTGCAGCATTGTACGGTATGGTACGGTGCAGTACACAACGGAACTGGTTTCAAACTTAAAAATGCATTGGAAACGGCCCTTTGGAGTTTAGTATGGTACGGTACATTTGTCATTTTCTTCATCAGTTTTGAATACTTCTCTGTAAGAAATTCGATCATCATCATTCATCTGAAGTCGTCATCAACTAAATTCCATTGCTTAAATCGAGAAGCGAGCGTTTCAGATTGTCTTCCCGATAGAAGTAAATCACGAGAAAGATCCTGAAAATCTGAATTTGATACAATGTGTCGTTCTGAAGACTTAGAACCAGACGGAAAGTACTCTTCATCGTCGGGTTTATTGTTATCAGTTTGATCATCATTAGCAATGAATTGAACTTCCTTCAGTTCATGACTTGCAGTTGAGTCAATCATATCGTCCAAGACTACGGGGTTCTTAACAGTTGCAACATCAGCATACTTTATGTGCTTTCGAGTTTTATAATGATGACCGTTTACGTCCGTTTTATAAAAATAACAATCATCTGGTTTATGATAAGGCTGATGATGCCACATCATCGGAGAATATTGAGAAATCGACTTTTCTGGCAACGTTTTGATTTATGTCTCTTGAATTTCAATGAAACAAACAATAAAACTTTGACGTTTTAATAAGGTTAAATTATAATAACAAATTTCTTTTATTAATCAATGTACAATGTGAACTTTTTTACACTTGGGAGCTTTTCCATATTTCTATTGAAAAAAAAGTGCTATAATATGTCAGATATTTTCGTCAGTTCTAACCAGTTCTGTTGTATGCAGTACAGTGTACTCTTATGTATACATATATACTCCAATAAATATTACGTATCTATAATAACGCATCAAAACACGACCTTATTCCCATTTAGCGTAAGTTATACCTACGCACCAAATTAATAAAAAAAAAAAAAAAAATCTTAAAACTCACACAACTCTATTAATTTTAATTCAATTACAGTCAAATATAGCTCATTCGACGCAAAATTAAATTTACTAATTTACTAATATTAATATATAACAGTAGTGTACTAAAAAAAATCCTCAATATCGGATAATATCGTAAAAATTATGTCAAAGTTGAAAAAATAGAGAAAAAATAAAAAAATTCCAAATACTTCCGTCTACAGTCTCGTCAGTTGCCATTTCAGAAAAATTGTCAACACACTGTCAAAAAGGCTTGTTTCTGTTCTTTCGAATTAAAAAAACAAATTCGAAATCGGATGGAAATTGGCGAAGTTAGGAGTGATTCTTCACATCAACCTACTGAAAAACGGTTTTATGGCCATAAAATGAGATTTTGGGGGTGTATTGGAAATTTCTCCTATACCATTTTGTTTAGTTTTTCTATAGCCATAAGTTGTGCTAGGTCTCCATAAAAGTTTATTTAATTTTTTTTTTTTGTCACACAGTGTAATCATTGCAAACTAAAGCGTTTTTCAGTAAGAGCACTTCAACTTTTTTTGAATAAAACACAAACGGTTTGACTTTTTTAACTAATTTTTTTTTTATTATCGAGTTTGAACATATACATTTAAGTATGAAATTCGATTTATTTTGCATGACCACCGCGTGCACGTTTTACGAAGTCCAATCGTTGAACCCAATTTTAGACCACTCTTTTGCATAAATCGGCCGAAATTCCAGCAATTTCGCGTTCAATATTGGCTCTGAGCTCACAAATCGTCGCCGGCTTGTTACTGTAGACCAATGACTTCACATAACCCCAAAGAAAATAGTCTAGAGGC
Organism: Anastrepha ludens; assembly: GCF_028408465.1. Taxonomy (NCBI): domain Eukaryota; kingdom Metazoa; phylum Arthropoda; class Insecta; order Diptera; family Tephritidae; genus Anastrepha; species Anastrepha ludens. The sequence goes on along the minus strand of NC_071503.1, from coordinate 32,075,963 downwards.
GTCAAATCACACGAGCGCGGCGGCCATTCGACCGGTCCATTTCTGGAAATAATGCGCTCATCGAACTTATTCTTCAACAAATCAATTGTAGCGTGTGGCTTGTGGCCCCGTCCTGTTGAAACCACATGACGTCTAAGTCCATACCATTCAATTGCGGCCAAAAAAAAAATCGTTTATCATGTCGCGGTATCGATTTCCATTCACAGTAACGTGGCGATCGTTCTCGTCAACGAAAAAATATGGGCCAATTACGCCGCCGGCATGTAAACCGCACCAAACAGTGATTTTTTCGGGATGCAACGGTGCCTCATGAATCACGTGTGGATTGCTTTCTGCCCAGTAACGCATATTTTGCTTGTTGACAAAGCCATTGAGCTAAAAGTGAGCTTCATCACTGAAGATGATTTTTCGACTTTAAACTTTCTTAACAGAACACGCATTTTTATAATAAAATTCAATGATTTGCAAGCGTTGCTCAAGTGTGTAGCGTTCCACGAAATGAAATGAAATGTATACTAATGAAGTTTACAAATGACAAGCGAAAAATAAAAAATATTGCGTCGTTCGCCCTCCCAATCGGAAAAAAGTTGAAGCGCACCTATTGAAAAACGCCTTATTTCAATTCACACCACTTAGAACTGAGCACGTAAAAATTTTTACCTGATAAGGAAATTGCCCTTTGCAACAATACTCCTACTAGAGTGAATAACTGTAAAAATTATTTAGGCAAGAACAAGGAACAAACATTCTTCTTCTTCTTAATTGGCGCGATAACCGCTTACGCGATTTTGGCCGAGTTTAACAAAGCGCACCAGTCGTTTCTTTCTTGTGCTAACCGGCCCCAGTTGAAGTCACACCAAGTGAAGTCACGTCCTTCTCCACCTGATTTTTCCAACACAAAGGAGGCCTTCCTCTTCCTCTGCTACCACCAGCTGGTACCGCATCGAATACTTTCCGAGCCGGAGCGTTTGTATCCATTCGGACGACATGACCCAGCCAACGTAGCCTTTGGATCTTTACTCGCTGCGCCATGTCTACGTCGTCGTAAAGCTCATACAGCTCATCGTTCTATCGTCTGCGATATTCGCCCTTGCCAACGTGCAAAGGTCCAAAAATCTTGCGCAGAATCTTTCTCTCAAACACTCCAAGCTTCGCTTTATTGGATGTTGTCATCGTCCAAGCTTATGCGCCATACGTTAGGACGGGTATGATCAGAGCCTTGTAGAGTGTTAGTTTTGTTCGTCGAGAGAGGACTTTACTGCTCTGTTGCCTACTTAGTCCAAAGTAGCACTTGTTGGCAAGAGAGATTCTACGTTGGACTTCAAGGCTGACATTGTTATCCGTGTTAATGCTGGTTCCTAAATAAACGAAGTCTTTTACAACCTCAAAACTATAACAGTCAACGGTGACGTGGGTGCGGAAACGCGAGTGCGACGACTGTTTGTTTGAACCCATTCGATTTGCCTCTTTATCCACTTTGGAGAAAGCAGAACTAACAGCGCGGTTGTTAAGGCCGATGATGTCAATATCATCAGCATACGCCAGCAATTGTACGCTCTTATAAAAAATTGTGCCTGAGCGATTAAGTTCTGCGGCTCGTACGATGCTCTCCAACATCAGGTTAAAGAAGTCACACGACAGCGAGTCACCCTGCCTGAAACCTCGTTTGGTATAAAACGGCTCGGAGAGGTCCTTCCCAATTCTGACGGCGCTGCTGGTGTTGAGCAACGTCATCTTACATAGCCGTATTAGTTTTGCGGGGATACCAAATTCAGACATAGCGGCATACAGATAACTCCTTTCCGTACTGTCGAATGCAGCTTTGAAGTCGACGAAAAGATGGTATGTGTCGATTCTCCTTTCATGGGTCTTTTCCAAGATTTGGCGTATTGTAAATATTTGGTCGATGATAGACTTTCCAGGTCTGAAGCCACACTGATAAGGTCCAATCAGTTGGTTGACGGTTGGCTTCAGCCTTTCACACAATACGCTCGCTAGAACCTTATAGGCGATATTTAGAAGACTAATCCTGCGGTAATTGGCACCGATTGCAGGATCGCCCTTCTTATGGATGGGGCAGAGCACACTTAAATTCCAATCGGCAGGAATGCTTTCATCCGACCATATTTTGCATAGGAGCTGATGCATGCACCTTACCAGCTCCTCGCCGCCATGTTTGAATAGCTCAGCCGGCAGTCCGTCGGCGCCTGCGGCTTTGCTGTTTTTTAGCCGCGTTATCGCTATTCTCACCTCGTCATTGTCGGGTGGGAGAGCGTCAATTCCGTCGTCGTCGATTGGGGTATCGGGATCTTCACATTCTCTATGACATGCGCAGCTATCACTGTTTAACAGGTTCGAGAAGTGTTCCCTCCATAATTTAAGATTGCTCTGGATATCAGTCACCAGCTCGCCGTCTTTGTTCTTACAGGAAAATGCCACGGTCTTAAAACCTTCTGTAAGCCGCCGAACTTTCTGATAGATTTTTCGGGCGTTGTTCCTATTGGCCAGCATCTCAAGCTCCTCGCAATCACGTATTTCGGCCTTTCTTTTTTTCTTTCGGATAATACGTCTCTCTTCCGTTTTTGGCTGCCTGTAGCGATTCCACGTGGCTCGCGTTGCGCTCGATCGCATCGTGGCTCTATAGGCGGCATCCTTTCTTTCAGCGGCTACATAACATTCCTCGTCGTACCAACTGTTTTTTCGGGCTCGCCGGTATCCGATGTCTTCTTCGGCGACGGTACGTAGGCAACGGGAAATGTTGCTCCATTGCTCGTGCATGCCGGTTTGTTGGGCAGTGCTCTCTGAGAGCAGGAGAGAGAGTCGAGTGGCAAATATTCTGGTTGTTTTAAGTGGCGGGTCCCAAACCCAGCGCACAACCAGCTATCCTGGAATGCTTCGCCTTCTCACGTTAGCTCACTCCCGAACGGGTGTTCGGAAGCTACCCAGAGGATACGTGGGCTAATCTTGGACGTTGTGAGTTGCTTGAACCATATGCAGAAGAATCGTCCTGGCCACTCCTAAGTGAATGGCAATCAGTAACTGTCCCCACTTGCGTGGACTTCTACACATGGAACCATCCTCCAAAGGAACAAACATTAGTTCGATATAAATCGGGACGATTGCATTTAGGAAGGGGAGAGTTAAGGAATGATTTCATTCACAAATAATAAATAAAAATAGTTTAGTAAATTCTAAGTATAATCGTGCAGGGCTGAACAAATTCAAACATATTTTAAGAATACCAAAAGATAAACATATGTATTTTAAGAATAACAAAAGATAAACATATGTATTTTAAGAATAACAAAAGATGAACATTTGTTTTTTAAGAAAAACAAAAGATAAACTTATTTTAAGAAAAACAAAAGAAAGAAACATTAATTGCATCTTCAACTCTTATAGTGTTACATATGTATGTGCATACGCACTGCAGCAACCATGACCTATCTAACGAGGCATCGCTTTATCATATTAGCAATAATTAGGGAGTAAATATCCGAATGATCGAACTCCTGCCTAAAATATGCTAAAACAATTCTATTTTGCAAATGCGTATACATATTTGTATGTGCGTATGCACACTTAATGCCCTAGCCTACGTACGTATGTACATATTTTTATTCGGAACTCCCAGCAAAACAATGCTTATTACATAGGATTCACATATGCATGTACATATAACGGCACGCACAGGGCACTCACTTTATTCCTCTAAACGCGTATGTCGATCAGAGCTAAAATTCTATGCCTAGTGACTAAAAAACAAAACGCATTAATAGACGCAGCCGTAGCGGCCATCATTTTAGTTGCCATGGTGCTGAACAGCCTGAAATAGCCGCGGCGGCGTTAAACAGTTTCAACTATAGTACAGTAACACAAAAAGTCATCATGTTGGTCTCCTTGCCGCGGGGATGAGGCTTAAGTGCTGGTTTGACCCCCATATCATGGGGACCAACCCAACACGAACTAAGAGGGAAGCTCCATATGAGGATTGGCTAGCCATCCGCCCGCTTCATGGCAAAATTGGTGGCCATCCAATCACCATATGAAGATCACCGTACCGACGTACCTGTTAATCCTTAACCCTCATCATCCCATCACCTCTTCTTCTCGGAGTTCTGAACCAAACCCAAAACGTCAGTTGTCGGACGACCCACCCAGCAACCCCAGCACGTTGAAGAAGCCCCGGAACAACAAGACTTCTCCAGCTACATACAGCGAAACTGTCAAAGGCCAACAGCTATGGGCGGTGGTTGATAAAAGCAACCCTGACGGCACTATTTCGCCTGACAATTGGAAGAAAGTGGAAGCCAGGCTCTCAAGCGTTTTCTTCCAAATTCTGAAAGAGAATCCTGGTCCAGCTCCTTTCTGTCGCGATAGTGGATGGCATCAGAGCCATGTGAAGCTTATTGCCTGTGCCGATCAGAGATCCACTGATCTTTACAAAATAGCCATCTCAAGGATTGGCGAAGTATGGCCTGGGTCTAAACTCGAGGTAATTTCAAGGGATGACATCCCCAGTTTACCAAGAGCTAGGGCCTGGTTACCAGCGGAGCCATCAGACCCTCAACGAATCCTTGAAATGCTTTGAGTATGCAATCCGGAGCTTCCTACATCGTCTTGGAAGGTCACAAAGCTGGACGATCCCAAGGGCGAGTACCGAAGCGCTACTTTCGTAGTCTGCAAGGACTCGGTGGACGCACTGGCGCGATCTGATGGTGTAGTAAGCTATGGGTTTTCGTCCATAACTCTGAGGGTCTACAATAAGGACAAGGCGCCTAACTTAAAGGACCCGGTTGGAGCTGAGATAGGCCCCACGGCGGAATCTGGCTCCGGTCCTAACACTGCTACAGCGCTACGGAAGGCATCTGCTGACGGCAGTATCTCTTCCTTGTTAGATAGAGTACTTGATACTTCTCTCACTAATGAGGAAGAGCTACTGGCGTCAGATTCAGATGAGCCCAACAAAACGGTGGTGGAGAGGAAGCCCAGTAACCATGATGTTACGGGTTCTTCAAATTAACCTTCACCACTCAAAGGTTGCGTCCGCCAACCTCATAATCCACCTGGCCAAAGGTGGACATCATATTGTCCTGATTCAAGAACCATGGGTATCACATGGACTTGTGTGCGGACTAAGGACTCAAAAATATAAACTGATGTATGCTCGCAACAAAGGTAATCCTAGAGCGTGCGTACTAATAAGAAAAGGGATAAATGCTTTCATGCTCTCTAATTACAGCGACACCGATCAATTGACCATTAGCCTGGAGTCGGGAAATGAACGGATGTGGCTATCTTCCTGTTACCTCGTACATGACCACGAGGAGCTACCGAGATTAATATTCAAAGATCTGGTAGCGCAGGCGCAGAAGCTTGGCGCAAAGCTAATTATTGGTGCGGATGTAAATGCGCATCACGAGATATGGGGCAGTACTGATACTAACGATAGAGGTGAGTGTCTCTTTGATTATCTGATAGGTACTAAACTACAGAGTTGCAATAAAGATAATAAACCTACTTTTGTCATTAGTAATAGACAGGAAGTGTTAGACGCTACTTTTGCTTTTGACTCCGTTATTAACAGAATTAGGAACTGGAAAGTTTTGGAAGAACATTCCTTCTCTGATCATAGATATATCTCGTTTGAAGTTACCAAAAATCTACCGAAACCTAAGCCTGGTAGAAATATCAGGAAAACAGACTGGGGAAGGTATATAGATTGTATCGGGGTTACCCTAGGAACATGTCCATCAGTGGTACCACAAAGCATAGAAGGACTAGAAAATTTGGTTGACAAGATTACCTACAACATGAATGCTGCCTAGGCGGAAGCCTGTCCCATAAGAAGACTGAGGGGTAAACCCAAGCCTAAGTGGTGGACGGTTGAGCTAAGCAAGCTTCAAAAAACAAGCAGAAGCGCTTTTAATGAGGCAAAGAAAACACGTCTCGATGAAGATTGGAAAGGCTATAAAGATGCTCTGAGAATCTACAAGAAGGAAATCAGAAATGCCCAAAGGCAATCTTGGGAATCCTTTTGTGAAGAGGTTGAGGGAGCAACTGAGGCCTCCAGACTTCGTAAGATTTTAGCGGGAAGCCCTCAAAATTGGGAACTGCTACAGAAAAGTGATGGTACTTTCACTACAACCAGTAAAGAGTCTCTAGAGCTTTTACTCGACACTCATTTTCTAGGCTGCTCAGACATTACTGGGCATGACATGGAAGACACAGTACACTGCCGTGAAGTCAGAATAGATGCTATATCTGCGGATCGGCTATTGAAAGTTTCGAACCTTTTAAATCACCGGGCCCAGATGGTATTTACCCGGTGGAACTGCAAAAGGCCGCCGGATATCTAGCACACGGGCTACTAGCAATCTTCAAAGGTTGCTTTCTCTACGGTCATATACCTCTTAAGTGGAGACAAGTCAAAATTGTCTTCATTCCAAAAGCTAGTAGAAACTCACATACCCATTCAAAAGACTTAAGACCGATATCTCTCTCCTCCTTCCTATTGAAAACTTTGGAGAGGTTGATAGAATTTCACTTAAGCCTAACTATAGATAGAAATCTTATCTCTACGTCACAACATGCCTACACGAAAGGGAAATCGGTAGAGACAGCTCTACATAACCTTATTTACACGGCAGAGAGTTCACTGCACAAACAGGAATTTACTTTAGCCGCTTTCCTTGATATTGAAGGGGCCTTTAACAATGTTGAAGGGGGGGCAATTACTGCAGCACTCACTGATCTTAGGGTAGAACCGGGCTTGGTAGGCTTCATTGGCAAAATGCTAAATAGCAGAATCATTGAAGCGGAACTAGGAGAATCGGTGCTCAGGAGATGGGTAAGTATAGGTACACCGCAAGGTGGAGTCCTCTCACCGTTTTTATGGAACGCAGTTGTAAATAAACTTCTGTTAATACTGGAATCGGTGGGCTGTAAGGTGATAGCTTACGCCGACAATGTTGTTATTGCTGTCTCTGGTAAATTTGTATCTACATTAAGAGACCTAATACAAAATGCTCTAGATATACTTTCTAGGTGGGCAGGAAAGTGTGGTCTAGGAGTCAACCCAGACAAAACACAACTCATATTGTTCACTAGGAAACACAGAATTCCTCAGCTAAGTCCAATTATGCTCAAAGAGGAAGCTCTTGCGGTTTCGGAAGAAACCAAGTACTTGGGACTAAACATAGATAGGAAACTGACTTGGAAGTCAAACACCTTTGAAAGAGTCAGGAAAGCGTTCCTAGCTTTTTATGCCTGTAAGAGAGCTTTAGGTAAGACCTGGGGAATTAAACCTAAGGTTGCTCATCGGCTCTACACTGCTGTCGTCAGACCCAATCTTCTATATGGAAATCTTGTCTGGTGGTGTGCTATGCAGAAAAAAACCTATTCTAATTTATTGAATAAGGTGCAGAGATCAGCGGAACTAGCAATATGTGGCGCCATGAAAACCACGCCATCCATGGTTTTGGACATCATGCTACATCTGCCACCCCTAGATCTCTTCTGCAAATACTCAGCGGCCTGCGCCGCTTTAAGGCTCAAAGCGAGCTCACAATGGAGAACTGTCACACATGGACATTCAACCGTTTTAGACTCCTACACGGATATACCCGGTGACTGTGATTATCACCCTCCCATTCTTTGCTTCGAAAGGAATTTCATTATGAAAATCCCTTCTAGACTGGAATGGCTTGAAGAAGATCCAACACCCAACACACCCGTTAAGATCTACACGGACGGATCCAAAATGGACACCGGTGTAGGATCAGGGTTATTTTGCGAAGAGCTTTCTATTAGTGAATCCTTTAAATTACCGGATCACTGTAGCGTTTTTCAAGCGGAATAAACGCTATTCATGAAGCCTTAAAATGGTTAAAGATAAACAGAATATCATCAACGGATATCTGCATTCTATCAGACAGCTGCCAAGCTGCCCTACGAGCCCTGGATGCATTCCAAACAACATCAAGGAGTGTCTTACGTTGTCGCCAATCTCTAAATGAGATGGCCAAACAATATCGTATAATATTATGCTGGGTCCCAGGCCACAGAGATATACCAGGGAACTGTAGGGCAGACCAACTTGCAAGAGAAGGTACCTGTATGCCAGACATAAGTAATTTTATGGAGATACCTCTCGCAACTTGTAAGCTTCTCATTAACGACGCACTAATCAATTCTGCAAATCAGAGATGGATTAGCGCTAACACCTGCGAAATTGCTAGGCAAACATGGCCAAGGCTAAATTTACGTCTGTCCAAGAGTATTATAAAACTGAGTAGACTTCAAATCAGGACCTTAGTAGGGACCCTCACAGGACATTGTCTCATAGGAAATCATGCAAGGAGATTAGGCGTATACACGCATGATTTCTGTCGTAGCCAGAAGCAGAAACCGATTTTTAAAATCCTATTTCTTAACGAATATAGATAATCTATACACTTTAGGTATCAACAACCTTTTACGCTTTGTCAAAAGCTCAGGATGGTTCAATATGGAAAGGGAAATGTAGCCCAGCCCCCGCGGCTCACAACGGACCCATTCCGTGGTCTAAGTGGCATCGTTGTCTCTATGTGCGATGCGGCTGCCAAACCTACCTACCTACCTAACACAAAAAGTCATGATAAAAAAATTCATTGATAATTTTGAGCTCATAGTTCTAAGAGCAAAATACTTTCATTCATAAAACGAGCCGCCCATAGTCACTTTTCTCAACGATGACAAACATTTACATCTAAGATTGAACATACATATCAAATCAAAATAGTCAATATTAGAATATTTCTTACAGAAATATTTGCCAATAATTGGAACATTGTGATTTTTTGTCATATCGAATGGTTGCGGCTCCGTATATACATGCATATGTTTGCACCCATATGTGTATGTATACAAACATGTACAACCGCAGCTGCTATGCGTTAAGTGCGCGAGTTATAGAAACCCCCATAACACTAACAACAACACAACCACCAACCAAACCTCCAAGGTTAAACGTAAATAGCTAAGTCACTGAACTAAAGGTAGAGTTATTATAAAAAACTGCTAATGAAGCATTACTAAAATTTAAATAAAGAAACTAAAATTATTAAGAAATTGGTTTATTATAATATTAAAATACAGAATAAGCAATTTTGTAATTAATTTATAAGTTTCTTGTTACCGATTGCCGAACTAACAAAAAACTTGCAAAATACTAATTAAGCAATACTAGCATTTAGACAATGAGGAAACTAAAATTATTAAGAAATTGGTTTATTATTAAAATACAGAATAAGCAATTTTGTAATTAATTTGTAAGTTTCATTTAAGCATTTTTAAGAAAAAAAAAATACCAGTCTAACGGTTAGACGCGATAGAAGTGAAACCTTCCGTAAAACAAACTGAGAGAGAATGAGAGCATTAGGAGCGGGATAATTATAGGTTCATTATAATATTGCTATAAAGTAGGGGTGTGCGAATATTCGAAATTTCGAACTATTCGAAGCGAATCGAACCGAATTATTCGATCCGAGATTCGACTCAAATATTCGAATGGTTCGAACTATTCGAATGGTTTGAACTATTCGAATAGTTCGAACTATTCGAATGGTTAAAATAGTTCGAACTATTCGAATAATTCGAATAGTTTAAATAATTCAGATAATTCGAATATTTAACTGAGTGCATGCTTTTTTTTTATTTTTTTAAACGATTTTTCTGAAGATTTCAGGTCTAATAAAAGCAAAATTAACATGGCTTAAAGTTCATTGTTTAATCTTCGGTTAGGATACCATTATTTTTATAGAATTAGTAGTTTTAAATAACTTGATATAGGTTTTTAAATGATATCGATTCTTCTAATCGTACGTATCGATCGACACATGAAATGATTTCTATCTTAGATGAATGGTTAATCACTAATCTCTTATGCATATTACAATTCTCCACTACAGTATTGTTCTTAAACCTGTTTTCTAATTTTAATGAGTGTACATTCAAGTTTATACTTGGAAGCTACATATATCTGCTTAGGAAAGGAAAAAATAATACTAAAGTTCATGAATAAAATACCATTAATTTCATATCAAAAAAATGCCGAATGCAATTGGCTTTTCCAAACATATAGTATTATTTTACATGACAAGTGTATCTACAGCCACTATCAACGAACTATTTGGTGGTTGATGGCAACTATACTTGGAGTCCTAACTTTGTCCCGGACTCCAAGGACTAGAATTATCAAGTCTGTGAATAGTATCCACAGCTACTGATCATGTATTACTTTAGTGAATATGTGTGAAAATATATTTGTTGATAAAGAGCAAACATATCGTTGTTCTTTCAAATCTTCTCGGTGTATAAAAAATTCAAAATGAAACAAACTATTTTCAAAAAAGTAAAAATGAAAAATATTTATTAATATCATACATATCTATTCCATATCTACTTCCTGTCCCAAATAAACAAGTTAAGTATATTTAAATCTTTTTAATTATCAATTAAAGCAATGTATAAATGTAAATTCAACCGTAAATAATTTGCTATGAATTTATCTTAAACATTAATAAAATCTATTATTAATTTACAGATTAAGATGTACGTCTAGAACAAATAAGAAAATTGAAGGTTATGTATTGAAGTTGGAAAAATATTTATGAAATAAATAATGTGATAGGTTTAAGTTAATATTTGAATACTTCTCATCAATAAAACTTACAAATAATATTGTATATAACTAATTATTATAATTGACACAAAACTCAATAAAAATATTAAATAGATTATTACTTTCGATATTTATGATGAAATTTTTAAGATGTTATACATCATATTAAAAAACAAATTTTACAGCATTCTTAACCACTTTCCATTTTCTTCAACTCAATTTTAATTTTGATTTTGTAACTGAGATCGAGACACTAGCGCCAATAGTTACTAAATCACACTTATCTATCGCACATCTGTCATTCTCGTTTTAAATATTCGAACGTCAAGCGTTGAAAATTTTTCTTTAATTAAATAAAATGTCTTCTCAAAATTCTGGAGATGAAAATATGGCTGTAGAAGAAGAATTAGAAACTGATGTCGAAGATGCAAATGAGGTTGTGACTTCAACACATCGAAGTCCTGCTTGGAATTTTTTTAGACTGTGTACTGAAGGATACCGGAAAGCAATATGTAATACTTGTTCGAAAGTATTAAAATTACCGACATGTATGATGTTAATTATTTATTATTTTCAATTATTTTCCGATATATATATTTATATATATATCCCGGATTTAAGAACCAAATTAAAAACAATGGAAACAGAATTCATTTTTTAATTCTGTTTCCATTGTTTTTAATTCGGTTTTTAAATCAGGGATATATATTAAAATATATATTAATTATTATGTTTTTTATAGCTACTACATCACCTATGTTAAAGCATTTAATGTCGAAACATCCTATTTCATATCAGCAATGTGTTGAAATCGGAAAAAAGCGTATGGCCGCGGATGAAAATAAAAATAATGAAGAGTCGCTAAAATGCCAGAAACTCGGGCCACCAACTAAAGCCGAGATAGATCAACTGTGTATCGAGATGATCGCAATCGATATGAAACCTTTCTCAAGTGTTGAAGATAAAGGTTTTCGAAGATTATTAAAAAGACTCGATACTACGTATGATCCGCCATCACGTACTACTTGCTCGCGCAGTCTCTGTCCCAAATTATATGAAGAAATAAAACAAAAAGTAATGGACGAATTGCAAAACGATATAGCATCAGGCTTAATGAGTTTATCTTTCACTACTGATGGCTGGAAGTCGAGAACTGGACATCATTACTTATCATTAACTGTACATTATATGACAAGTAATTTTGAACTGAAAAATATTATGATTGGCCTAACCCAACTTGAAGATCGTCACACTGGGAGTTATATCAAAATGAAACTTGAAAAAATGTTATTGGAATGGAATTTATTAGATGTTCCTAATGTTCCCATTTATTTTACCACTGACAATGGTGCTAATATCTGCAATGCTATCCGTCAAGGAGGTTGGAATCACATCTATTGCTTTGCACACACACTCCAGTTGGTTATAAAAGATTGCCAAAAATACACCAAAGGAATCACTAATTTATTGAAAAAAGTAAAGATTCTCGTACTATTGTTTTTTTAAAGCTCTATAGTTGTTTTTATTGGAATTTGTACATTTAATTTTCAATTAGAATGGTTTTAAACTTAGAAATAATTATGAAGCTCAATTTTTTTTTTTAATCTATTTCAATCAAATTATTCAAAATAATAAATTTTTTAACACAATTCTATTTATTTTTAGGCACGACGTATAGCCACACACTTCCACCACTCTGACCCGGCTCGGCGAGACTTTGAAAATGCTCAAAAAGCGTCTAGTCATCGATCTTCCTTAAAATTAATATAATTCAATCAGTACCAACTCGCTGGAACTCGGAGTATGACATGCTCGAGCGCATGAAGAGATTACAGCAACCATTGTCAGATGTGCTTTCGCGAACTACTAGTGTAACTGGATTGTCTGGCACCGACTGGAAGAAACTTAGTGATATTATCAAGGTCTTAGAACCATTGAACGAGGCCACTAAAATTGCTTGTGGGTCAAAATACCCTACGATCTCCATGATTGAGCCAATACTTCGAGGGGTGGAGGAAGCTTTCGAAAATCTTGCTTTCGATGACGAGACAAGCGTTGGTCTGAATAATATTGATAGCGAAGATAGTGATGACGATGATAATAGTGATGATGTTCAGATGGGACTTCCAACGATTGATAACGAGTCTCAGATGCCTATGGGTTATAACTTTTCAAAAAATATAATCCGGAATTTAAAAATTAGGTTTTGTGAGATTAAGGAAGATAAGTTGTATCGTAAATGTACATTTCTCGATCCTCGTTATCAGGATTACTTTTTAACCGATGATAAGGTGAAAGATGACATAGAGAAAGATATAAAAGAAGAGATTATTGCCTATAAATATTCGAACAATGTTTTTGAAAACGAACATGAAACTGTTGCTGAACCTCCTGTAATCAAACCCACCAAGTTTTGGGACTTCATGAAACAGCGACGAGCTAATAGAGAAGAAACAGTAACCTTGCGCCTTGAGAAAGACATTGATCAAGAACTTATTCAATATTTGTATTCAGCAGATATTGATCCTTCGGATGATCCTATTCATTGGTGGAAAAAAGAATCAGTTAAATATCCTCTCTTATCAATGCTGGCTCGACGTTATTTGCCAATTCCATCTACGTCTGTTGAGAGTGAGAGGCTGTTTTCTACTGCTGGAGACATTGTGACTGAAAAGCGCAATTCATTATCACCTGATAATGTTGCTCGGTTGTTATTTTTAAATAAAAATATAACTCGTTATGTTTGATTGAATATTATATCGAAATTTTAAATAAAATAACGCTATTCTATTTAGACACGCGAGCAAACGTATTCTTAGAAAGAAATTTTTAATTAGAAAAGTTTATTAGCTTATAATTATTTATATTGTTCAAATATTATTGATAAATGTTATATTCAACGATAATTAAATGATAGAAAATTTATTTTATTTTTATTATGTAGAATTACTATATTATAATAGAATAACCTGTTTAGGATTTTATTTCTTCGGATAATTCAAATCGCTCGAATTATTCGAATATTTCAAACTATTCGGAAATTCCGAACTATTCGAATATTTCGAATTATTCGAGTATTTCGAACTATTCGAATATTTCGAATTATTCGAATATTTCGAATTATTCGAATATTTCGAACTATTCGATATTCGACTCGAATATCGAATCGAATCCTAGGATTCGATTCGATTCGAATCGAATGGGATTCGCACACCCCTACTATAAAGTTCATGTTTTATTTTCCTCATTTTATTATTATTCATCCTCAATGTTTTCAATTTCAACAAATGATACGAATGGCTTATGATAGCTAAAATATGATACAAATGCTTTGGTTTCGATGTTGTCAACATGTCTTTGAAATATCGCGTCAATGGTTGTTTTTGATCGTGTTGTCGATTTAGTGCGATTGTTACACATTTTTAAATTGAATGTTTTATTGAGAAAGTCAATTAAAGGAACCGCTGTGTCCAATGCAAAATTTACGTTAAAATCGGCACTTAAAACCATTGGAACTTTATCGTAATCTTTTCTAAGTATCCGCGATACTTCTGGTGATACTTTATTAAATTTTCGTGAATGAGTTCCGTGATGCTATTTATTGATTGATTCGGTGAAATATAAATTGCCACAATTAAAACAGTTTTTCCATTGCTCAATCTGGTTTCGCATGCACATATTTCTCCCACTTTAGAGAGCTCAACAGACAGTGATTCTAGTTGCTGTGCATTCAGATCTATCTGTGGAGTTACAATACGAGCACCGTCATTTTGATTGTGGTATATTGCAACACCGCCTGCTCTCGTTTGTGGTCTTTTAAATTGAACTACAATATCAAAATTGGGAATGTCGAAAATGTTTTCATTATACAACCAAGTCTCGGAAAGAATTAGAAAATTTGACGATGTTGCTACTTTGTCTAACTGCAGATCGTGTACATGAGCGCGCAAACTTCGGCAATTAAATGTAAATAATGACAACTCTTCCCTAGCTGTTATAAAATCACTTAATAACGTTCCAATTGTTTCAAGTCGATTGAGATGTAGCCTTTGAAATTCAGCTAGCAACTCAATTGTAGATACTGTTCCTCATTCTTTTTTGAAACAAGATGTAGTCCTTGAATTAATGTAACTCGTGATAATGCGACGTACAAGAGCTGTTGAGCGTGGGATTTGTCATATTCATATACAATTTCACCAAATGTACCTCCCTGGGACTTATGAATCGTTATGGCACACGCAGAAACAAGTGGAAAATGGTTGCGTTTCACAATCACTGATTTATTAGGCACTAATGGTATAGAAGATGTTCTGCGATCAATTGGAACTGCCAGTGGAGGAAGATTGTGTCGTTGTATGGAGGCCGCGGCCTTTCTTCGGATTTTTTCGCCAGTTTTGGGAGAACCAGGGAATTCCAGCCATAACCGACCTTTGTCATTATATTCTATGTAAATCAGCTTTCCTGTTGCACCATTCGCCAATCCATCTGACACGTCGATATTAGTACTGATGATATATGGTTTATTGATAACTAATGTAGTTTCGTATGGTAAACCTCCTGTATCAACAGTTGACATTTTGTGTAATTTTTGACGCATGGAAGTTTGCTGCTCGACACTTTGACAACCAATGACAACAACCAACCAGAATTCAAAACTTTATTTTTGTACTGAGCAACTGAAAGATTATCGAAGAATAATCTTATGCCGTCTGGAAAAAGTCTTTCAGTCTCTTCTTCAGAGTAAAATCTCGATTCAATCAATTGCAACTCGTCCTCGTCTAACAGCTGTCCATCACCAATTTTCGTTAATATTGTTGAAAAAGTTCTATTGGCTTGTCGCATCACTTCACTTAGTTCGAAGAATTTCAACCCTCGCCATAGTGTTGGCCCCGCTAATTGTCGCTTTATTTGTTTATAAATAGGTGTAGCGCGAACGGGCGGAAGTTGACGTAGATCACCAATCAAAATCAAATCCAATCCTCCAAAATTAACTTGAAAATTACCAGTGCTTTGTTTCAATCTCGCATCAATTTGAGACAATAACTCGGCTCCAATCATACTAATTTCATCAATAATTAATACGCGGACGTATTTGAATAGTGATCTATATTGTTGTGCTACTTCAATTGACAAAGGGAGCAACTTTGATAGACTTATCTTCAGTGCAGTGTGTACCTTTGTCCCATCAATGGCCACAGCAGCTTTGCCAGTTGAGGCGCAAGTGATATAAGCGTTGCAAAATCCATCGTTTTCAGCATAACGATTATAAATTTCCATCAACAGCCTGATCACAAACGTTTTACCGCATCCAGCAGGGCCTGTGAAAAATACTTGTAACGGAGAAGGATTTTGTAACTGAAGATTGTGAATGTCATGCATCAAAAGTTCCTTTTGTTTGTTGTTCGCCATTTTCATCAGCTCATAAAATTGCTCATTAGGCATTAGATTTTCCTTCCGCTTGGCAATGGCACCAAGTTTATTCAGTGTCGCTAAGCGCAAATCACTATTTACATCTGAATTTGGATTGTCATACAATGTTTCGAATGGATTTGCTTCTGGAAACTTGGTAGCAACATCACGTACTTCATCGTCTTCGTCTGCTTGTCCATCTTCACGACATAGTCTTCGACAAATCTCAATAGTTTTATTTATATCTAAGTCGGATTCAAACTCTCTACGACGTTCCAAAATTTGATTTTCATTTTCGTCATAAATGCGAATAAATTTCATCTCTTCAAGAATGTCGATTTCTTCATTTCGAAATGGGATATGTAATGTCACCATTTTCCTTTTATATTCATTATAATCTGTAGCTATATCATAATTTCTATAACGAATTATGCGTCGCTGCTTCCGACGAACATACCCTCCTTGTCTAATACGCTGTCGTTCAATAGGCCATACGGTAGAGATATACACTACAGAGACAGAACTTCTGGACATTGGTTCACGAAGTAGATACCATACTGCCTCCTGACTCGTCAATTCAACAGTATTGAGCATATTAATACTCATTTTCCTTGTTATTTCAACGATGTCGAACTCTGGATGTTCATTCATTATTTCAAGAATTTGCCGCTGTAAGTTGCTTATACCTCTATTAGTATTGTTGACGTACTCAACAACGTATCAGGCACAAGAGTATTCTTCGATAATAAATTGTATGTCTGTATTTGATTGTAATATATTGAGCACAAACGGATTGAGAGGGTTATGCCATTTCTCTCGTGGTTGTCGTTTTAAAAATACTTTTGGTCTAGTAATTCCAGCTTCAAGGATATGAAAGTAATCTTCGTCTGACGAAATTTGATTTTCTTTGTAAAATGATTCAATATTTTCATAATCATTATTCTCGAGATTGGTATGTAACTGTTTATAACGCTTGGCAAAAGTGGCATATTCTGGATGATGTTTCTGCATTGGTTTCAATATCGTCGTAAATTTACATGGCATGAATGGAGCATCAAATCGACATTTTTGAGGTTGATTAGCATTGAGTTTTTTGTAACAGGTGAACGTATGTTTATGAGTTTGCAAACGGATATGTCCAGAAGCCTCTGCTGAAGGAACTGATATTAATTGATCTATCATCGATATAGCTTGTTGATTGTCTTTATCAAGCGCATCCGATGGAGCATCATTCAGCCACAACAAAATATGTGCATGAGGACTGCCACGATGTTGGAATTCTATTCTTTTAAAATAGTCGACCACATGATAGGTTCCAAATGGGCTGTTTTTCTTCGATTGGAGGATAGTCATTAAAATATTGACTAATTTATTGAAATATATTGCACAAGTTACAGGATCTTCATTCACAAGTGTAGTCTTTGATAAATAATCTAGCGATGTAGCTGCTTCTGTTGAAATTTCTGCTCCATTATTTTTTAATTTGTATAGTATTTGTAGTAATTGAATCATTGCGAACAAATCTCTTTTTCGCTCGCTCCAATACCATACTGAATTTGGTATTGATCGTAGGAAAGCCATATTACTTTCGATACAATTATTAATATACTCTTCGCATTCAATTTGCTGCCGTGTAATGTTGGTATTTTTCCCCACATGTTTAAATGCAATAGTCAATGAGTCACGAACTCTTAACCTCATAATTTTCATCGCAACATACAATAAATGATACGGGGTAACTCCGCGTCGGGCAGACCTCCGTAATTCACTTGTCGCTATTGTAAATTGTGTAGCATTAACTCTCTGAATGTTCGGAAGTGACCCAAATAAATCGATGGGAAAGAGAGTTCTTCAGCGTGCTCATCGAAAATTATACTCTTTGGAATATTATGTTGTCCAGGTGCAATCCGCAAATGCTCGTCATCATTCCATATCAGAGTCTGTTGTTGCGCTGTTAGATTGTCTTCAATTGATATGTCTTCACTGATTTCATCCCGGTTAATGTTGGAAATATTATCATCATGATTATCATTGAAGAAGCTTTCATTAATTGTAATGTCGTACATAACATACAGTGGAGTTTGGAGCAGATACTGAAGCCACACACGAAGTGTTCTTTTATTTACGAGTCCCACTAAGTAGCTTGATCGGTGAATTTTTTTCCTCTTGATATGAACGTTAATACAGTGATCTTCGTCAATATTACGAGGTAAATGTTTCACCATATTATCCACATCGACTGGTACATTGATAATTTGTCCATAAATTCCGTATTGTCCATGGACGTGTCGCAATCGTCTAATTTGCATAAATGGAATTCGCGGAGAGACAAGTCTTTCGGAAATCAAATCCGGTGGCGGTAAAGACGCAGGTATTTCGTGATATTTAAAACCGTTGTATTTGGACATCGTTGGAATGTTTTTCTTCTCTATCGCTTGATGACACGTATTGCACAATAAAACATCCTCAATTGTATTATAAATGTCCACTATTACACTTAAAAGTTCTTCATGTTCAACGCGTGGTGTTTTTAAATCTTTTTTAAACCACAATCGATCACACACAGAGCACGCATAACCGAAGGAATTGTCCAAAAACTTTTTGCGGAATTCTTCATGGGCAACTTTATTTCGACGAAATTATGAGTATGGAATCTCAGGTTGAACATCTGTCTGAGGGTCCCCTGAAAAGCAATTTATATTATATTATTCGTTAAGTAATATAATAAGGTCCAATTGAGAAATAAAAGTTTTACATATGCAAAAATATTTGAGTACTTACAATGATCATTTTCAATATCATGTTCATTTGGAGCATTGCCTTGCACATGTGATACATCCACTTGGAAATCGTCTGAAAAGACATTGACAAATAAGGTGCATTGTGCATGTAGGTTATGCATTTAATCTATGAGCATAAACACAAAAATTTGTTGATTAGAAAATATTAAAGTACTTACCATGATCGTTTTCACTATTTTGCACAGTGGATGCATTGTTATGCACAATAGAAACACTAGGTTGCGCATTTCGTATTGTTTTTCGGTGTGCACGAAATTCACGTACACGTTCTGTTGAAGTCTTTGCGGTTTTTCTAGTTTTATTTATTTTTTTTTTTTTGTCGATATTCACGACACTTTTCTGCATTATTTTTCGGCCTAATTGCGGTAAATATTAAAAAATGAAAATATTTACGAATATAAAAATACGGACGCAATACAGCACACGCGGTTGCTATTGTGGGCGTCGTAACGCGTATATTACACAGACGTACTAACATACACACAAACATTCGTAGGACGGTTGGTCTAAGCAAGTATTAGGTAGTGCAGTATAAGTATACATAATGCCTTCTCGCTCACCGTGGCTCCGTTATACGCAGGCGCGCACACATACGTACTAGCATACATACAAACATACATACGTATGATGCTTGAACTAAACACCAAAGCAAGTAATAGGCAGTGTAGTATACATACTACAATACAATACTCACTATACTAACGTGGCTCAGCAGTACGCAGCCACACACATATACGTATATCAACATATAACGCTTCATAGCCAAGAGTGGGGAGGCTACGAAGCACCGCACAAATAGGAGACGGAGAATAGGGAACGCTGTATAACTGTGTTCTATCTCATCCTCTCGCAGGCTATATACTATAAGATCTATATGTATGTCTCTTTTTAGTGTCGCTTTTTCGTTTCATCGAGTCTCAAATCACTCCCAACGATTCTAAGAAAGTTTTCACTTCAAAAATCAGTTGTAATTCAGTAGTGAAAGAAGCAAGTACCTAGTTTTTATTTTTTTCTATTTTTTGGAGCTCAAATTATAATATAACTGGCTCAGTCGGCTTAGGCCTGGTGGATGATTTCAATTTCCATTAAAAGCGCGGGAATATCGGAGCAACCTGGATAAGAAATCAGAGAGTTTCAACTCTTTACTACCAGGAACAACAATGTTTAGAACCATACCCTTGATTTGGATACCACTAGCATTTCCTCAAACGATAGACATAACAGAAATAAGCAACAGCAGAAAGTAGTTAGATTCCGGTAAGGACCCGCACTAATCACAAAAACCTCATACATATTGTTAACCTTGACGAGTGCACTAAAACTGACAATAAAAAACAGAACACTGTCTCAGGCTTCGAGAACACCCACAGAACTACAAGCTTCACAAAGTAACTAGGTTAAAAGTCAAGGAACTAGAAAATAAAGTACAGACACTTACACCATATAAACGACATAAACGTGGACTCATCAACGAACTATGCACAGCCGTGAAATTCATCACGGGGAATATGGATGCCAATGACGCACTTTCCATAAATAAACAAATTCAAGACATTAAAACTAATACAACGCATATCCAGGCTATACTGAATTACCAGAACCAAATAAATTCAATCATGCAGGAAAGATTGCAAAACGTCACTATCCATATAAACAAGGAACAGGATAAAATAGAAACATACATTAACAAAATAGCAAAAAATTTCTTGAAAGAAGATGACCAACTTTTCGAACTTCAGTATATCAGCCAAATTAATTATAATATAGACCTTTTAAACAATCCCCTAAACAATCCTACCAAATCTAAATGTGATATCGAAGTTTTAAACTAAGCACTACAGAGCTAGACCAAATATATAATTATAATATATATATACATATATATAATAAAAATTAGCTCTAAACAGCAAATATATGACTGCTTGGACTACAAGCATATT
Organism: Anastrepha ludens; assembly: GCF_028408465.1. Lineage (NCBI taxonomy): Eukaryota > Metazoa > Arthropoda > Insecta > Diptera > Tephritidae > Anastrepha > Anastrepha ludens. Next base: position 32,055,150 of record NC_071503.1, on the reverse strand, counting down.
ATAATAATTCATTTATTATTATTATTATTATTATTTATTAGAGCAATATGAAATATAACACTAATTGATAGAGCACACTAGCTACTTAGGCCTACGGTACTATTGTTTTAAATATAACTTTATATGCTATTTTACACGTATAGAAGATTGTTAAGCTTTTTTAATTCGTCGATATTGGTTAAATGCTGTTGATTAGGTTGGTATCTTTTATGAAATTGAATATTTTAAGTACATTGTCTACGGTTATGTTTTTTAGGAGTTTGGAAGGTTGTGTGGAATTGAAGTGGAGTTGTCTTTTGGTGGACAGAGCTGGACAGTTGTCGAGGATGTGTAGTATGCTTAGGTTGTTTCTGCAGTATGGACAAGCAGAAGGGGGTGTGGATGAGAGGAGGTGTTCGTGAGTTAGTTTGGAGTGGCCAATTCTTAGGCGGGTGAAGATACTGGTTTGCGTTTTCGATAGTGTAGGTGGGAAAATTGACTTTTTGCATTCAGGGTTGAGGTTAGTGTAAGGGTGGTTGAAATGAGTCCAGGTGTTATGTTGCTGTAAGTAGAGGTAATGAGTGATAAGCTTGCGGAAGTCTTTTTGCATGAGAGGGTTGAACGTGATGACGGGAGAGAGGTGTAAACTTTTGGCTGCAGAGTCGGCATGTTCATTTCCGGTAATACCTTTGTGACTTGGGGTCCATATTATTTTTGTTTTGCCAGGTTTTTTTATTAAATGGTCGCGTATTTGGGGGATTATTTGATTGCTGTTGTGAATATTGTCTAGACTCTGGAGGACAGAGAAACTATCGGTGAAGACTGCGAACTTGCCTTTTGCATTAGATGCGAGGGTTACTGCCTTCAGGATTGTGAAGACTTCTGATGAATAGATAGAGCTGTAACTTGGTAGTCGACCACCTGTTAATAGTTTGCCGTTGTTATCAACGACAGCAAAAGTTGTACTGTGGTCGATTTTGGACCCATCGGTGAATAATAGGGATCTATTGGCTAAATCTTTCTTGTTGACTAATTCATGATAAATGCTGTTTAAATGTGTCAGGACTGGTGTTATTTTTTTTGAAGGAATGAAGACTATAATTGATTAAGGGAGGATGTAGGAACCATGGCGCCTGGCGGCTTACCGTCGAACAGATTGGCGGTATTTTTATATCCAGGTCGTTAAGGTTGGAGATGCAATGTCGTATGGCGGACTTTATTTTGTAGGTTTCTTTGTGCTTGGAGGCGTTTTTCGAGATATCAAATAGAGGTCTGTTGGTTGTGGTCAATATTTTCGGAATGAGCCTCAAAGTGGCCGTTTTGTATCGTTCGAGGATAGATGGCAGCCCGGCCTCGGCGAGGACGCATTTGTTGGGAAGGCGCACACGCTTCTGCGTACTGCCGTTTGATAAGGTTTATTGAGAAGTTTAAGATGAGAGCTGGCGCATCCTCCATATATTGGAAGACCGTAGTCTATTTTGGATAGAATCAAAGACCTGGTTATGTTCACAAGTGTGTTGGTGTGAATATGTGGGTGTTTTGAGGTAAGGTATTTGATTGTGTTAAGTCGGGCTATAAGGTTTTTTGAAGTGAAAACTTCTTTAGAATCGTTGGGAGTGATTTGAGAAAAAGTGAAACGAAAAAGCGACACCAAAAAGAAGAAGAAAAAAGATATACGTATATATATGTATGTATAGAAAATGCTTCATTACCAGGCACACAGAAGGATGGCATAAGCAAATTTAAATTTGTGAATTTATATATGTATGTATATATGCGGATATATGTATATATGTTGTGTGTATGTACATATGTGCCTCGCCACAGCAAAACATACGGTAAAATTTCTCAAGAAATCCAGCGCGCATTCATAGGCACAGCATTGCATGTACAAATTTAAATTTGTGAATTTATATATGTATGTATATATGCGGATATATGTATATATGTTGTGTGTATGTACATATGTGCCTCGCCACAGCAAAACATACGGTAAAATTTCTCAAGAAATCCAGCGCGCATTCATAGGCACAGCGCACATTCATAGGCACAGCATTGCATGTACAGTAGGGCGGGTCGATTTAAAAATCGCTCATTGCTCTATGAAAATCGTATTATAGGGATCAAAATAAGAAACTTTGCCGAAGGAACCATACCTCTAAAACGAATTCTGATGTCCCCCAATTTCAAAATATCACCATTTTTGGCCTTTGCATGAAAAAATTAGCTAAATGGCTATGTTTTTTTCTTTATTTTTATTTATTTATAATATTATCTATTTTTTCTCTTAAGAAATTTATTTAGTCAGAACATATGTAAATGAATGAATGTGAGTTATAGAAAAGAAACTAAAAAGTTCGACCCATATTGGGGGACATCAGAAATCGTTTTAGAGGTATGGTTCCTTCGGCAAAATTTCTTATTCTGATCCCTAGAATATGATTTTCACAGAGCAATGGGCGATTTTTTTGCCTTCCTACAAATCGACCCGGCCTAATGTACAGTAACCTTGAACAGGCAGCTGCGGTTGTCGAGCATTTAGAAACATATATTTACATACATATATGGGTGCAAACATATTTACGGAGCCGCGGACACTCGACTTGACAAAAATTGAATATTGGCAAATAATTCTACGCGAAATATTCCAATATTGACTATGTTCGAATTGTCGAGAAAATTAGCATATGGGCGGCTCGTTTTATGAATGAAAGTACTTGCTCTTAGAACTATGAGCTCGAATTTATAAATCAATTTTTTGATGATGAGTTTTTGTTGCACAGTACAATAGTTGAAACTGTTCGGCGCCGCCGCGACTGTTCAGCGCTATGGCAACTAGGATCATGGCCGCTACGCCTGCGCCTATTAATGCATTTTGTTCTTGTAGTCGCTAGGCATAGAATTTTAGCTTTGGACGACATACGCATTTCCAGCAATAAAGTGAGTGGCCTGTGTGTGCGGTTGTATGTAGATGCATATGTGTATATTAATAAGCATTGTTTTGCTGGAAGTTCAGAACACAAATATGTATGTACGTACATAGGCTAGGCCATAGTATAGCATACATACATATGTATAAAAAATTCAAACCAAGCGTCCTACGAATGTTTGCGTGTATGTTAGTACGTCTGTGTATTATACGCGTTACGACGCTCATAATAGCAACCGCGTGTGCTGTATTGCGTCCGTATTTTTATATTCGTAAATATTTTCATTTTTAAATATTTACCGCAATTATGCCAAAAAATAATGCAGAAAAGTGTCGTGAATTTCGACAGAAAAACAAAAATACCAGTCTTACGGTTAGACGCGATAGAAGTGAAACCTTCCGTAAAACAAACTGAGAGAGAATGAGATCAAAAACAAGAATTGACGCGGTATTTCAAAGATATGTTGACAATCACACTCGTATCATTTGTTGAAATTGAAAACATTTAGGATGAGTAATAATAAAATGAAGAAAATAAAATTGAACTTTATAGCAATATTATAATGAACCTATGTATAATTATCCCGCTCCTAATGCTGCTTTCGTCTCATTCTCTCTCAGTTTGTTTTACGGAAGGTTTCACTTCTATCGCGTCTAACCGTTAGACTGGTATTTTTTTTTTTTAGGTAGATACAATGTTCTTTGAATGTGTACTTGGTATCGAAAATGATGCCCAGTACTTTCTATGGTTGTATTCGTTGTGTTTACTTGTAGCTGGGGGCAGTTGGATTTTCGACAAATGTGTAGAATTTTGCATTTGTCGTGTGCTAAGATCGCTCCTGAGTATTGTCCCCAGGAGTTAGTGTCTTCCAGCAATTTCGACAGAGTTCTTTGTACGTTGTTTATGTCTTTAGATTTTGTATAGAAGAAAGCGTCGTCGGCATATATTCTGAAGTCTAAACTTTTGTGCACGGATGTGACTTTATTTAACTGTTCAAAGGCTATAATAAAGAGGACTACGGAAAGGGGGGAGCCCTGTGGAATACCGTTTTCAAGTGAGTATATGGGGGTGAAAAAACCGTTAACTCGTGTATAGAATTTACGATTTGTGAGGAATGATTTTATGAGATTGCATATCTTTGGTCCAACTCCCCAGGATGTTAGCTGTTCGATAACGATATGGGCGCCGATGCGGTCAAAGGCCTTTTCAAAGTCTGTAGCCAAGATTGTGACGTGGTTTTTTTTTGTTAGGGAGTCTGCGATGAAGTGTTGTAGTGGTAGGAGTCCGTCCAGTGTGCCATGTTGTTTTTTGAAGGCGATTTGTTTGTGACTGATGAGATTTTTTTTTGTTATAAACCACATTAGGCGTTTGGCGATCATCTTTTCTAGAGTTTTGCCCATGCAGGATAAAAGGGAAATGGGTCTGTACCCGTCGGTTTTATTTGTTTGCTTTTTGGGTTTTGGTATAGGAATTATTGTGGCTGAAAGCTATGGGTGTGGGTTTTGGTGGAGAGGGATAACAGAGATTGTTTGCAAGAAATGGGCAGGTTGTATAGCATAGGGTAGGATATTCTGTCTCTACCGGGTGACTTGCCTTTGGAGTGTTGCAGGGAAAGTTATAGTTCTGTTGGACTAAAATCAACTTCTAGGCTTTGTGCATCGCCTGTTAGTTTATGAGGGTTATATGTTTGGGATAGTATTGATCTTTTGTTTGTGATGTAATTTAATGGGAAGTTGGAGTCCATTGCGTAATCTGACCAAGTTTTTCCGAAGGCGGTGGCAATATCCGAAGAGCTGGAAAGTATCTTGTTGTTTGGGAGTCGGATTGTTGTAATGGGAATTGGTGGGATGCCTACAAGAGACTTTATGGAGGCCCAAATTTTTTTTGGTGTGGAGGTAGGGTTTATTTTTTTTGTGAATTCTGTGATTGATGATCTTTTGGCAATTTTGACGGATTTTTTGAACAGTGCGTTAGCTTTTTTGTACTCTATTAAGTTGGGGAGGGAGGGGGTGGATTTGTATATTTGCCAAAGCTTTTGTTTATTGGTACGAAGAGTGTTTAAGTCTTTGTTCCACCATGTTGAATATTTTCTGATGTGTGAGGTATTACTCTGTGGGATGTCTATATTGGCAGCAATTTTGATGGCTTTTGTAATTTTTGATGCATGTTGGTGGACGTTGGTGGAGTTCCAGTTACCGAAGTTTTTTTCACAGAGGAATTGATACAGTTGCCAATTGGCGGTGTCTGTTTTAAATTTTGGCGATTTTTTGAGGTTACAGAGAGGTGAGTTGGTTTGTATTTCACAAAGTATTGGGTAATGATCACTTCCATATAGGCTTTCGAGTACTTGCCAAATGCATCGAGGACTTAGATTGGCGTCAACTAGCGTAAGGTCAATGTGTGTGAAAGTGTTGTGTGTAGAAAGGTGTGTTGGAGATCCGTCATTTAAGATGACAAGATTTTTTGTTAAGATTATATTTTCCATCGTTATACCGCGAGGGTTTGGTTTTGGAGAGCCCCATAATGGGCTCCAGGCATTGAAATCACCTAGAAGTAATGTGGAATTGTGGGTGTGGGATAGCAGAGGGAAAATATCACTCTCAGAGAATTTTTGACTAGGAGGTATGTAGGTGTTGATTATTGTGAATGACGGGGAAAGATGGAGTTCGATGGCTATGGATAAAGGCATGGAATTTTGGAATATTATTCTGTGGGGTATATCGCGCTTGATAAGAATGGCCACTCCTTGCTCAGAAGTGTTATTGCATTGGCTTTTGTTGAAGTACCCTGCGAAGTTTTTTGGTGTGACTGCGTGTTTAATGTGGTGGGGGATATGGGTTTCTTGGAGACATATCAGATGAGGTTTCGTGTCTCTGACTAAGAGGTCTAGCTCATTGTAATTGTTAAAGTATTCTTTGATATTCCACTGTGCAATTTTAACAGACATTGTTATGGTACATAATGTAGGCTATACAGCAAGTAACATACTGATGATATAAAATTACTCTAATTTTAGTGGCTGAGCTTAGTATGTATGGATAAGTGTATGTGTGTGTGGTGATAGATATAGTTTTGTACAGATTTTTGTGGAAATTGTGTATACGTGAATAATAATTTGTATGTAAATATGTTATTGTGTGAACGAGATGGAGTTTTGGTCCTTACTGAGCGTTGTTGCTTTGTCTAGGTATTCTTCGGATGTTGCCATTGTTGGAGATGTAGCTAGTATGTTGTTGTTTGTGGTCGCAGATGAAGCTCTGGAGTGTATTGTTGTGTTTGGTTGTTGTTGTGAAAACGTGTGGATTTCCATGGTACTACTTTTACTTGTTTCGCAGGTAGTGTAGTTTGGTGAGATAATAGGGGATGGGTATTTGTAATTTGCATTTGAGGTTCCATGTGTTTCGTTTGCCGGTAGGCATGTGTTTTGGGTAATGGTAGATGAGATGTGATTGTGGTGTTGTTTTTGTTGGTTGGTGTTTGTTTTGGTTTCTTTTGTTGATTGTAGGTTTTCTGTGTTATTTTTGGTTATTATTGAAGGGATGATGGTATTTTGTTTCACATTTTTTTTTTCTTCAGGTACGTTGCTTTTTGAAGCGACGCTTGCGTAGGATGTGGAGCTGACCTGTATTGGATTGCGGGACTTGTAAATTTTGTTGGCTTCGCGCATAGAGCATTTTTCTTGGGTTTTTATTATAAGCACTTCTTTTGCTTGTATGTATTTCGGGCAGGAGTTGAATGATGCTGTGTGATCTCCAGCGCAGTTTGCACAGTAGATTCTTGTGCATGGTTCTGGAACGTGGGGAGGTAGATTGCACGAGGCACAAGCGGGCATGCCTTCACAATGTTTTTGGGTGTGCCCAATTCTTTGGCATATTTTACAGCGCATCGGGTTGGGGTAGTAAGGCCTGACGGTTGTGTTGATCCATGCGATGTTTATTTTATCGGGTAGATGGTAACTGTCGAATGTGAGGAGGACGACTCCGGTTGGTTTCAAGGTTCCATCGGTTGTGCGTTGGAATTTGTATGCACTAGAGACGTTGTATTCTTTTAATCCTTCTACGATCTCAGTTTCTGGCACGTTGTTTAAGAATGGAGCATAAACCGTTCCTTTGACGCTGTTGAGTCCTTCGTGGTATTTTGCCGTTATTTCGCATATACCAGGGAGAGTCTTGGCATCTAGGAATTTTTTTGCGTTTGTTTGGTTTTTCAATAAAAGTATTAGGCTTCCATCCGAAACTGGGATTATCTTGTTAATGTCTCTGCATATAGCCAGTAGGGATTTGTGGATCGCGAAGATGGAGTAAGCTGAAAGATTTTTTTTTGGGTCGCTGGCTTTCACTATAATGAACTTTGAATCATCTTTTTTGGTGACCGGGAGTTCAGGAAATTCTGGAAATGGATTTTCGGTTTGATTTTTTTTTTCTTTTTGCTCGGGGCTGGGGGACAATAGAGCAAACCTATTATCCCCAAGGTTGGTGGCCCCAGGGGCCATTTGACACTGAATTATGTTGAATGTCTGCGGTTGTTATGTGTGTGTACGGTGAAAGTGGGTAAATGTGAGTAAATTTAGCACAAAGATAATACAAATAGCACAATAACACTAGATTGCTGTTTAGGCACTGAGCAATAATGTGAAACACTGTAAATATAAATAGCCGAGGAGCGTTGGTGACCGTTCGCGGTGAATGCTTGTCGGTGACTGTCAATTATTATATATAATGTACAGATACCAAAAGTGTCAAAAGATAGCTATTAACTTTAACACCATAACTTTTTTGTGTGAAATTAGTTTTTTTTTGATTTCAAAAACAAAATTGTTCAAAAATGATTAAAATTTTACTTTACTTTCACTTTAGTTCGATATGACCACCTTTTGTCTTGTCTATAGCCTTCAAACGGTCAAAAATTGAGTTGCATGCTGCACGAATGTGATCTTGAGGTATTTTGGCCCATTCTCGTATAATCGCTTTTTTTCAGCGCATCCATACTGGCATAAAGCAGCTTCTAAGACATTTAACACGATCGTTTTGAGTGTTTATGAACTGCTCAATTGGGAAATTTTTTTCATCAGAAAACATAATGTTAGGAAATTCGCCACGTTGGCGCAAGCGCAACAACTCCTTTGCTCTTTCGCACCGATTTTTTTTTTGCTGGGGTGAAAGACAGTGTGCTTTTTGGAACTTGTAAACCATGACCTTGAGCTCATTTTTCAATATGCGTCGAATGCTGTCTTCCGATATTTTTAGTTCTTTGGCCATTTTTCTTCCACTTCGACGTGGATTTCGTTCAAGTCGAGCCTTCACTTTCCGAAGCATTTCTGGCGTTGTTGCGGTTTTTTTTTGGCCCAATGCAATGCTACCTGTATCATTGTACCGTTTTATAATGCGATACACAAACATTTTATTCCTTTTGAGGTGACTGAGCTCACAAACAATGGCTGGTTGTGATTTTCCAACCAAATACAACGCAATCACACTATTACGTTTGAATTCCATCACAGAAAAAAAATTATTCAACAAAACTAAGACGCAAATGCTTTTGATGGCTTATAAACAATATATTAAACTGTCATTAGAACAATTTTGGCGTTGATGTCAAGAGCTGTTTTACAGATACAAGCAGTGTGAAGTTGGTAACACTTCATATCGTTCACCCTGTACTTCCACTCCCTTTAAAGTTTTAAAGGCAAGAAGTTTCTGAATGCGCTAGCAGTGCTTGACTTAGTTCTACTCAACAGTGGCACAGAAAACACATTCAGCAAAATTGTACTGGTTCCATCATAGACCTCTCATTTATAAGTAGGGTACTGAAAACGAGAGATGGGACATGACGATACAAGAACTGTCCAAGCCTGAAATATAAATAGCGACCCTCGTATTCCCAACATCAATAGACCAGCAGATTATAATGAAGTTACGGTAAGTGAATTAATTATAAGGTTGATCATGGCCGATTTATGTTTTTTGTTTATTTATGGTTTCTCACGGCAACTGGATTTCCCGGCATCTTAGAAGTTATGCAGGCTGCGTTCAAGTCGAATTGAGTATATAAGGTGGCGCCATTAGAAAACAGTTTCTTTATATTTCGCGATTTTGACAATTTGACGTCAGCTCTTTTCGCAATACAAAACAAACGCACGAAACAAACAAAAGCAGGAGATATTACATGTTTGTGAAAATTCAGTGAATGGCTTGGTAATATTGTGATTTGTGAGATTTAAACTAATCAAACTAATGAAAACGAAGTGCCGTGTGTTACATTGTGAAAGCACAATGTGATATAAAGCCTCCAAATTCAGTTTGCTTGCGTGTTTATGCGGAAGACGCCGTGGCAAGAAAGTATGTGTGTGCGTGTTAAATAAATCTTCCTCTTTTTCAATTCATGTTTAAAATTTAATAAACATGTTTTTTATTCCACATATTTTCCATTCACATTTAAAATAGAATAAAAGACTTTTTGCAAGCTTTTATTATAAAATGTTCACATATGCATATGTAATATAAGTATAAACGCATATGTAATATATGCAGAGTCAATATTTACATTAAAATAATAAATACATAAATACTTAATACATCACAAAATAAAAAAAAAAATATTTTACACACAAACTCTAATGTAAAATTAGAGGCACTTATTGGTGATAACCTCAAAACCCTGACCCGGTGTAAGCTCGATCATCTCTTCGTTAAAGGGTTCTTTTTCATCAATATCTTCCTCCACCAAATTAATGCATAAGCAATTGACTGTAATATCAAACGTAATGCTTTATTTCTTAATCAACTCAACATCTAGCTTTTCAGAAAAACGACTTACCAAACAATTTTTTGAGTAGATCCATCGGCATGCACCAAGTCCATGGGTTTCAAGGGTTTTTTTATTGTTTTCCAGTCCGGATGGCAAACACTTGGCGTGTTTAATCTAGTTTTTTTGAAGTCAATCCAACAATATAAGAAAAAAGAGCAATATTCAGGGTATCCTGTGACCGAATTTGCTTTTTAAATTTAAAGATTCTCTCTAACCGCTAGGCGTTTGAACAGGGAGCGGAACGCGTTAGCTTTGCAATTTGTGCGGCTTATTTAGACACGATGTCGGAGTGAACAGGTGACCAACTTGCTTTCGCAATCGAAGCATATTTCAAGGCCAATGATATAGATTCAAATCGTACAAGCGCCTAAGCCTAACGATTACAATATGCGTAAAAAGGCCAATTTTCAAAGTTTCGAAGTTTTTTATTAGGATAATATTGAATTGAATTTTACTCTAAAGGGAAGACAGTCAATAGTTCCAATAATGATACGAATAATATAATAAATAAGCACGATAGAATAGATCGTCTGCTATGACGCATTTTTGAGTCAATCAATAAACATCGAGAGCGGTACGATGGTAAGGGTTCAGAAAAGTATGAAGTTCATACCACAAATCGAAGAAAAACTTTCTCAACCCTCTCAACCCGATTAAAGAGATCTACTTGGTACGGTCTCCAAATAACAGGGATATACTCTCATCTCGATCTAACAAAAGCACAATACAATGTTTTGAGAGTGAGTGGGTTAGTAAATACAGAACAATTTCGGCGTAGGAATGCTAGCATCGAATATAACCAGCTCGTAACGTCGCTAGTGAAATTCAACTTATAATACGTTCACATATATTTACATAAGTAGATGATCTACTTTTTCGCGCTCTACTCAAAATCTGTGATTAAAAAGCGCGATTTCCCATACAAAATTTCTCTCCCAAAATCTGAGATTATAAAATAATCCCAGATAATAACGATACTTATTGACATACAACCCTGTGTTTTTTGTGCTATCGATAATTATTATTACGAATGTAAGGAGAAACATCAAAATAAGATCTAAATGAAATGGATGCCGGCAGAGAAAACTGGTCATTAAACCTTATTCTAATATAATGTTTGTAATTAGGGTTTCATTTTGCAGAAAAAAGCGTGTGTCCATAAACATGTGTCCTCCTTTTACTTATTATAAAATGTAATATAGAATTTACTATGCGTATTACTGCCATAATTTTCTGCAACCTCAGTAAACGTCGCATACTGATTTCCTCCAACTGTTTATTATTAGCAGCCAATTGCGCAATTAAATTAGATATTCCTTCTCCTTGTACTTTCTTCATATCATAAATTATAATTAAAGGAACCAAAAACATCGAAGTATTTCACCAAAATGATGAGAAAAGAAAAACCTCTCAAAGTCGTATTGACAGCTGATTGTAGACTTTGCAGGTAATCTGCCAAATGTGAACGGGTTTATAGGTGATTAATGCATATGTGAACGTATTATTAGAGTTAAAAATAACGCCCAAGTCTTAAATTTCTTCAACGGATTGCAGGGGTGAACAATCAATACAATATGAAGAATGCAAATTTTTGGTTGATTTGGCAAATTTTACGTGAAAGCAGTTGCTTATGTTTAGTAACAAAGGATTTAAATAGCATTAATTGAAATTGGATAAGTCGGATTGCAACTTTTCTAAGCTATGGACACTGTTAATGAACGGGATTATTTCAAAATCATCAGCATACAATAAGTGTTCAGTAAAGGAAAATCATGGCCTACAATACTTCACTGCGGAACACCATGGGACGCAATAAATGCGCGTGGTGTCGCATTACCAACGGCTACAACGCAAGGTCTATTGGACAAATATGACCCGATCCACGACAAAGCGTGGAATGTATACCCATTGAAGCTTCGAAAAGGGTATTCGATGTGAGACTTTGTCAAACGGCTTAGAGAATTCCGTATGAACTGTGTCGACTTGAGATCTGTTCTGGAAGGCAGAAATGTAGTAATCATTGAAAATAGACAAATTAGTGACAGTAGAGCCTGTAAGAACAAAGACGGCGAACTGGTGACTGACATTCAGAGCAATCTTAAAATATGCAGGGAGCACTTCTCGAACCTGTTAAACAATGATAGCTGCGCATGTCAAAGAGAATGTGAAGATTCCGATACCCAAATCGTCGACGAGGTGAGAATAGCGATAACACGGCTAAAGAACAACAAAGCGCCGACGGACTGCCAGCTGAGCTATTCAAACATGGTGGCGAGGAGCTGGTAAGGTGCATGCATCAGCTCCTATGCAAAATATAGTCGAATGAAAGCATTCCTGCCGATTGGAGTGTAAGTGTGCTCTGCCCCATCCATAAGAAGGGTGATCCTGCAATCTGTGCCAATTACCGCGGGATTAGTCTTCTAAATATCGCCTATAAGGTTCTAGCGAGCGTATTGTGGGAAAGGCTGAAGCCAACCGTCAACCAACTGATTGGACCTTATAAGTGTGGCTTTAGACCTGGAAAGTCTACCATCGACCAAATACTCACAATACGCCAAATCTTGGAAAAGAGCCATGAAAGTAGAATCGACACACACCATCTTTTCGTCGATTTCAAGGCTGCATTCGACAGTACGAAAAGGAGTTATCTGTATGCCGCGATGTCTGAATTTGGTATCCCCATTAAAACTAATACGGCTTTGCCAGATGACGTTGCTCAACACCAGCAGCGCCGTCAGAATTGGGAAGGACCCCTCCGAGCCGTTTGATACCGAACGAGATTTCAAACAGGGTGACTCGCTGTCGTGTGACTTCTTTAACCTAATGTTGGAGAGCATCGTACCAGCCGCAGAACTTAATCGTTCAGGCACAATATTTTATAAGAGTGTACAATTGTTGGTGTATGCCGATGATATTGACATCATCGGCCTTAACAACCGCGCTGTTAGTTCTGCTTTCTCCAAAGTGGATAAAGAGGCAAATCGAATGGGTTCAAACAAACAGTCGTCGCACTCGCGTTTCCGCACCCACGTCACCGTTGACTGTTATAGTTTTGAGGTTGTAAAAGACTTCGCTTATTTAGGAACCAGCATTAAAACGGATAACAAGGTCAGCCTTGAAATCCAACGTAGAATCTCTCTTGCCATCAAGTGTTACTTTGGACTAAGTAGGCAACAGAGCAGTAAAGTCCTCTCTCGACGAACAAAACTAACACTCTAAAAGGCCCTTATCATACCTGTCCTAACGAAGGGCGCATAAGCTTGGACGATGACAACATCCGATAAAGCGACGCTTGGAGTGTTTGACAGAAAGATTCTGCGCAAGATTTTTGGACCTTTGCACGTTGGCAACGGCGGATATCGCAGACGATAGAACGATGAGCTGTATGAGCTTTACGACGACATAGACATGGCGGAGCGAATAAAGATCCAGCGGCTACGTTGGCTGGGTCATGTCGTCCGAATGGATACAAACGCTCCGGCTCTGAAAGTATTCGATGCGGTAGCAGCTGACGGTAGCAGAGGAAGAGGAAGGCCTCCTTTGTGTTGGAAAGATCAGGTGGAGAAGGACTTGACTTCACTTGGTGTGTCCTACTGGCGCCGGTTAGCACGAGAAAGAAACGAGTGGCGCGCTTTGTTAAACCCGGCTAAAGTCGCGTAAGCGGTTCTAGCGCCAATTAAGAAGAAGTAGAAGTAGAAGAGCCGCATGCAACGAAACCAGTCTGGTTTGGATGTGTTAGGTCTTTGACAGCAAAATATAACTTATCATTCGCAGTTATCTCAAAAGAGAGTTTCCAAATCGGCCTGTAATATGCTAAAACCGTTTCATTTCAACTTTTAAATATAGGGGTTACGGATGTCAATTTCCAGTTATCAACAACTATGCAAGAATATAACGATTTATTATATATAATATAATTGAAAGACGCTCAGCAGGACTCAAACAGTTCTTCAGCAAGATTGCCGAGAGGCTAACCGAGTCAGTTTTCGATGTGGGCTTGAGCTTCCTCATACCATTGACGACATCTGTAACAGACCCGATATTAAGAAATGAGAAAATATAACAGGTCAAACTAGAATTGAAGTCCAAGTCGAGTTCAAAAGTAAAGGAGGAAAGTCAGTAAAAAAATTTACTTAATCTATGGGAGATTCTGTATTTACAGTAAAGGAGGGAAATTTCTACTCCGACAGGCAAACGGCAATTCGAGCCCTGTGCTCGCTGTTTATGCGTTCGAAATTAGTCGGGGAATGCCTGACTCTCCTTCCGATTGCATCGGAATACTTCGATATTAGGCGCATTTGGGTTCGCGGTCACAGCGGCATAGAGGGAAACTGGTAGGCGGATGAGTGGGCCAGACAGGGAACCCTTGAGACGGTTTCATTGCAATATGGGAGAATTGAAGTTCCCTTAAGAACCTGTGGTCTGCTACTGGAAAGATGGGCTTCGTGTCAACTCAGCGAGCATTGGGCTAGTACGGAAACGTGCAAAGTCGCGAGGTCCTTCTGGCAACGGGTAGATTGGGGGCGCTCGAAAGTACTTCTAAGGCCAACAAAGCTAACACAGCTATCGAATTTGATATGTATCCGCACCGTACACTGTCCGTTAGTGGTCCATGCGGTGAGGCTTGGCATTGCGTCAAGCAGAAGCTGTTTGGAGGACGAGGTAGAATCATCTGAACACCTTCTTCTCAGCTGCGCTGCTCTCGTCGGGCCAAGGATTAAACTTCTGGGATCTCACTTTTTCGCTACATCAGCGGATATTACGGACTTAAGCATCACAAATCTTGTGAAATTCATCAGCAGCTTGTAGCGGTTAATACAAACGTGAATCGCCCTGGATTCTGTTTGGTTCTTCCCCCTTTCCTGTTCCCTTCCCCTCCCCCTATATGGTATCCCAACGGACAAATTTTAATTTTTGTCCAAATGGGCCCCTCGCAAGGGCAGCCATTTAACCTAACCTATCCTATGGAAAAATTTGCATATTTACTATTATAAGAAACATTGATGGGTACCATCGAACAAGACTTTTTTATTTTAATGAATTGTCTTCGAGTTCAAAATAGTATCGTTTTCAAAATTCAAGATGCAATTTTTGTATAAGAACTTATTCAAACAGTTAAATTTCTTTAAATTACACTGAAATTTAAAATAATGCACTCTTTGTTTTTCAGATTCTTTAGATACCTTAGCCCAATCATCAATTAAATTGAACCGTAAATAAGCAGCATTACCGTTACTGGTCACTTAGAGGGCACAATCTACTATTCAAATATCAGTAGCCACTTCACAGCTCCAAAAAGATAGTTTGATGTTCATTGTCATGCAGTGAAATAATTAGATCATGTGTTATTGAAAATCGTCGAGTGGAAGCAATTCTTGTGGACGGTTTCAGTAAGATGGACCTATGCTACATACGACTAGAAATACCATAGCGATATTGCACACAAACTGATAAGTCGTTTCGGTGACATTGTTTTTTTTCAAAATTAAAGACTCTGAAACAACTCACGAGGTTAATAGCATCCCGACATAACTTCTCCAGCGAGTGGTATAGAATACGCAGGCCTATTACCAAGAGTATCCGAAGGCGGCCGCCGTAGCTGAATTGGTTAGTGCGTGACTACCATTCGGAATTCACAGTGAGAACGTCGGTTCGAATCTCGGTGAAACACCAAAATTAAGAAAAAGTTTTTCTAATAGCGATCGCCCCTCGGCAGGCAATGGCAAACCTCCGAGTGTATTTCTGCCATGAAAAAGCTCCTCATAAAAATATCTGCCGTTCGGAGTCGACTTGAAACTGTAGGTCCCTCCATTTCTGGCGTTGTTGCGGCTTTGTTTGGTCCACCTGCATCGCGTTGTGCAATGCTACCTGTATCATTGTACCATTTAATAGTGCGATACACCAACATTTTATTCACTTTGAGGTGACTGAGCTCACGAACAATGGCTGGTTGTGATTTTCCAGCCAAATACAACGCAATCACACTATTACGTTTGAATTCCATCACAGAAAAAAATTATTCAACAAAACTAAGACGCAAATGCTTTTGATGGCTTATAAACAATATATTAAACTGTCATTAGAACAATTTTGGCGTTGATGTCAAGAGCTGTTTTACAGATACAAGCAGTGTGAAGTTGGTAACACTTCATATCGTTCACCTTGTACTTCTACTCCCTTTAAATTTCACTAAAAAGATAAAAATAAAACTATACTTAACATACAATAAAAACCACATCCAATTTTTTAACGAGCCTTGCCCAAGATTCGAGAACTCCTTCTATTGTAAAAAATCACCATATACTGAATATTCAACTAACTCCACCTGCATTGCACAAATAATAAACAACAAAGATGCTCTGTGCGACCTAGAAGGTCTTGGCAATATAAATCTAATCATGCAACCTGAACCAAACTATATTTTGTTCATCAATACAAACAAGACTACCGTAACAAGTAGCTGCAACAACAACACTTACGAAGTTTAGGATACAGCTCTCCTCTACTACAACAAGTGTTCAATCAATGCAAAATCTACAAAGACAACCCGAAGTTTTACAAAGACAAATTTACCCCTCTTAAGTTATTCCAAAGTAAGCGCAAAACCCATAACAAACAAAGCGAGACTCAACAAACTTAGAAGCTATCAAATAGAAAGTCACGAAACAACATCAAAGAAAAACAATATTTCTAATATTCTAACAACCTGTTGATTGAGCATCATATCAGATTTACCACCGCCCTTGTTTAGATTTCAAGGAATAAAACTAAATTCCAATTCATGGCTGATCTCCTAAGGGGGAAGGAGTTATGTAAGCCCCCATAACACTAACAATAACACAACCACCAACCAAAGCTCCAAGGTTAGAAGTAAATAGCTAAGTCAATGAACTAAAGGTAGAATTATTATAAAACTTCCAAAATGCTAATGAAGTATTACTAACATTTAAATAAAGAAATTAAACTTATTAAGAAATTGGTTTATTATAATATTAAAATACAGAATAAGCAATTTTGTAATTAATTTATAAGTTTCATATTACCGATTGCCGAACTAACAAAAAACTGGCAAAATACTAATTAAGCAATACTAGCACTTAGACTATGAGGTTAGTTTTCGCGAGACGAGTGCCCGTCAATATTCCATACGTCCACGTCATTGATACTTCTCTATATACTAACGTTCTCTGTTATGTGCGTAAGTGAAGGGAACGTGTAAGAAAACTAAGTTTTAAGAAGCGCAAGGTAATACCATTCACACCAATGATATTAGATTTTAGGGCATAGACATGCTTTACCACTTTAACTTCAAACTTAAATTCATTAGCAGACTTGGGGACTAGAGTTAGATCACTCGTATATAGATTTAATGGCAGCATCAAACATAAATTCATTAGCAGATTTGGGGACTAGAGTTAAATTAATCATATATGACGAAATATTTGTTTGCTTATTTATATATACAATATAATTGGCACGTACACCTATTTGTGACGTACGTCTTGATGTTGTTCCACAAATGGACGGACCTACAGTTTCAAGCCCACTCCGAACGGCAGATATTTTTATTAGGAGCTTCTTCATGGCAGAAATACACTCGGAGGTTTGCCATTGCCTGCCAAAGGGCGACCGTTATAAGAAAAATATTTTTCTTAATTTTGGTGTTTCACCGAAATTCGAACCTACGTTCTCTCTATGAATTCCGAATGGTGGTCACGCACCAACCCATACGGCAAAGTAGCACTTGTTGGATAGATAAAGTAGCTCACTAGGATTTCTAGATTAACGAAGTCTCGTTCAGCACCAAAACTGTTCACTTTGCTTCTTTATCCAGTTTGGAAAAGGCATAACTAACAGCGCGGTAGTTAAGTCTGAGTTACCTTCGGTAAATCCTTCGTAGTTCACAGCACAATCGACCTTCCCTTGATACTCATGAAATGGTGATGTAGCTTATCTATGTCACCCTGCAGTGTTTCTCACTGACTACCTTCGTCGCGAAGACGACCGCAGTACTCCCTGCTTGAGATGTGGAAAGCAGGATCATATGGCTAAACATTGTGTAAAGGTGCCATGTGTGCCCAATTGCGAAGCAGCGAGCTGGACATAGATGTTGCTATTTTAAGCGAGCAGTGTAAAAACAGGTAAGAGGCGTCATGGGTCAGCAACCATGGGAAACCTATTGGAATAAATAATATGCACATAAAACTGTTACATACCACCCAGTACCGATTTAGGTACCTTTATATAGTGGACGTACTTAATGACGCTAAGCAACGAAACTCGACACTTATAACAGGTAATTTTAATGCGAGGGCAGCATTGTGGTAAACGAAAAAAACTCGAAGGGCAAGAAGTTTCTGAATGCGCTAGCAGTGCTTGACTTAGTTCTACTCAACAGTGGCACAGAAAACACATTCAGCAAAATTGTACTGGTTCCATCATAGACCTCTCATTTATAAATAGGGTACTGAAAACGAGAGATGGCACATGACGATACAAGAACTGTCCAAGCAAGAAATATAAATAGCGACCCTCGTATTCCCAACATCAATATACCAGCAGATTATAATGAAGTTACGGTAAGTGAATAAATTATATGACTTGTGGTTGATCATGGCCGATTTATGTTTTTTGTTTATTTATAGTTTCCTCACGGCAACTGGATTTCCCGGCATCTTAGAAGTTATGCAGACTGCGTTCAAGTCGAATTGAGTATATAAGGTGGGGCCATTAGAAAACAGTTTCTTTATATTTCGCGATTTTGACAAGTTGACGTCAGCTCTTTTCGCAATACAAAACAAACGCACGAAACAAACAAAAGCAGGAGATATTACATGTTTGTGAAAATTCAATGAATGGCTTGGTAATATTGTGATTTGTGAGATTTAAACCTATCAAACTAATGAAAACGAAGTGCCGTGTGTTACATTGTGAAAGCACATGTGATATAAAGCCTCCAAATTCAGTTTGCTTGCGTGTTTATGCGGAAGACGCCGTGGCAAGAAAGTATGTGTGTGCGTGTTAAATAAATCTTCCCATTTTTCAATTCACGTTTAAAATTTAATAAACATGTTTTGTATTCCACATATTTTCCATTCACATATAAAATAGAATAAAAGACTTTTTGCAAGCTTTTATTATAAAATGCTCACATATGCATATGTAATATAAGTATAAACGCATATGTAATATATGCAGAGTCAATATTTACTTTAAAATAATAAATACATAAATACTTAATACATCACAAAATAAAAAAAAAGTTATTTTACACACAAACTCTAATGTAAAATTAGAGGCACTTATTGGTGATAACCTCAAAACCCTGACCCGGTGTAAACTCGATCATCTCTTCACTAAAGGGTTCCATTTCATCAATATCTTCCTCCACCAAATTAATGCATTAGCAATTGACTGTAATATCAAACGTACTGCTTTATTTCTTAATCAACTCAACATCTAGCTTTTCAGAAAAACGACTTACCTCCAAACAATTTTTTGAGTAGATCCATCGGCATCCACAAAGTCCATGGGTTTCAAGGGTTTTTTATTGTTTTCCAGTCCGGCTGGCAAACACTTGGCGTGTTTTATCCAGTTTTTTTGAAGTCAATCCAATAATATAAGAAAAAAGAGCAAAATTCAGGGTGTCCTGTGACCGAATTTGCTTTTTAAATTTAAAGATTCTCTCTTACCGCTAGGCGTATGAACAGGGAGGGGAACGCAGATTTTGCAGGTAATCTGCCATAAGTGAACGGGTTTATAGTTGATTAATGCATATGTGAACGTATTATTAGAGTTAAAAATAACGCCCAAGTCTTAAATATCTTCAACGGATTGCAGGGGTGAACAATCAATACAATATGAAGAATGCAAATTATTGGTTGATTTGGCAAATTTTACGTGAAAGCAGTTGCTTATGTTTAGTAACAAACGATTTAAATAGCATTAATTGAAATTGGATAAGGCGGATTGCAACTTTTCTAAGCTATGGACACTGTTAACGAACGGGATTATTTCAAAATCATCAGCATACAATAAGTGTTCAGTAAAGGAAAAGCATGGCCTACAATACTTCACCGCGGGACACCATGGGACGCAATAAATGCGCGTGGTGTCGCATTACCAACGGCTACAACGCAAGGTCTATTGGACAAATATGACCCGATCCACGACAAAGCGTGGAATGTATACCCATTGACGCAAGCTTCGACAAGAGTATTCAATAGGAGACTTTGTCAAACGGCTTAGAGAATTCCGTATGAACTGTATCGACTTGAGATCTGTTCTGGAAGGCAGAAATGTAGTAATCATTGAAAATAGACAAATTAGTGACAGTAGAGCCTGTAAGAACAAAGCCGGCGAACTGATGACTGACATTCAGAGCAATCTTAAAATATGCAGGGAACACTTCTCGAACCTGTTAAACAATGATAGCTGCGCATGTCAAAGAGAATGTGAAGATTCCGATACCCAAATCGTTGACGAGGTGAGAATAGCGATAACACGGCTAAAGAACAACAAAGCGCCGACGGACTGCCAGCTGAGCTATTCAAACATGGTGGCGAGGAGTTGGTAAGGTGCATGCATCAGCTCCTATGAAAAATATAGTCGAATGAAAGCACTCCTGCCGATTGGAGTGTAAGTGTGCTCTGCCCCATCCATAAGAAGGGTGATCCTGCAATCTGTGCCAATTACCGCGGGATTAGTCTTCTAAATATCGCCTATAAGGTTCTAGCGAGCGTATTGTGTGAAAGGCTGAAGCCAACCGTCAACCAACTGATTGGACCTTATAAGTGTGGCTTTAGACCTGGAAAGTCTACCACCGACCAAATATTCACAATACGCCAAATCTTGGAAAAGAGCCATGAAAGTAGAATCGACACACACCATATTTTCATCGATTTCAAGGCTGCATTCGACAGTACGAAAAGGAGTTATCTGTATGCCGCGATGTCTGAATTTGGTATCCCCATAAAACGAATACGGCTTTACCAGATGACGTTGCTCAACACCAGCAGCGCCGTCAGAATTGGGAAGGACCCCTCCGAGCCGTTTGATACCGAACGAGATTTCAAACAGGGTGACTCGCTGTCGTGTGACTTCTTTAACCTAATGTTGGAGAGCATCGTACCAGCCGCAGAACTTAATCGCTCAGGCACAATATTTTATAAGAGTGTACAATTGTTGGTGTATGCCGATGATATTGACATCATCGGCCTTAACAACCGCGCTGTTAGTTCTGCTTTCTCCAAAGTGGATAAAGAGGCAAATCGAATGGGTTCAAACAAACAGTCGTCGCACTCGCGTTTCCGCACCCACGTCACCGTTGACTGTTATAGTTTTGAGGTTGTAAAAGACTTTGTTTATTTAGGAACCAGCATTAACACGGATAACAATGTAAGCCTTGAAATCCAACGTAGAGTCTCCCTTGCCAACAAGTGCTACTTTGGACTAAGTAGGCAACAGAGCAGTAAAGTCCTCTCTCGACGAACAAAACTAACACTCTAAAAGGCCCTTATCATACCCGTCCTAACGAAGGGCGCATAAGCTTGGACGATGACAACATCCGATAAAGCGACGCTTGCAGTGTTTGACAGAAAGATTCTGCGCAAGATTTTTGGACCTTTGCACGTTGGCAACGGCGGATATCGCAGACGATAGAACGATGAGCTGTATGAGCTTTACGACGACATAGACATGGCGGAGCGAATAAAGATCCAGCGGCTACGTTGGCTGGGTCATGTCGTCCGAATGGATACAAACGCTCCGGCTCTGAAAGTATTCGATGCGGTAGCAGCTGACGGTAGCAGAGGAAGACCTCCTTTGTGTTGGAAAGATCAGGTGGAGAAGGACTTGACTTCACTTGGTGTGTCCTACTGGCGCCGGTTAGCACGAGAAAGAAACGAGTGGCGCGCTTTGTTAAACCCGGCTAAAGTCGCGTAAGCGGTTCTAGCGCCAATTAAGAAGAAGTAGAAGTAGAAGAGCCGCATGCAACGAAACCAGTCTGGTTTGGATGTGTTAGGTCTTTGACAGCAAAATATAACTTATCATTCGCAGTTATCTCAAAAGAGAGTTTCCAAATCGGCCTGTAATATGCTAAAACCGTTTCATTTCAACTTTTAAATATAGGGGTTACGGATGTCAATTTCCAGTTATCAACAACTATGCAAGAATATAACGATTTATTATATATAATTGAAAGACGCTCAGCAGGACTCAAACAGTTCTTCAGCAAGATTGCCGAGAGGCTAACCGAGTCAGTTTTCGATGTGGGCTTGAGCTTCCTCATACCATTGACGACATCTGTAACAGACCCGATATTAAGAAATGAGAAAATATAACAGGTCAAACTAGAATTGAAGTCCAAGTCGAGTTCAAAAGTAAAGGAGGAAAGTCAGTAAAAAAATTTACTTAATCTATGGGAGATTCTGTATTTACAGTAAAGGAGGGAAATTTCTACTCCGACAGGCAAACGGCAATTCGAGCCCTGTGCTCGCTGTTTATGCGTTCGAAATTAGTCGGGGAATGCCTGACTCTCCTTCCGATTGCATCGGAATACTTCGATATTAGGCGCATTTGGGTTCGCGGTCACAGCGGCATAGAGGGAAACTGGTAGGCGGATGAGTGGGCCAGACAGGGAACCCTTGAGACGGTTTCATTGCAATATGGGAGAATTGAAGTTCCCTTAAGAACCTGTGGTCTGCTACTGGAAAGATGGGCTTCGTGTCAACTCAGCGAGCATTGGGCTAGTACGGAAACGTGCAAAGTCGCGAGGTCCTTCTGGCAACGGGTAGATTGGGGGCGCTCGAAAGTACTTCTAAGGCCAACAAAGCTAACACAGCTATCGAATTTGATATGTATCCGCACCGTACACTGTCCGTTAGTGGTCCATGCGGTGAGGCTTGGCATTGCGTCAAGCCCTTTCTGCAGAAGCTGTTTGGAGGACGAGGTGGAATCATCTCAACACCTTCTTCTCAGCTGCCCTGCTCTCGTCGGGCCAAGGATTAATCGTCTAGGATCTCACTTTTTCGCTACATCAGCGGATATTACGGACTTAAGTATCTCAAATCTAGTGAAATTCATCAGCAGCTTGTAGCGGTTAATTCAAACGTAAATCGCCCTGGATTCTGTTTGGTTCCTCCCCTTTCCTGTTCCCCTCCCGTCCTTCTATTTGGTATCCTAACGGACAAATTTTAATTTTTGTCCAAATGGGCCCCTCGCAAGGGCAGCCATTTAACCTAACTTATCCTATGGAAGAATTTGCATATTTACTATTATAAGAAACATTGTTTGGTACCATCGAACAAGACTTTTTAATTTTAATGAATTGTCTTCGAGTTCAAATTAATATCGTTTTCAAAATTCAAGATGCAATTTTTGTATAAGAACTTATTCAAACAGTTAAATTTCTTTAAATTACACTGAAATTTAAAATAATGCACTCTTTGTTTTTCAGATTCTTTAGATACCTTAGCCCAATCATCAACTAAATTAAACCGTAAATAAGCAGCATTACCGTTACTGGTCACTTAGAGGGCATAATCTACTATTCAAATATCAGTAGCCACTTCACAGCTCCAAAAAGATAGTTTGATGTTCATTGTCATGCAGTGAAATAATTAGATCATATGTTATTGAAAATCGTCGAGTGGAAGCAATTCCTGTGGACGGTGTCTCTTATCGGTGCATGCTGAACGGATATTTTTTGCCAATTAAGAGCGAACATCCGTCCTTCAGTACACACGCATGCTACAGACGACTAGAAATACCATGGCGATATTGCACACAAACTGATAAGCCGTTTCGGTGACATTTACCGGCCACCCAGGTCATCCGATCTTACCCTTGAGCTCGTTCTCTGTGGAGGTTTTTCAAAATTAAAGTCTTTGAAACAAATCCTGCGAAAATCTCAGTACTAAAAGAAAATATCGTTCACGAGGTTAATGGCATCCCGACATAACTTCTCCAGCGAGTGGTATAGAATACGCAGGCCTATTGCCAAGAGTATCCGAAGGCGGCCGCCGTAGCCGAATTGGTTGGTGCGTGACTACCATTCGGAATTCACAGTGAGAACGTCGGTTCGAATCTCGGTGAAACACCAAAATTAAGAAAAAGTTTTTCTAATAGCGATCGCCCCTCAGCAGGCAATGGCAAACTTCCGAGTGTATTTCTGCCATGAAAAAGCTCCTCATAAAAATATCTGCCGTTCGGAGTCGACTTGAAACTGTAGGTCCCTCCATTTCTGGCGTTGTTGCGGCTTTGTTTGGTCCACCTGCATCGCGTTGTGCAATGCTACCTGTATCATTGTACCATTTAATAGTGCGATACACCAACATTTTATTCACTTTGAGGTGACTGAGCTCACGAACAATGGCTGGTTGTGATTTTCCAGCCAAATACAACGCAATCACACTATTACGTTTGAATTCCATCACAGAAAAAAATTATTCAACAAAACTAAGACGCAAATGCTTTTGATGGCTTATAAACAATATATTAAACTGTCATTAGAACAATTTTGGCGTTGATGTCAAGAGCTGTTTTACAGATACAAGCAGTGTGAAGTTGGTAACACTTCATATCGTTCACCTTGTACTTCTACTCCCTTTAAATTTCACTAAAAAGATAAAAATAAAACTATACTTAACATACAATAAAAACCACATCCAATTTTTTAACGAACCTTGCCCAAGATTCGAGAACTCCTTCTATTGTAAAAAATCACCATATACTGAATATTCAACTAACTCCACCTGCATTGCACAAATAATAAACAACAAAGATGCTCTGTGCGACCTAGAAGGTCTTGGCAATATAAATCTAATCATGCAACCTGAACCAAACTATATTTTGTTCATCAATACAAAAAAGACTACCGTAACAAGTAGCTGCAACAACAACACTTACGAAGTTAAGGGTACAGCTCTCCTCTACTACAACAACTGTTCAATCAATGTCAACGGCACAATCTACAAAGACAACCCGAAGTTTTACAAAGACGAATTTTTTCTACCCCTCATAAGTTATTCCGAAGTAAGCGCAAAACCCATAACAAACAAGCCGAGACTCAACAAACTTAGAAGCTATCAAATAGAAAGTCACGAAACAACATCAAAGAAAAACAATATTATTATTCGAACAACCTATTCATTGAGCATCATATCAGATTTACCGCCGCCCTTGTTTACATTTCAAGGAATAGAACTAAATTCCAATTCATGGCTGATCTCCTAAGGGGGAAAAAGTTATGTAAACCCCCATAACACTAACAATAACACAACCACCAACCAAACCTCCAAGGTTAGACGTAAATAGCTAAGTCAATGAACTAAAGGTAGAATTATTATAAAAAACTGCATTAATAATAAACCAATTGCCAATTTAAAAAAACTTCCAAAATGCTAATGAAGCATTACTAACATTTAAATAAAGAAATTAAACTTATTAAGAAATTGGTTTATTATAATATTAAAATACAGAATAAGCAATTTTGTAATTAATTTATAAGTTTCATATTACCGATTGCCGAACTAACAAAAAACTTGCAAAATACTAATTAAGCAATACTAGCATTTAGACAATGAGGAAACTAAAATTATTAAGAAATTGGTTTATTATTAAAATACAGAATAAGCAATTTTGTAATTAATTTATAAGTTTCATTTAAGCATTTTTAACAATAAAATATCAGTTGTAATTCAGTGGTGAAAGAAGCAAGTACCTAGTTTTTATTTATAGCATATTAGTATATTACTTTACGTATGTAGTTCTTCCATTGATAAAAAGTGCACAAAAACATATGCATAAACTTATCTGCAAGGTTAGTTTTCGCGAGACGAGTACCCGTCAATATTCCATGGGTTCGCGTCATTGAGACTTCTCTATACGTTAACGTTCTCTGTTATGTGTGTAAGTGAAGGAAACACGTAAGAAAACTTAGTTTTAAGAAGCGCAAGGTAATACCATTCACACCAATGATATTAGATTTTAGGGCATAGACATGCTTTAAATATAAATTCATTAGCAGATTTGGGGACTAGAGTTAAATTAATCGTATATGACGAAATAATTGTTTGCTTATTTATATATACAATATGATTGGCACGTACACGCCGTTAGGAGCTTCTTCACGCAGAAATACACTCGGAGGTTTGCCATTGCCTGCCAAAGGGCGACCGTTATAAGAAAAATGTTTTTCTTAATTTTGATGTCTCACCGAAATTCGAACCTACGTTCTCTCTATGAATTCCGAATGGTAGTCACGCATCAACCCATACGGCAAAGTAGCACTTGTTGGATAGATAAAGTAGCTCACTAGGATTTCTAGATTAACGCAGTCTCCTACATAATTTTCAACAGTGACGTGGGTGCCAATACGCGAGTGCGCCGACTGTTTCTTTGTCGTCCTCGTTCAGTACCAAAACTGTTCACTTTGCTTCTTTATCCAGTTTGGAAAAGGCATAACTAGCAGCGCGGTAGTTAAGTCTGAGTTACCTTCGGTAAATCCTTCGTAGTTCACAGCACAATCGACCTTCCATTGATACTCATGAAATGATGATGTAGCTTATCTATGTCACCCTGCAGTGTTTCTCACTGACTACCTTCGTCGCGAAGACGACCGCAGTACTCCCTGCTTGAGATGTGGAAAGCAGGATCATATGGCTAAACATTGTGTAAAGGTGCCATGTGTGCCCAATTGCGAAGCAGCGAGCTGGACATAGATGTTGCTATTTTAAGCGAGCAGTGTAAAAACAGGTAAGATGCGTCATGGGTCAGCAACCATGGGAAACCTATTGGAATAAATAATATGCACATAAAACTGTTACATACCACCCAGTACCGACTTAGGTACCTTTATATAGTGGACGTACTTAATGACGCTAAGCAAAGAAACTCGACACTTATAACAGGTAATTTTAATGCGAGGGCAGCATTGTGGTAAAAGAAAAAAACTCGAAGGGCAAGAAGTTTCTGAATGCGCTAGCAGTGTTTGACTTAGTTCTACTTAACAGTGGCACAGAAAACACATTCAGCAAAATTGTACTGGTTCCATCATAGACCTCTCATTTATAAATAGGGTACTGAAAACGAGAGATGGCACATGACGATACAAGAACTGCCCAAGCCAGAAATATAAATAGCGACCCTCGTATTCCCAACATCAATATACCAGCAGATTATAATGAAGTTACGGTAAGTGAATAAATTATATGACTTGTGGTTGATCATGGCCGATTTATGTTTTTTGTTTATTTATAGTTTCCTCACGGCAATTGGATTTCCCGGCATCTTAGAAGTTATGCAGACTGCGTTCAAGTCGAATTGAGTATATAAGGTGGCGCCATTAAAAAACAGTTTCTTTATATTTCGCGATTTTGACAAGTTGACGTCAGCTCTTTTCGCAATACAAAACAAACGCACGAAACAAACAAAAGCAGGAGATATTACATGTTTGTGAAAATTCAATGAATGGCTTGGTAATATTGTGATTTGTGAGATTTAAACCTATCAAACTAATGAAAACGAAGTGCCGTGTGTTACATTGTGAAAGCACAATGTGATATAAAGCCTCCAAATTCAGTTTGCTTGCGTGTTTATGCGGAAGACGCCGTGGCAAGAAAGTATGTGTGTGCGTGTTAAATAAATCTTCCCCTTTTTCAATTCATGTTTAAAATTTAATAAACATGTTTTTTATTCCACATATTTTCCAAGCTTTTATTTTTATTTTTGCAAGCTTTTATTATAAAATGCTCACATATGTATATGTAATATAAGTATAAACGCATATGTACAATAATATATGCAAAGTCAATATTTACATTAAAATAATAAATACATAAATACTTAATACATCACAAAATAAAAAAAAAATTATTTTACACACAAACTCTAATGTAAAATTAGAGGCACTTATTGGTGATAACCTCAAAACCCTGACCCGGTGTAAACTCGATCATCTCTTCGTTAAAGGGTTCCATTTCATCAATATCTTCCTCCACCAAATTAATGCATTAGCAATTGACTGTAATATCAAACGTAATGCTTTATTTCTTAATCAACTCAACATCTAGCTTTTCAGAAAAACGACTTACCTCCAAACAATTTTTTGAGTAGATCCATCGGCATCCACCAAGTCCATGGGTTTCAAGGGTTTTTTTATTGTTTTCCAGTCCGCCTGGCAAACACTTGGCGTGTTTTATCCAGTTTTTTTGAAGTCAATCCAACAATATAAGAAAAAAGAGAAAAAATTCAGGGGAATCCTGTGACCGAATTTGCTTTTTAAATTTAAAGATTCTCTCTAACCGCTAGGCGTATGAACAGGGAGCGGAACGCGTTAGCTTCGTAATTCGTGCGGCTTATTTAGACACGATGTCGCAGTGAACAGGTGACCAACTTGCTTTCGCAATCGAAGCATATTTCAAGGCCAATGATATAGATTCAAATCGTACAAGCGCCTAAGCCTAACGATTACAATATGCGTAAAAAAAGTCAATCTTCAAAGTTTCGAAGTTTTTTATTAGGATAATATTGAATTGAATTTTACTCTAAAGGGAAGACAGTCAATAGTTCCAATAATGATACGAATAATATAATAAACTAGCATCACCCAGTGGGCTTCGCACCACCATACATAAAATGTTTTTTTTATATCGCAAGAAATTTTTCATATTAAGTTTTCTTTATAGAACTGGTAAAATGTTTAAACAGTTGAATTAGTTGATTTTTTTCATTCAACATACTTTCTAAAGATGCCACAATAGCCTTTTCTGTACTTTTTTAAAATTTGATTGTGGTGGTCACCTATATACAGGTAAGGTGAAAGAGCCGATAAAAACTTGTAATTAAACTTTGATTCTTTAATTTCCATTTCAATTTTTTACGCTAAATAAATTATGCTAAAATAAATAAAGTTAAAAATGTTTTTCCAGTTCCTTGAATGTTCCAGTTTTTATTATATTTTCGCCCAAAATTAATATTAACATAATACACTTACAACCACAACAGTACAACAGAAACGCTCATAAGCGGCTGTGTATTTGTTATTGTTTTTCCCATACAGGCATTTCGTATGAGAGGAAACCATTACTCACATAAAATATCATAACTCAGGAATGGCTGCACCGATTTCAATCAAACTTCACACAAACCACCTCCTCAAAGATAGAAAAGAACTCTAATATTTTTGTGTCAATCGGTTCGGCGGTTCTTGAGTTATAAGATTACCAAGGAAATGTAATATATAACGGCAACTTGAAATAACCCAGGATCAGCATTGTGGTTAGGAATTTCAGCTGATATAAGGCTATCGATTTGATCCGGAGTTATTTTATGTACCAGCCAAATTAGTATATGTGCGTGCGGCAATCCCCTTTTCTGCATTCGATGGAGTACATATGAAAACGCACCTCCCCAAATACGTATAATTTCACAATTAAATCCATAAGTGCTATACATTTTTGCCGAAATGGATACTCATCTGGTTCAAACACATCCTAGGGTTATCCAGGTCCACGTTTTGGTCTATATCTCGGGACCCTAGTTACGGAGGGGCATTAAAAATACTCTATACTATAGAATCATCAGCAGCTTCCATTTGCTACCCATATTGTACAAACACATCCTAGGGTTACCCGGGTCCACGTTTTGGTCTATATCTCGAGACCCTAGTCACGAAACGGTATGAAAAATACTCTATACTATAGAAATCATCAACAGCTTCCATTTGCTACCCTTATTGTACGAACACATCCTTAAGTTATCGGGGTCCACATTTTGGGCGATATCTCGAGACCCTAGTCACGGAGGGGCATTAAAAATACTCTATACAACAGAATCATCAGCAGCTTCCATTTGCTACCCATATTGTACAAACACATCCTAGGGTTACCCGGGTTCACGTTTTGGCCTATTTCTCGAGACCCTGGTATCCGATTCTTAAAATTTTAAAACACAAACCATCTACTGAATAGTCCAAACAAAGTCTAAAAATTTGGTTTGGATAGGTGAGCCCGTTCTTGAGTTATAAGATTACCAAGGAAATGTAACTTCTTTTTATATATATAGATAAGCATGATAGAATAGATCGTCTGCTATGACGTATTTTTGAGTCAATCAATAAACATCGAGAGCGGTACGATGGTAAGGGTTCAGAAAAGTATGAAGTTCATACCACAAATCGAAGAAAAACTTTCTCAACCCTCTCAACCCGATTGAAGAGATCTACTTGGTACGGTCTCCAAATAACAGGGATATACTCTCATCTCGATCTAACAAAAGCACAATACAATGTTTTGAGAGTGAGTGGGTTAGTAAATACAGAACAATTTCGGCGTACGAATGCTAGCATCGAATATGACCAGCTTGTAACGTCGCTAGTGAAATTCAGCTTATAATACGTTCACATATATTTACATAAGTAGATGATCTACTTTTTCGCGCTCTACTCAAAATCCGTGATTAAAAAGCGCGATTTCCCATACAAAATTTCTCTCCCAAAACCTGGGATTATAAAATAATCCCAGATAATAACGATGCTTATTGACATACAACCATGTGTTTTTTGTGCTATCGATAATTATTATTACGAAAGTAAGGAGAAACATCAAAATAAGAACTAAATGAAATGGATGCCGGCAGAGAAAACAGGTAATTAAACCTAATTCGAATAAAATGTTTGTAATTAGGGTTTCATTTTGCAGAAAAAAGCGTGTGTCCTCCTTTTACTTATTATAAAATGTAATATAGAATTTCCTATGCGTGTTACTGCCATAATTTTCTGCAACCTCAGTAAACGTCGCATACTGATTTCCTCCAACTGTTTATTATTAGCAGCCAATTGCGCAATTAAATTAGCTATTCCTTCTCCTTGTACTTTCTTCATATCATAAATTATAATTAAAGGAACCAAAAACATCGAAGTATTTCACCAAAATGATGAGAAAAGAAAAACCTCTCAAAGTCGTATTGACAGCTGATTGTAGATTTTGCAGGTAATCTGCCATATGTGAACGGGTTTATAGGTGATTAATGCATATGTGAACGTATTATTAGAGTTAAAAATAACGCCCAAGTCTTAAATTTCTTCAACGGATTGCAGGGGTGAACAATCAACACAATATGAAGAATGCAAATTATTGGTTGATTTGGCAAATTTTACGTGAAAGCAGTTGCTTATGTTTAGTAACAAAGGATTTAAATAGCATTAATTGAAATTGGATAAGTCGGATTGCAACTTTTCTAAGCTATGGACACTGTTAATGAACGGGATTATTTCAAAATCATCAGCATACAATAAGTGTTCAGTAAAGGAAAAGCATGGCCTACAATACTTCACTGCGGGACACCATGGGACGCAATAAATGCGCGTGGTGTCGCATTACCAACGGCTACAACGCAAGGTCTATTGGACAAATATGACCCGATCCACGACAAAGCGTGGAATGTATACCCATTGACGCAAGCTTCGACAAGAGTATTCAATATGAGACTTTGTCAAACGGCTTAGAGAATTCCGTATGAACTGTATCGACTTGAGATCTGTTCTGGAAAGCAGAAATGTAGTAATCATTGAAAATAGACAAATTAGTGACAGTAGAGCCTGTAAGAACAAAGACGGCGAACTGGTGACTGACATTCAGAGCAATCTTAAAATATGCAGGGAACACTTCTCGAACCTGTTATACAATGATAGCTGCGCATGTCAAAGAGAATGTGAAGATTCCGATACCGAAATCGTCGACGAGGTGAGAATAGCGATAACACGGCCAGCTGAGCTATTCAAACATGGTGGCGAGGAGCTGGTATGGTGCATGCATCAGCTCCTATGCAAAATATAGTCGAATGAAAGCATTCCTGCCGATTGGAATGTAAGTGTGCTCTGCCCCATCCATAAGAAGGGTGATCCTGCAATCTGTGCCAATTACCGCGGGATTAGTCTTCTAAATATCGCCTATAAGGTTCTAGCGAGCGTATTGTGTGAAAGGCTGAAGCCAACCGTCAACCAACTGATTGGACCTTATAAGTGTGGCTTTAGACCTGGAAAGTCTACCATCGACCAAATATTCACAATACGCGAAATCTTGGAAAAGAGCCATGAAAGTAGAATTGACACACACCATATTTTCATCGATTTCAAAGCTGCATTCGACAGTATGAAAAAGAGTTATCTGTATGCCGCGATGTCTGAATTTGGTATCCCCATGAAACGAATACGGCTTTACCAGATGACGTTGCTCAACACCAGCAGCGCCGTCAGAATCGGGAAGGACCCCTCCGAGCCGTTTGATACCGAACGAGATTTCAAACAGGGTGACTCGCTGTCGTGTGACTTCTTTAACCTAATGTTGGAGAGCATCGTACCAGCCGCAGAACTTAATCGCTCAGGCACAATATTTTATAAGAGTGTACAATTGTTGGTGTATGCCGATGATATTGACATCATCGGCCTTAAAAACCGCGCTGTTAGTTCTGCTTTCTCTAAAGTGGATAAAGAGGCAAATCGAATGGGTTCAAAACAACAGTCGTCGCACTCGCGTTTCCGCACCCACGTCACCGTTGACAGTTATAGTTTTGAGGTTGTAAAAGACTTCGTTTATTTAGGAACCAGCATTAACACGGATAACAATGTCAGCCTTGAAATCCAACGTAGAGTCTCTCTTGCCAACAAGTGCTACTTTGTATTAAGTAGGCAACAGAGCAGTAAAGTCCTCTCTCGACGAACAAAACTAACACTCTAAAAGGCCCTTATCATACCCGTCCTAACGAAGGGCGCATAAGCTTGGACGATGACAACATCCGATGAAGCGACGCTCGGAGTGTTTGACAGAAAGATTCTGCGCAAGATTTTTGGACCTTTGCACGTTGGCAACGGCGAATATCGCAGACGATAGAACGATGAGCTGTATGAGCCTTACGACGACACAGACATGGCGGAGCGAATAAAGGTCCAGCGGCTACGTTGGCTGGGTCATGTCGTCCGAATGGATACAAACGCTCCGGCTCTGAAAGTATTCGATGCGGTACCAGCTGGTGGTAGCAGAGAAAGAGGAAGGCCTCCTTTGTGTTGGAAAGATCAGGTGGAGAAGGACTTGACTTCACTTGGTGTGTCCAACTGGCGCCGGTTATCACAAGAAAGAAACGACTGGTGCGCTTTGTTAAACTCGACCAAAATCGCGTAAACGGTTATAGCGCCAATTAAGAAGAAGTAGAAGTAGAAGAGCCGCATGCAACGAAACCAGTCTGGTTTGGATGTGTTAGGTCTTTGACAGCAAAATATAACTTATCATTCGCAGTTATCTCAAAAGAGAGTTTCCAAATCGGCCTGTAATATGCTAAAACCGTTTCATTTCAACTTTTAAATATAGGGGTTACGGATGTCAATTTCCAGTTATCAACAACTATGCAAGAATATAACGATTTATTATATATAATTGAAAGACGCTCAGCAGGACTCAAACAGTTCTTCAACAAGATTGCCGAGAGGCCAACCGAGTCAGTTTTCGATGTGGGCTTGAGCTTCCTCATACCATTGACGACATCTGTAACAGACCCGATATTAAGAAATGAGAAGATATATGAGGTCAAACTAGAATTGAAGACCAAGTCGAGTTCAAAAGTAAAGGAGAAAAGTCAGTAAAAAAATTTACTTAATCTATGGGAGATTCTGTATTTACAGTAAAGGAGGAAAATATCTACTCCGACAGGCAAAACGGCAATTCGAGCCCTGGGATCGCTGTTTATGCGTTCGAAATTAGTCGGGGAATGCCTGACTATCCTCACGATTGCATCGGAATACTTCGATATTAGGCGCATTTGGGTTCGCGGTCACAGCGGCATAGAGGGAAACTGGTAGGCGGATGAGTGGGCCAGACAGGGAACCCTTGAGACGGTTTCATTGCAATATGGGAGAATTGAAGTTCCCTTAAGAACCTGTGGTCTGCTACTGGAAAGATGGGCTTCGTGTCAACTCAGCGAGCATTGGGCTAGTACGGAAACGTGCAAAGTCGCGAGGTCCTTCTGGCAACGGGTAGATTGGGGGCGCTCGAAAGTACTTCTAAGGCCAACAAAGCTAACACAGCTATCGAATTTGATATGTATCCGCACCGTACACTGTCCGTTAGTGGTCCATGCGGTGAGGCTTGGCATTGCGTCAAGCCCTTTCTGCAGAAGCTGTTTGGAGGACGAGGTGGAATCATCTCAACACCTTCTTCTCAGCTGCCCTGCTCTCGTCGGGCCAAGGATTAATCGTCTAGGATCTCACTTTTTCGCTACATCAGCGGATATTACGGACTTAAGTATCACAAATCTAGTGAAATTCATCAGCAGCTTGTAGCGGTTAATTCAAACGTAAATCGCCCTGGATTCTGTTTGGTTCCTCCCCTTTCCTGTTCCCCTCCCGTCCTTCTATTTGGTATCCTAACGGACAAATTTTAATTTTTGTCCAAATGGGCCCCTCGCAAGGGCAGCCATTTAACCTAACTTATCCTATGGAAGAATTTGCATATTTACTATTATAAGAAACATTGTTTGGTACCATCGAACAAGACTTTTTAATTTTAATGAATTGTCTTCGAGTTCAAAATAATATCGTTTTCAAAATTCAAGATGCAATTTTTGTATAAGAACTTATTCAAACAGTTAAATTTCTTTAAATTACACTGAAATTTAAAATAATGCACTCTTTGTTTTTCAGATTCTTTAGATACCTTAGCCCAATCATCAACTAAATTAAACCGTAAATAAGCAGCATTACCGTTACTGGTCACTTAGAGGGCATAATCTACTATTCAAATATCAGTAGCCACTTCACAGCTCCAAAAAGATAGTTTGATGTTCATTGTCATGCAGTGAAATAATTAGATCATATGTTATTGAAAATCGTCGAGTGGAAGCAATTCCTGTGGACGGTGTCTCTTATCGGTGCATGCTGAACGGATATTTTTTGCCAATTAAGAGCGAACATCCGTCCTTCAGTACACACGCATGCTACAGACGACTAGAAATACCATGGCGATATTGCACACAAACTGATAAGCCGTTTCGGTGACATTTCCTGGCCACCCAGGTCATCCGATCTTACCCCTGAGCTCGTTCTCTGTGGAAGTTTTTCAAAATTAAAGTCTTTGAAACAAATCCTGCGACAATCTCAGTACTAAAAGAAAATATCGTTCACGAGGTTAATGGCATCCCGACATAACTTCTCCAGCGAGTGGTATAGAATACGCAGGCCTATTGCCAAGAGTATCCGAAGGCGGCCGCCGTAGCCGAATTGGTTGGTGCGTGACTACCATTCGGAATTCACAGTGAGAACGTCGGTTCGAATCTCGGTGAAACACCAAAATTAAGAAAAAGTTTTTCTAATAGCGATCGCCCCTCAGCAGGCAATGGCAAACTTCCGAGTGTATTTCTGCCATGAAAAAGCTCCTCATAAAAATATCTGCCGTTCGGAGTCGACTTGAAACTGTAGGTCCCTCCATTTCTGGCGTTGTTGCGGCTTTGTTTGGTCCACCTGCATCGCGTTGTGCAATGCTACCTGTATCATTGTACCATTTAATAGTGCGATACACCAACATTTTATTCACTTTGAGGTGACTGAGCTCACGAACAATGGCTGGTTGTGATTTTCCAGCCAAATACAACGCAATCACACTATTACGTTTGAATTCCATCACAGAAAAAAATTATTCAACAAAACTAAGACGCAAATGCTTTTGATGGCTTATAAACAATATATTAAACTGTCATTAGAACAATTTTGGCGTTGATGTCAAGAGCTGTTTTACAGATACAAGCAGTGTGAAGTTGGTAACACTTCATATCGTTCACCCTGTACTTCTACTCCCTTTAAATTTCACTAAAAAGATAAAAATAAAACTATACTTAACATACAATAAAAACCACATCCAATTTTTTAACGAACCTTGCCCAAGATTCGAGAACTCCTTCTATTGTAAAAAATCACCATATACTGAATATTCAACTAACTCCACCTGCATTGCACAAATAATAAACAACAAAGATGCTCTGTGCGACCTAGAAGGTCTTGGCAATATAAATCTAATCATGCAACCTGAACCAAACTATATTTTGTTCATCAATACAAAAAAGACTACCGTAACAAGTAGCTGCAACAACAACACTTACGAAGTTAAGGGTACAGCTCTCCTCTACTACAACAACTGTTCAATCAATGTCAACGGCACAATCTACAAAGACAACCCGAAGTTTTACAAAGACGAATTTTTTCTACCCCTCATAAGATATTCCGAAGTAAGCGCAAAACGCATAACAAACAAACCGAGACTCAACAAACTTAGAAGCTATCAAATAGAAAGTCACGAAACAACATCAAAGAAAAACAATATTATTATTCGAACAACCTATTCATTGAGCATCATATCAGATTTACCACCGCCCTTGTTTACATTTCAAGGAATAGAACTAAATTCCAATTCATGGCTGATCTCCTAAGGGGGAAAAAGTTATGTAAACCCCCATAACACTAACAATAACACAACCACCAACCAAACCTCCAAGGTTAGACGTAAAAAGCTAAGTCAATGAACTAAAGGTAGAATTATTATAAAAAACTGCATTAATAATAAACCAATTGCCAATTTAAAAAAACTTCCAAAATGCTAATGAAGCATTACTAACATTTAAATAAAGAAATTAAACTTATTAAGAAATTGGTTTATTATAATATTAAAATACAGAATAAGCAATTTTGTAATTAATTTATAAGTTTCATATTACCGATTGCCGAACTAACAAAAAACTTGCAAAATACTAATTAAGCAATACTAGCATTTAGACAATGAGGAAACTAAAATTATTAAGAAATTGGTTTATTATTAAAATACAGAATTAGCAATTTTGTAATTAATTTATAAGTTTCATTTAAGCATTTTTAACAATAAAATATCAGTTGTAATTCATTGGTGAAAGAAGCAAGTACCTAGTTTTTATTTATAGTATATTAGTATATTACTTTACGTATGTAGTTCTTCAATTGATAAAAAGTGCACAAAAACATATGCATAAACTTATCTGCAAGGTTAGTTTTCGCGAGACGAGTACCCGTCAATATTCCATGGGTTCGCGTCATTGAGACTTCTCTATACGTTAACGTTCTCTGTTATGTGTGTAAGTGAAGGAAACACGTAAGAAAACTTAGTTTTAAGAAGCGCAAGGTAATACCATTCACACCAATGATATTAGATTTTAGGGCATAGACATGCTTTACCACTTTGACTTCAAACGTAAATTCATTAGCAGACTTGGGGACTAGAGTTAGATCACTCGTATATAGATTTAATGGCAGCATCAAACATAAATTCATTAGCAGATTTGGGGACTAGAGTTAAATTAATCGTATATGACGAAATAATTGTTTGCTTATTTATATATACAATATGATTGGCACGTACACGCCGTTAGGAGCTTCTTCACGGCAGAAATACACTCGGAGGTTTGCCATTGCCTGCCAAAGGGCGACCGTTATAAGAAAAATGTTCTTCTTAATTTTGATGTTTCACCGAAATTCGAACCTACGATCTCTCTATGAATTCCGAATGGTAGTCACGCACCAACCCATACGGCAAAGTAGCACTTGTTGGATAGATAAAGTAGCTCACTAGGATTTCTAGATTAACGAAGTCTCCTACATAATTTTCAACAGTGACGTGGGTGCCAATACGCGAGTGCGCCGACTGTTTCTTTGTCGTCCTCGTTCAGTACCAAAACTGTTCACTTTGCTTCTTTATCCAGTTTGGAAAAGGCATAACTAGCAGCGCGGTAGTTAAGTCTGAGTTACCTTCGGTAAATCCTTCGTAGTTCACAGCACAATCGACCTTCCATTGATACTCATGAAATGATGATGTAGCTTATCTATGTCACCCTGCAGTGTTTCTCACTGACTACCTTCGTCGCGAAGACGACCGCAGTACTCCCTGCTTGAGATGTGGAAAGCAGGATCATATGGCTAAACATTGTGTAAAGGTGCCATGTGTGCCCAATTGCGAAGCAGCGAGCTGGACATAGATGTTGCTATTTTAAGCGAGCAGTGTAAAAACAGGTAAGAGGCGTCATGGGTCAGCAACCATGGGAAACCTATTGGAATAAATAATATGCACATAAAACTGTTACATACCACCCAGTACCGACTTAGGTACCTTTATATAGTGGACGTACTTAATGACGCTAAGCAAAGAAACTCGACACTTATAACAGGTAATTTTAATGCGAGGGCAGCATTGTGGTAAAAGAAAAAAACTCGAAGGGCAAGAAGTTTCTGAATGCGCTAGCAGTGTTTGACTTAGTTCTACTTAACAGTGGCACAGAAAACACATTCAGCAAAATTGTACTGGTTCCATCATAGACCTCTCATTTATAAATAGGGTACTGAAAACGAGAGATGGCACATGACGATACAAGAACTGCCCAAGCCAGAAATATAAATAGCGACCCTCGTATTCCCAACATCAATATACCAGCAGATTATAATGAAGTTACGGTAAGTGAATAAATTATATGACTTGTGGTTGATCATGGCCGATTTATGTTTTTTGTTTATTTATAGTTTCCTCACGGCAATTGGATTTCCCGGCATCTTAGAAGTTATGCAGACTGCGTTCAAGTCGAATTGAGTATATAAGGTGGCGCCATTAAAAAACAGTTTCTTTATATTTCGCGATTTTGACAAGTTGACGTCAGCTCTTTTCGCAATACAAAACAAACGCACGAAACAAACAAAAGCAGGAGATATTACATGTTTGTGAAAATTCAATGAATGGCTTGGTAATATTGTGATTTGTGAGATTTAAACCTATCAAACTAATGAAAACGAAGTGCCGTGTGTTACATTGTGAAAGCACATGTGATATAAAGCCTCCAAATTCAGTTTGCTTGCGTGTTTATGCGGAAGACGCCGTGGCAAGAAAGTATGTGTGTGCGTGTTAAATAAATCTTCCCCTTTTTCAATTCATGTTTAAAATTTAATAAACATGTTTTTTATTCCACATATTTTCCATTCACATATAAAATAGAATAAAAGACTTTTTGCAAGCTTTTATTATAAAATGCTCACATATGTATATGTAATATAAGTATAAAGGCATATGTAATATATGCAGAGTCAATATTTACATTAAAATAATAAATACATAAATATTTAATACATCACAAAATAAAATAAAAAAAATTAATGCATTAGCAATTGACTGTAATATCAAACGTAATGCTTTATTTCTTAATCAACTCAACATCTAGCTTTTCAGAAAAACGACTTACCTCCAAACAATTTTTTGAGTAGATCCATCGGCATCCACCAAGTCCATGGGTTTCAAGGGTTTTTTTATTGTTTTCCAGTCCGCCTGGTAAACACTTGGCGTGTTTTATCCAGTTTTTTTGAAGTCAATCCAACAATATAAGAAAAAAGAGAAAAAATTCAGGGGAATCCTGTGACCGAATTTGCTTTTTAAATTTAAAGATTCTCTCTAACCGCTAGGCGTATGAACAGGGAGCGGAACGCGTTAGCTTCGTAATTCGTGCGGCTTATTTAGACACGATGTCGCAGTGAACAGGTGACCAACTTGCTTTCGCAATCGAAGCATATTTCAAGGCCAATGATATAGATTCAAATCGTACAAGCGCCTAAGCCTAACGATTACAATATGCGTAAAAAAAGTCAATTTTCAAAGTTTCGAAGTTTTTTATTAGGATAATATTGAATTGAATTTTACTCTAAAGGGAAGACAGTCAATAGTTCCAATAATAATACGAATAATATAATAAATAAGCATGATAGAATAGATCGTCTGCTATGACGTATTTTTGAGTCAATCAATAAACATCGAGAGCGGTACGATGGTAAGGGTTCAGAAAAGTATGAAGTTCATACCACAAATCGAAGAAAAACTTTCTCAACCCTCTCAACCCGATTAAAGAGATCTACTTGGTACGGTCTCCAAATAACAGGGATATACTCTCATCTCGATCTAACAAAAGCACAATACAATGTTTTGAGAGTGAGTGGGTTAGTAAATACAGAACAATTTCGGCGTAGGAATGCTAGCATCGAATATAACCAGCTCGTAACGTCGCTAGTGAAATTCAACTTATAATACGTTCACATATATTTACATAAGTAGATGATCTACTTTTTCGCGCTCTACTCAAAATCCGTGATTAAAAAGCGCGATTTCCCATACAAAATTTCTCTCCCAAAATCTGAGATTATAAAATAATCCCAGATAATAACGATGCTTATTGACATACAACCCTGTGTTTTTTGTGCTATCGATAATTATTATTACGAATGTAAGGAGAAACATCAAAATAAGAACTAAATGAAATGGATGCCGGCAGAGAAAACAGGTCATTAAACCTAATTCTAATAAAATGTTTGTAATTAGGGTTTCATTTTGCAGAAAAAAGCGTGTGTCAATAAACGTGTGTCCTCCTTTTACTTATTATAAAATGTAATATAGAATTTCCTATGCGTGTTACTGCCATAATTTTCTGCAACCTCATTAAACGTCGCATACTGATTTCCTCCAACTGTTTATTATTAGCAGCCAATTGCGCAATTAAATTAGCAATTCCTTCTCCTTGTACTTTCTTCATATCATAAATTATAATTAAAGGAACCAAAAACATCGAAGTATTTCACCAAAATGATGAGAAAAGAAAAACCTCTCAAAGTCGTATTGACAGCTGATTGTAGATTTTGCAGTTAATCTGATATACATATGTGAACGGGTTTATAGGTGATTAATGCATATGTGAACGTATTATTAGAGTTAAAAATAACGCCCAAGTCTTAAATTTCTTCAACGGATTGCAGGGGTGAACAATCAATACAATATGAAGAATGCAAATTATTGGTTGATTTGGCAAATTTTACGTGAAAGCAGTTGCTTATGTTTAGTAACAAAGGATTTAAATAGCATTAATTGCAATTGGATAAGTCGGATTGCAACTTTTCTAAGCTATGGACACTGTTAACGAACGGGATTATTTCAAAATCATCAGCATACAATAAGTGTTCAGTAAAGGAAAAGCATGGCCTACAATACTTCACTGCGGGACACCATGGGACGCAATAAATGCGCGTGGTGTCGCATTACCAACGGCTACAACGCAAGGTCTATTGGACAAATATGACCCGATCCACGACAAAGCGTGGAATGTATACCCATTGACGCAAGCTTCGACAAGAGTATTCAATAGGAGACTTTGTCAAACGGCTTAGAGAATTCCGTATGAACTGTATCGACTTGAGATCTGTTCTGGAAGGCAGAAATGTAGTAATCATTGAAAATAGACAAATTAGTGACAGTAGAGCCTGTAAGAACA
The DNA here is from genome assembly GCF_028408465.1 of Anastrepha ludens. NCBI lineage: Eukaryota > Metazoa > Arthropoda > Insecta > Diptera > Tephritidae > Anastrepha > Anastrepha ludens. The sequence continues at coordinate 32,014,078 of NC_071503.1, read as the reverse complement.
AAGACGGCGAACTGATGACTGACATTCAGAGCAATCTTAAAATATGCAGGGAACACTTCTCGAACCTGTTAAACAATGATAGCTGCGCATGTCAAAGAGAATGTGAAGATTCCGATACCCAAATCGTTGACGAGGTGAGAATAGCGATAACACGGCTAAAGAACAACAAAGCGCCGACGGACTGCCAGCTGAGCTATTCAAACATGGTGGCGAGGAGTTGGTAAGGTGCATGCATCAGCTCCTATGAAAAATATAGTCGAATGAAAGCACTCCTGCCGATTGGAGTGTAAGTGTGCTCTGCCCCATCCATAAGAAGGGTGATCCTGCAATCTGTGCCAATTACCGCGGGATTAGTCTTCTAAATATCGCCTATAAGGTTCTAGCGAGCGTATTGTGTGAAAGGCTGAAGCCAACCGTCAACCAACTGATTGGACCTTATAAGTGTGGCTTTAGACCTGGAAAGTCTACCACCGACCAAATATTCACAATACGCCAAATCTTGGAAAAGAGCCATGAAAGTAGAATCGACACACACCATATTTTCATCGATTTCAAAGCTGCATTCGACAGTGCGAAAAGGAGTTATCTGTATGCCGCGATGTCTGAATTTGGTATCCCCATAAAACGAATACGGCTTTACCAGATGACGTTGCTCAACACCAGCAGCGCCGTCAGAATTGGGAAGGACCCCTCCGAGCCGTTTGATACCGAACGAGATTTCAAACAGGGTGACTCGCTGTCGTGTGACTTCTTTAACCTAATGTTGGAGAGCATCGTACCAGCCGCAGAACTTAATCGCTCAGGCACAATATTTTATAAGAGTGTACAATTGTTGGTGTATGCCGATGATATTGACATCATCGGCCTTAACAACCGCGCTGTTAGTTCTGCTTTCTCCAAAGTGGATAAAGAGGCAAATCGAATGGGTTCAAACAAACAGTCGTCGCACTCGCGTTTCCGCACCCACGTCACCGTTGACAGTTATAGTTTTGAGGTTGTAAAAGACTTCGTTTATTTAGAAACCAGCATTAACACGGATAACAATGTCTGCCTTGAAATCCAACGTAGAATCTCTCTTGCCAACAAGTGCTACTTTGGACTAAGTAGGCAACAGAGCAGTAAAGTCCTCTCTCGACGAACAAAACTAACACTCTAAAAGGCCCTTATCATACCCGTCCTAACGAAGGGCGCATAAGCTTGGACGATGACAACATCCGATGAAGCGACGCTCGGAGTGTTTGACAGAAAGATTCTGCGCAAGATTTTTGGACCTTTGCACGTTGGCAACGGCGAATATCGCAGACGATAGAACGATGAGCTGTATGAGCCTTACGACGACACAGACATGGCGGAGCGAATAAAGGTCCAGCGGCTACGTTGGCTGGGTCATGTCGTCCGAATGGATACAAACGCTCCGGCTCTGAAAGTATTCGATGCGGTACCAGCTGGTGGTAGCAGAGAAAGAGGAAGGCCTCCTTTGTGTTGGAAAGATCAGGTGGAGAAGGACTTGACTTCACTTGGTGTGTCCAACTGGCGCCGGTTATCACAAGAAAGAAACGACTGGTGCGCTTTGTTAAACTCGACCAAAATCGCGTAAACGGCTATAGCGCCAATTAAGAAGAAGCAGAAGTAGAAGAGCCGCATGCAACGAAACCAGTCTGGTTTGGATGTGTTAGGTCTTTGACAGCAAAATATAACTTATCATTCGCAGTTATCTCAAAAGAGAGTTTCCAAATCGGCCTGTAATATGCTAAAACCGTTTCATTTCAACTTTTAAATATAGGGGTTACGGATGTCAATTTCCAGTTATCAACAACTATACAAGAATATAACGATTTATTATATATAATTGAAAGACGCTCAGCAGTACTCAAACAGTTCTTCAGCAAGATTGCCGAGAGGCCAACCGAGTCAGTTTTCGATGTGGGCTTGAGCTTCCTCATACCATTGACGACATCTGTAACAGACCCGATATTAAGAAATGAGAAAATATTAGAGGTCAAACTAGAATTGAAGACCAAGTCGAGTTCAAAAGTAAAGGAGAAAAGTCAGTAAAAAAATTTACTTAATCTATGGGAGATTCTGTATTTACAGTAAAGGAGGAAAATATCTACTCCGACAGGTAAAACGGCAATTCGAGCCCTGGGATCGCTGTTTATGCGTTCGAAATTAGTCGGGGAATGCCTGACTATCCTCACGATTGCATCGGAATACTTCGATATTAGGCGCATTTGGGTTCGCGGTCACAGCGGCATAGAGGGAAACTGGTAGGCGGATGAGTGGGCCAGACAGGGAACCCTTGAGACGGTTTCATTGCAATATGGGAGAATTGAAGTTCCCTTAAGAACCTGTGGTCTGCTACTGGAAAGATGGGCTTCGTGTCAACTCAGCGAGCATTGGGCTAGTACGGAAACGTGCAAAGTCGCGAGGTCCTTCTGGCAACGGGTAGATTGGGGGCGCTCGAAAGTACTTCTAAGGCCAACAAAGCTAACACAGCTATCGAATTTGATATGTATCCGCACCGTACACTGTCCGTTAGTGGTCCATGCGGTGAGGCTTGGCATTGCGTCAAGCCCTTTCTGCAGAAGCTGTTTGGAGGACGAGGTGGAATCATCTCAACACCTTCTTCTCAGCTGCCCTGCTCTCGTCGGGCCAAGGATTAATCGTCTAGGATCTCACTTTTTCGCTACATCAGCGGATATTACGGACTTAAGTATCACAAATCTAGTGAAATTCATCAGCAGCTTGTAGCGGTTAATTCAAACGTAAATCGCCCTGGATTCTGTTTGGTTCCTCCCCTTTCCTGTTCCCCTCCCGTCCTTCTATTTGGTATCCTAACGGACAAATTTTAATTTTTGTCCAAATGGGCCCCTCGCAAGGGCAGCCATTTAACCTAACTTATCCTATGGAAGAATTTGCATATTTACTATTATAAGAAACATTGTTTGGTACCATCGAACAAGACTTTTTAATTTTAATGAATTGTCTTCGAGTTCAAAATAATATCGTTTTCAAAATTCAAGATGCAATTTTTGTATAAGAACTTATTCAAACAGTTAAATTTCTTTAAATTACACTGAAATTTAAAATAATGCACTCTTTGTTTTTCAGATTCTTTAGATACCTTAGCCCAATCATCAACTAAATTAAACCGTAAATAAGCAGCATTACCGTTACTGGTCACTTAGAGGGCATAATCTACTATTCAAATATCAGTAGCCACTTCACAGCTCCAAAAAGATAGTTTGATGTTCATTGTCATGCAGTGCAATAATTAGATCATATGTTATTGAAAATCGTCGAGTGGAAGCAATTCCTGTGGACGGTGTCTCTTATCGGTGCATGCTGAACGGATATTTTTTGCCAATTAAGAGCGAACATCCGTCCTTCAGTACACACGCATGCTACAGACGACTAGAAATACCATGGCGATATTGCACACAAACTGATAAGCCGTTTCGGTGACATTTCCTGGCCACCCAGGTCATCCGATCTTACCCCTGAGCTCGTTCTCTGTGGAAGTTTTTCAAAATTAAAGTCTTTGAAACAAATCCTGCGACAATCTCAGTACTAAAAGAAAATATCGTTCACGAGGTTAATGGCATCCCGACATAACTTCTCCAGCGAGTGGTATAGAATACGCAGGCCTATTGCCAAGAGTATCCGAAGGCGGCCGCCGTAGCCGAATTGGTTGGTGCGTGACTACCATTCGGAATTCACAGTGAGAACGTCGGTTCGAATCTCGGTGAAACACCAAAATTAAGAAAAAGTTTTTCTAATAGCGATCGCCCCTCAGCAGGCAATGGCAAACTTCCGAGTGTATTTCTGCCATGAAAAAGCTCCTCATAAAAATATCTGCCGTTCGGAGTCGACTTGAAACTGTAGGTCCCTCCATTTCTGGCGTTGTTGCGGCTTTGTTTGGTCCACCTGCATCGCGTTGTGCAATGCTACCTGTATCATTGTACCATTTAATAGTGCGATACACCAACATTTTATTCACTTTGAGGTGACTGAGCTCACGAACAATGGCTGGTTGTGATTTTCCAGCCAAATACAACGCAATCACACTATTACGTTTGAATTCCATCACAGAAAAAAATTATTCAACAAAACTAAGACGCAAATGCTTTTGATGGCTTATAAACAATATATTAAACTGTCATTAGAACAATTTTGGCGTTGATGTCAAGAGCTGTTTTACAGATACAAGCAGTGTGAAGTTGGTAACACTTCATATCGTTCACCCTGTACTTCTACTCCCTTTAAATTTCACTAAAAAGATAAAAATAAAACTATACTTAACATACAATAAAAACCACATCCAATTTTTTAACGAACCTTGCCCAAGATTCGAGAACTCCTTCTATTGTAAAAAATCACCATATACTGAATATTCAACTAACTCCACCTGCATTGCACAAATAATAAACAACAAAGATGCTCTGTGCGACCTAGAAGGTCTTGGCAATATAAATCTAATCATGCAACCTGAACCAAACTATATTTTGTTCATCAATACAAAAAAGACTACCGTAACAAGTAGCTGCAACAACAACACTTACGAAGTTAAGGGTACAGCTCTCCTCTACTACAACAACTGTTCAATCAATGTCAACGGCACAATCTACAAAGACAACCCGAAGTTTTACAAAGACGAATTTTTTCTACCCCTCATAAGATATTCCGAAGTAAGCGCAAAACGCATAACAAACAAACCGAGACTCAACAAACTTAGAAGCTATCAAATAGAAAGTCACGAAACAACATCAAAGAAAAACAATATTATTATTCGAACAACCTATTCATTGAGCATCATATCAGATTTACCACCGCCCTTGTTTACATTTCAAGGAATAGAACTAAATTCCAATTCATGGCTGATCTCCTAAGGGGGAAAAAGTTATGTAAACCCCCATAACACTAACAATAACACAACCACCAACCAAACCTCCAAGGTTAGACGTAAAAAGCTAAGTCAATGAACTAAAGGTAGAATTATTATAAAAAACTGCATTAATAATAAACCAATTGCCAATTTAAAAAAACTTCCCAAAATGCTAATGAAGCATTACTAACATTTAAATAAAGAAATTAAACTTATTAAGAAATTGGTTTATTATAATATTAAAATACAGAATAAGCAATTTTGTAATTAATTTATAAGTTTCATATTACCGATTGCCGAACTAACAAAAAACTTGCAAAATACTAATTAAGCAATACTAGCATTTAGACAATGAGGAAACTAAAATTATTAAGAAATTGGTTTATTATTAAAATACAGAATTAGCAATTTTGTAATTAATTTATAAGTTTCATTTAAGCATTTTTAACAATAAAATATCAGTTGTAATTCATTGGTGAAAGAAGCAAGTACCTAGTTTTTATTTATAGTATATTAGTATATTACTTTACGTATGTAGTTCTTCAATTGATAAAAAGTGCACAAAAACATATGCATAAACTTATCTGCAAGGTTAGTTTTCGCGAGACGAGTACCCGTCAATATTCCATGGGTTCGCGTCATTGAGACTTCTCTATACGTTAACGTTCTCTGTTATGTGTGTAAGTGAAGGAAACACGTAAGAAAACTTAGTTTTAAGAAGCGCAAGGTAATACCATTCACACCAATGATATTAGATTTTAGGGCATAGACATGCTTTAAATATAAATTCATTAGCAGATTTGGGGACTAGAGTTAAGTTAATCGTATATGACGAAATAATTGTTTGCTTATTTATATATACAATATGATTGGCACGTACACGCCGTTAGGAGCTTCTTCACGCAGAAATACACTCGGAGGTTTGCCATTGCCTGCCAAAGGGCGACCGTTATAAGAAAAATGTTTTTCTTAATTTTGATGTTTCACCGAAATTCGAACCTACGTTCTCTCTATGAATTCCGAATGGTAGTCACGCACCAACCCATACGGCAAAGTAGCACTTGTTGGATAGATAAAGTAGCTCACTAGGATTTCTAGATTAACGAAGTCTCCTACATAATTTTCAACAGTGACGTGGGTGCCAATACGCGAGTGCGCCGACTGTTTCTTTGTCGTCCTCGTTCAGTACCAAAACTGTTCACTTTGCTTCTTTATCCAGTTTGGAAAAGGCATAACTAGCAGCGCGGTAGTTAAGTCTGAGTTACCTTCGGTAAATCCTTCGTAGTTCACAGCACAATCGACCTTCCATTGATACTCATGAAATGATGATGTAGCTTATCTATGTCACCCTGCAGTGTTTCTCACTGACTACCTTCGTCGCGAAGACGACCGCAGTACTCCCTGCTTGAGATGTGGAAAGCAGGATCATATGGCTAAACATTGTGTAAAGGTGCCATGTGTGCCCAATTGCGAAGCAGCGAGCTGGACATAGATGTTGCTATTTTAAGCGAGCAGTGTAAAAACAGGTAAGAGGCGTCATGGGTCAGCAACCATGGGAAACCTATTGGAATAAATAATATGCACATAAAACTGTTACATACCACCCAGTACCGACTTAGGTACCTTTATATAGTGGACGTACTTAATGACGCTAAGCAAAGAAACTCGACACTTATAACAGGTAATTTTAATGCGAGGGCAGCATTGTGGTAAAAGAAAAAAACTCGAAGGGCAAGAAGTTTCTGAATGCGCTAGCAGTGTTTGACTTAGTTCTACTTAACAGTGGCACAGAAAACACATTCAGCAAAATTGTACTGGTTCCATCATAGACCTCTCATTTATAAATAGGGTACTGAAAACGAGAGATGGCACATGACGATACAAGAACTGCCCAAGCCAGAAATATAAATAGCGACCCTCGTATTCCCAACATCAATATACCAGCAGATTATAATGAAGTTACGGTAAGTGAATAAATTATATGACTTGTGGTTGATCATGGCCGATTTATGTTTTTTGTTTATTTATAGTTTCCTCACGGCAATTGGATTTCCCGGCATCTTAGAAGTTATGCAGACTGCGTTCAAGTCGAATTGAGTATATAAGGTGGCGCCATTAAAAAACAGTTTCTTTATATTTCGCGATTTTGACAAGTTGACGTCAGCTCTTTTCGCAATACAAAACAAACGCACGAAACAAACAAAAGCAGGAGATATTACATGTTTGTGAAAATTCAATGAATGGCTTGGTAATATTGTGATTTGTGAGATTTAAACCTATCAAACTAATGAAAACGAAGTGCCGTGTGTTACATTGTGAAAGCACATGTGATATAAAGCCTCCAAATTCAGTTTGCTTGCGTGTTTATGCGGAAGACGCCGTGGCAAGAAAGTATGTGTGTGCGTGTTAAATAAATCTTCCCCTTTTTCAATTCATGTTTAAAATTTAATAAACATGTTTTTTATTCCACATATTTTCCATTCACATATAAAATAGAATAAAAGACTTTTTGCAAGCTTTTATTATAAAATGCTCACATATGTATATGTAATATAAGTATAAACGCATATGTAATATATGCAGAGTCAATATTTACATTAAAATAATAAATACATAAATATTTAATACATCACAAAATAAAATAAAAAAAATTAATGCATTAGCAATTGACTGTAATATCAAACGTAATGCTTTATTTCTTAATCAACTCAACATCTAGCTTTTCAGAAAAACGACTTACCTCCAAACAATTTTTTGAGTAGATCCATCGGCATCCACCAAGTCCATGGGTTTCAAGGGTTTTTTTATTGTTTTCCAGTCCGCCTGGTAAACACTTGGCGTGTTTTATCCAGTTTTTTTGAAGTCAATCCAACAATATAAGAAAAAAGAGAAAAAATTCAGGGGAATCCTGTGACCGAATTTGCTTTTTAAATTTAAAGATTCTCTCTAACCGCTAGGCGTATGAACAGGGAGCGGAACGCGTTAGCTTCGTAATTCGTGCGGCTTATTTAGACACGATGTCGCAGTGAACAGGTGACCAACTTGCTTTCGCAATCGAAGCATATTTCAAGGCCAATGATATAGATTCAAATCGTACAAGCGCCTAAGCCTAACGATTACAATATGCGTAAAAAAAGTCAATTTTCAAAGTTTCGAATTTTTTTATTAGGATAATATTGAATTGAATTTTACTCTAAAGGGAAGACAGTCAATAGTTCCAATAATAATACGAATAATATAATAAATAAGCATGATAGAATAGATCGTCTGCTATGACGTATTTTTGAGTCAATCAATAAACATCGAGAGCGGTACGATGGTAAGGGTTCAGAAAAGTATGAAGTTCATACCACAAATCGAAGAAAAACTTTCTCAACCCTCTCAACCCGATTAAAGAGATCTACTTGGTACGGTCTCCAAATAACAGGGATATACTCTCATCTCGATCTAACAAAAGCACAATACAATGTTTTGAGAGTGAGTGGGTTAGTAAATACAGAACAATTTCGGCGTAGGAATGCTAGCATCGAATATAACCAGCTCGTAACGTCGCTAGTGAAATTCAACTTATAATACGTTCACATATATTTACATAAGTAGATGATCTACTTTTTCGCGCTCTACTCAAAATCCGTGATTAAAAAGCGCGATTTCCCATACAAAATTTCTCTCCCAAAATCTGAGATTATAAAATAATCCCAGATAATAACGATGCTTATTGACATACAACCCTGTGTTTTTTGTGCTATCGATAATTATTATTACGAATGTAAGGAGAAACATCAAAATAAGAACTAAATGAAATGGATGCCGGCAGAGAAAACAGGTAATTAAACCTAATTCTAATAAAATGTTTGTAATTAGGGTTTCATTTTGCAGAAAAAAGCGTGTGTCAATAAACGTGTGTCCTCCTTTTACTTATTATAAAATGTAATATAGAATTTCCTATGCGTGTTACTGCCATAATTTTCTGCAACCTCATTAAACGTCGCATACTGATTTCCTCCAACTGTTTATTATTAGCAGCCAATTGCGCAATTAAATTAGCAATTCCTTCTCCTTGTACTTTCTTCATATCATAAATTATAATTAAAGGAACCAAAAACATCGAAGTATTTCACCAAAATGATGAGAAAAGAAAAACCTCTCAAAGTCGTATTGACAGCTGATTGTAGATTTTGCAGGTAATCTGATACACATATGTGAACGGGTTTATAGGTGATTAATGCATATGTGAACGTATTATTAGAGTTAAAAATAACGCCCAAGTCTTAAATTTCTTCAACGGATTGCAGGGGTGAACAATCAATACAATATGAAGAATGCAAATTATTGGTTGATTTGGCAAATTTTACGTGAAAGCAGTTGCTTATGTTTAGTAACAAAGGATTTAAATAGCATTAATTGCAATTGGATAAGTCGGATTGCAACTTTTCTAAGCTATGGACACTGTTAACGAACGGGATTATTTCAAAATCATCAGCATACAATAAGTGTTCAGTAAAGGAAAAGCATGGCCTACAATACTTCACTGCGGGACACCATGGGACGCAATAAATGCGCGTGGTGTCGCATTACCAACGGCTACAACGCAAGGTCTATTGGACAAATATGACCCGATCCACGACAAAGCGTGGAATGTATACACATTGACGCAAGCTTCGACAAGAGTATTCAATAGGAGACTTTGTCAAACGGCTTAGAGAATTCCGTATGAACTGTATCGACTTGAGATCTGTTCTGGAAGGCAGAAATGTAGTAATCATTGAAAATAGACAAATTAGTGACAGTAGAGCCTGTAAGAACAAAGACGGCGAACTGATGACTGACATTCAGAGCAATCTTAAAATATGCAGGGAACACTTCTCGAACCTGTTAAACAATGATAGCTGCGCATGTCAAAGAGAATGTGAAGATTCCGATACCCAAATCGTTGACGAGGTGAGAATAGCGATAACACGGCTAAAGAACAACAAAGCGCCGACGGACTGCCAGCTGAGCTATTCAAACATGGTGGCGAGGAGTTGGTAAGGTGCATGCATCAGCTCCTATGAAAAATATAGTCGAATGAAAGCACTCCTGCCGATTGGAGTGTAAGTGTGCTCTGCCCCATCCATAAGAAGGGTGATCCTGCAATCTGTGCCAATTACCGCGGGATTAGTCTTCTAAATATCGCCTATAAGGTTCTAGCGAGCGTATTGTGTGAAAGGCTGAAGCCAACCGTCAACCAACTGATTGGACCTTATAAGTGTGGCTTTAGACCTGGAAAGTCTACCACCGACCAAATATTCACAATACGCCAAATCTTGGAAAAGAGCCATGAAAGTAGAATCGACACACACCATATTTTCATCGATTTCAAAGCTGCATTCGACAGTACGAAAAGGAGTTATCTGTATGCCGCGATGTCTGAATTTGGTATCCCCATAAAACGAATACGGCTTTACCAGATGACGTTGCTCAACACCAGCAGCGCCGTCAGAATTGGGAAGGACCCCTCCGAGCCGTTTGATACCGAACGAGATTTCAAACAGGGTGACTCGCTGTCGCGTGACTTCTTTAACCTAATGTTGGAGAGCATCGTACCAGCCGCAGAACTTAATCGCTCAGGCACAATATTTTATAAGAGTGTACAATTGTTGGTGTATGCCGATGATATTGACATCATCGGCCTTAACAACCGCGCTGTTAGTTCTGCTTTCTCCAAAGTGGATAAAGAGGCAAATCGAATGGGTTCAAACAAACAGTCGTCGCACTCGCGTTTCCGCACCCACGTCACCGTTGACAGTTATAGTTTTGAGGTTGTAAAAGACTTCGTTTATTTAGAAACCAGCATTAACACGGATAACAATGTCAGCCTTGAAATCCAACGTAGAATCTCTCTTGCCAACAAGTGCTACTTTGGACTAAGTAGGCAACAGAGCAGTAAAGTCCTCTCTCGACGAACAAAACTAACACTCTAAAAGGCCCTTATCATACCCGTCCTAACGAAGGGCGCATAAGCTTGGACGATGACAACATCCGATGAAGCGACGCTCGGAGTGTTTGACAGAAAGATTCTGCGCAAGATTTTTGGACCTTTGCACGTTGGCAACGGCGAATATCGCAGACGATAGAACGATGAGCTGTATGAGCCTTACGACGACACAGACATGGCGGAGCGAATAAAGGTCCAGCGGCTACGTTGGCTGGGTCATGTCGTCCGAATGGATACAAACGCTCCGGCTCTGAAAGTATTCGATGCGGTACCAGCTGGTGGTAGCAGAGAAAGAGGAAGGCCTCCTTTGTGTTGGAAAGATCAGGTGGAGAAGGACTTGACTTCACTTGGTGTGTCCAACTGGCGCCGGTTATCACAAGAAAGAAACGACTGGTGCGCTTTGTTAAACTCGACCAAAATCGCGTAAACGGCTATAGCGCCAATTAAGAAGAAGCAGAAGTAGAAGAGCCGCATGCAACGAAACCAGTCTGGTTTGGATGTGTTAGGTCTTTGACAGCAAAATATAACTTATCATTCGCAGTTATCTCAAAAGAGAGTTTCCAAATCGGCCTGTAATATGCTAAAACCGTTTCATTTCAACTTTTAAATATAGGGGTTACGGATGTCAATTTCCAGTTATCAACAACTATACAAGAATATAACGATTTATTATATATAATTGAAAGACGCTCAGCAGTACTCAAACAGTTCTTCAGCAAGATTGCCGAGAGGCCAACCGAGTCAGTTTTCGATGTGGGCTTGAGCTTCCTCATACCATTGACGACATCTGTAACAGACCCGATATTAAGAAATGAGAAAATATTAGAGGTCAAACTAGAATTGAAGACCAAGTCGAGTTCAAAAGTAAAGGAGAAAAGTCAGTAAAAAAATTTACTTAATCTATGGGAGATTCTGTATTTACAGTAAAGGAGGAAAATATCTACTCCGACAGGTAAAACGGCAATTCGAGCCCTGGGATCGCTGTTTATGCGTTCGAAATTAGTCGGGGAATGCCTGACTATCCTCACGATTGCATCGGAATACTTCGATATTAGGCGAATTTGGGTTCGCGGTCACAGCGGCATAGAGGGAAACTAGTAGGCGGATGAGTGGGCCAGACAGGGAACCCTTGAGACGGTTTCATTGCAATATGGGAGAATTGAAGTTCCCTTAAGAACCTGTGGTCTGCTACTGGAAAGATGGGCTTCGTGTCAACTCAGCGAGCATTGGGCTAGTACGGAAACGTGCAAAGTCGCGAGGTCCTTCTGGCAACGGGTAGATTGGGGGCGCTCGAAAGTACTTCTAAGGCCAACAAAGCTAACACAGCTATCGAATTTGATATGTATCCGCACCGTACACTGTCCGTTAGTGGTCCATGCGGTGAGGCTTGGCATTGCGTCAAGCCCTTTCTGCAGAAGCTGTTTGGAGGACGAGGTGGAATCATCTCAACACCTTCTTCTCAGCTGCCCTGCTCTCGTCGGGCCAAGGATTAATCGTCTGGGATCTCACTTTTTCGCTACATCAGCGGATATTACGGACTTAAGTATCACAAATCTAGTGAAATTCATCAGCAGCTTGTAGCGGTTAATTCAAACGTAAATCGCCCGGGATTCTGTTTGGTTCCTCCCCTTTCCTGTTCCCCTCCCGTCCTTCTATTTGGTATCCTAACGGACAAATTTTAATTTTTGTCCAAATGGGCCCCTCGCAAGGGCAGCCATTTAACCTAACTTATCCTATGGAAGAATTTGTATATTTACTATTATAAGAAACATTGTTTGGTACCATCGAACAAGACTTTTTAATTTTAATGAATTGTCTTCGAGTTCAAAATAATATCGTTTTCAAAATTCAAGATGCAATTTTTGTATAAGAACTTATTCAAACAGTTAAATTTCTTTAAATTACACTGAAATTTAAAATAATGCACTCTTTGTTTTTCAGATTCTTTAGATACCTTAACCCAATCATCAACTAAATTAAACCGTAAATAAGCAGCATTACCGTTACTGGTCACTTAGAGGGCATAATCTACTATTCAAATATCAGTAGCCACTTCACAGCTCCAAAAAGATAGTTTGATGTTCATTGTCATGCAGTGAAATAATTAGATCATATGTTATTGAAAATCGTCGAGTGGAAGCAATTCCTGTGGACGGTGTCTCTTATCGGTGCATGCTGAACGGATATTTTTTGCCAATTAAGAGCGAACATCCGTCCTTCAGTACACACGCATGCTACATACGACTAGAAATACCATAGCGATATTGCACACAAACTGATAAGCCGTTTCGGTGACATTTACCGGCCACCCAGGTCATCCGATCTTACCCTTGAGCTCGTTCTCTGTGGAGGTTTTTCAAAATTAAAGTCTTTGAAACAAATCCTGCGACAATCTCAGTACTAAAAGAAAATATCGTTCACGAGGTTAATGGCATCCCGACATAACTTCTCCAGCGAGTGGTATAGAATACGCAGGCCTATTGCCAAGAGTATGCGAAGGCGGCCGCCGTAGCCGAATTGGTTGGTGCGTGACTACCATTCGGAATTCACAGTGAGAACGTCGGTCCGAATCTCGGTGAAACACCAAAATTAAGAAAATGTTTTTCTAATAGCGATCGCCCCTCAGCAGGCAATGGCAAACTTCCGAGTGTATTTCTGCCATGAAAAAGCTCCTCATAAAAATATCTGCCGTTCGGAGTCGACTTGAAACTGTAGGTCCCTCCATTTCTGGCGTTGTTGCGGCTTTGTTTGGTCCACCTGCATCGCGTTGTGCAATGCTACCTGTATCATTGTACCATTTAATAGTGCGATACACAAACATTTTATTCACTTTGAGGTGACTGAGCTCACGAACAATGGCTGGTTGTGATTTTCCAGCCAAATACAACGCAATCACATTATTACGTTTGAATTCCATCACAGAAAAAAATTATTCAACAAAACTAAGACGCAAATGCTTTTGATGGCTTATAAACAATATATTAAACTGTCATTAGAACAATTTTGGCGTTGATGTCAAGAGCTGTTGGTAACACTTCATATCGTTCACCCTGTACTTCTACTCCCTATAAATTTCACTAAAAAGATAAAAAAATAAAACCATACTTAACATACAATAAAAACCACATCCAATTTTTAAACGAACTTTGCCCAAGATTCGTGAACTCCTTCTATTGTAAAAAATCACCATATACTGAATATACAACTAACTCCACCTGCATTGCACAAATAATAAACAACAAAGATGCTCTGTGCGACCTAGAAGGTCTTGGCAATATAAATCTAATCATGCAACCTGAACCAAACTATATTTTGTTCATCAATACAAAAAAGACTACCGTAACAAGTAGCTGCAACAACAACACTTACGAAGTTAAGGGTACAGCTCTCCTCTACTACAACAACTGTTCAATCAATGTCAACGGCACAATCTACAAAGACAACCCGAAGTTTTACAAAGACGAATTTTTTCTACCCCTCATAAGTTATTCCGAAGTAAGCGCAAAACCCATAACAAACAAACCGAGATTCAACAAACTTAGAAGCTATCAAATAGAAAGTCACGAAACAACATCAAAGAAAAACAATATTATTATTCTAACAACCTGTTCATTGAGCATCATATCAGATTTACCGCCGCCCTTGTTTACATTTCAAGGAATAGAACTAAATTCCAATTCATGGCTGATCTCCTAAGGGGGAAGGAGTTATGTAAACCCCTATAACACTAACAATAACACAACCACCAACCAAACCTCCAAGGTTAGACGTAAAAAGCTAAGTCAATGAACTAAAGGTAGAATTATTATAAAAAACTGCATTAATAATAAACCAATTGCCAATTTAAAAAAAACTTCCAAAATGCTAATGAAGCATTACTAACATTTAAATAAAGAAATTAAACTTATTAAGAAATTGGTTTATTATAATATTAAAATACAGAATAAGCAATTTTGTAATTAATTTATAAGTTTCATATTACCGATTGCCGAACTAACAAAAAACTTGCAAAATACTAATTAAGCAATACTAGCATTTAGACAATGAGGGAACTAAAATTATTAAGAAATTGGTTTATTATTAAAATACAGAATTAGCAATTTTGTAATTAATTTATAAGTTTCATTTAAGCATTTTTAACAATAAAATATCAGTTGTAATTCATTGGTGAAAGAAGCAAGTACCTAGTTTTTATTTATAGTATATTAATTAGTATATTACTTTACGTATGTAGTTCTTCAATTGATAAAAAGTGCACAAAAACATATGCATAAACTTATCTGCAAGGTTAGTTTTCGCGAGACGAGTACCCGTCAATATTCCATGGGTTCGCGTCATTGAGACTTCTCTATACGTTAACGTTCTCTGTTATGTGTGTAAGTGAAGGAAACACGTAAGAAAACTTAGTTTTAAGAAGCGCAAGGTAATACCATTCACACCAATGATATTAGATTTTAGGGCATAGACATGCTTTACCACTTTGACTTCAAACGTAAATTCATTAGCAGACTTGGGGACTAGAGTTAGATCACTCGTATATAGATTTAATGGCAGCATCAAACATAAATTCATTAGCAGATTTGGGGACTAGAGTTAAATTAATCGTATATGACGAAATAATTGTTTGCTTATTTATATATACAATATGATTGGCACGTACACGCCGTTAAGAGCTTCTTCACGGCAGAAATACACTCGGAGGTTTGCCATTGCCTGCCAAAGGGCGACCGTTATAAGAAAAATGTTTTTCTTAATTTTGATGTTTCACCGAAATTCGAACCTACGTTCTCTCTATGAATTCCGAATGGTAGTCACGCACCAACCCATACGGCAAAGTAGCACTTGTTGGATAGATAAAGTAGCTCACTAGGATTTCTAGATTAATGAAGTCTCGTTCAGCACCAAAACTGTTCACTTTGCTTCTTTATCCAGTTTGGAAAAGGCATAACTAACAGCGCGGTAGTTAAGTCTGAGTTACCTTCGGTAAATCCTTCGTAGTTCACAGCACAATCGACCTTCCCTTGATACTCATGAAATGGTGATGTAGCTTATCTATGTCACCCTGCAGTGTTTCTCACTGACTACCTTCGTCGCGAAGACGACCGCAGTACTCCCTGCTTGAGATGTGGAAAGCAGGATCATATGGCTAAACATTGTGTAAAGGTGCCATGTGTGCCCAATTGCGAAGCAGCGAGCTGGACATAGATGTTGCTATTTTAAGCGAGCAGTGTAAAAACAGGTAAGAGGCGTCATGGGTCAGCAACCATGGGAAACCTATTGGAATAAATAATATGCACATAAAACTGTTACATACCACCCAGTACCGATTTAGGTACCTTTATATAGTGGACGTACTTAATGACGCTAAGCAAAGAAACTCGACACTTATAACAGGTAATTTTAATGCGAGGGCAGCATTGTGGTAAAAGAAAAAAACTCGAAGGGCAAGAAGTTTCTGAATGCGCTAGCAGTGCTTGACTTAGTTCTACTCAACAGTGGCACAGAAAACACATTCAGCAAAATTGTACTGGTTCCATCATAGACCTCTCATTTATAAATAGGGTACTGAAAACGAGAGATGGCACATGACGATACAAGAACTGTCCAAGCCAGAAATATAAATAGCGACCCTCGTATTCCCAACATCAATATACCAGCAGATTATAATGAAGTTACGGTAAGTGAATAAATTATATGACTAGTGGTTGATCATGGCCGATTTATGTTTTTTGTTTATTTATAGTTTCCTCACGGCAACTGGATTTCCCGGCATCTTAGAAGTTATGCAGACTGCGTTCAAGTCGAATTGAGTATATAAGGTGGCGCCATTAGAAAACAGTTTCTTTATATTTCGCGATTTTGACAAGTTGACGTCAGCTCTTTTCGCAATACAAAACAAACGCACGAAACAAACAAAAGCAGGAGATATTACATGTTTGTGAAAATTCATTGAATGGCTAGGTAATATTGTGATTTGTGAGATTTAAACCTATCAAACTAATGAAAACGAAGTGCCGTGTGTTACATTGTGAAAGCACAATGTGATATAAAGCCTCCAAATTCAGTTTGCTTGCGTGTTTATGCGGAAGACGCCGTGGCAAGAAAGTATGTGTGTGCGTGTTAAATAAATCTTCCCCTTTTTCAATTCATGTTTAAAATTTAATAAACATGTTTTTTATTCCACATATTTTCCATTCACATATAAAATAGAATAAAAGACTTTTTGCAAGCTTTTATTATAAAATGCTCACATATGTATATGTAATATAAGTATAAAGGCATATGTAATATATGCAGAGTCAATATTTACATTAAAATAATAAATACATAAATACTTAATACATCACAAAATAAAAAAAAAATTATTTTACACACAAACTCTAATGTAAAATTAGAGGCACTTATTGGTGATAACAGAAATATTTAAAGGATTTTTCCTTATAAAAGAAATACGACTTTTGTCGTTGGCTGTGTTTTCACAACTGAATCTCTTTATTCAATTCCTTTTCTTATATTCTAAAATTTCAATTTACTTATTAACTAAAAATGTCGGTTTTTTGCTTACTAATCATAAGTGAGTCAATAAATTAGGTTGAATTGCATTTTCGTCGTGATAACGGAAATGCAGTTGATTTGGAAATAATATTAAGTTACATTTTTGTCAAGTGGCATAAGTATGTATACATGAATGCAATTTACTTAGTGTCGGTTTTTTGCCTACTAATCATAAGTGTGTTAATGAATTAAGTTGAATTGCATTTTCGTTGTGATAACGGAAATGCAGTTGATTTGGAAATAATATTAAGTTACATTTTCGTCAAGTGGCATAAGTATGTATACATGAATGCAATTTACTTAGTGTCGGTTTTTTGCCTACTAATCATAAGTGTGTTAATAAATTAAGTTGAATTGCATTTTCGTTGTGATAACGGAAATGCAGTTGATTTGGAAATAATATTAAGTTATGTTTTTGGCAAGTGAAATAAACATAAATATGTATACATTGGTAATATGAATGCATATGTATATAAATATATACATGCATTCATATTACCAATGTATACATATTTATGTTTATTTCACTTGCCAAAAACATAACTTAATATTATTTCCAAATCAACTGCATTTCCGTTATATAAATATATACATGCATTCATATTATATTAACCCTTGTTATGGGGATAATGGTTGGTGTTAAGAAAAAAGAGAAGAAATTCAGGGGAATCCTGTGACCGAATTTGCTTTTTAAATTTAAAGATTCTCTCTAACCGCTAGGCGTATGAACTGGGAGGGGAACGCGTTAGCTTCGTAATTCGAGCGGCTTATTTAGACACGATGTCGCAGTGAACAGGTGACCAACTTGCTTTCGCAATCGAAGCATATTTCAAGGCCAATGATATAGATTCAAATCGTACAAGCGCCTAAGCCTAACGATTACAATATGTGTAAAAAAGTCAATTTTCAAAGTTTCGAAGTTTTTTATTAGGATAATATTGAATTGAATTTTACTCTAAAGGGAAGACAGTCAATAGTTCCAATAATGATACGAATAATATAATAAATAAGCATGATAGAATAGGTCGTCTGCTATGACGTATTTTTGAGTCAATCAATAAACATCGAGAGCGGTACGATGGTAAGGGTTCAGAAAAGTAAGAAGTTCATACCACAAATCGAAGAAAAACTTTCTCAACCCTCTCAACCCGATTGAAGAGATCTACTTGGTACGGTCTCCAAATAACAGGGATATACTCTCATCTCGATCTAACAAAAGCACAATACAATGTTTTGAGAGTGAGTGGGTTAGTAAATACAGAACAATTTCGGCGTACGAATGCTAGCATCGAATATGACCAGCTTGTAACGTCGCTAGTGAAATTCAGCTTATAATACGTTCACATATATTTACATAAGTAGATGATCTACTATTTCGCGCTCTACTTAAAATCCGTGATTGAAAAGCGCGATTTCCCATACAAAATTTCTCTCCCAAAATCTGAGATTAAAAAATAATCAAAGATAATAACGATGCTTATTGACATACAACCCTGTGTTTTTTGTGCTATCGATAATTATTATTACGAATGTAAGGAGAAACATCAAAATAAGAACTAAATGAAATGGATGCCGGCAGAGAAAACAGGTAATTAAACCTAATTCTAATAAAATGTTTGTAATTAGGGTTTCATTTTGCAGAAAAAAGCGTGTGTCCTCCTTTCACTTATTATAAAATGTAATATAGAATTTTCTATGCGTATTACTGCGTCGCATACTGATTTCCTCCAACTGTTTATTATTAGCAGCCAATTGCGCAATTAAATTAGCTATTCCTTCTCCTTGTACTTTCTTCATATCATAAATTATAATTAAAGGAACCAAAAACATCGAAGTATTTCACCAAAATGATGAGAAAAGAAAAACCTCTCAAAATCGTATTGACAGCTGATTGTAGATTTTGCAGGTAATCTGTCATATGTGAACGGGTTTATAGGTGATTAATGCATATGTGAACGTATTATTAGAGTTAAAAATAACGCCCAAGTCTTAAATTTCTTCAACGGATTGCAGGGGTGAACAATCAATACAATATGAAGAATGCAAATTATTGGTTGATTTGGCAAATTTTACGTGAAAGCAGTTGCTTATGTTTAGTAACAAACGATTTAAATAGCATTAATTGAAATTGGATAAGTCGGATTGCAACTTTACTAAGCTATGGACACTGTTAATGAACGGGATTATTTCAAAATCATCAGCATACAATAAGTGTTCAGTAAAGGAAAAGCATGGCGTACAATACTTCACTGCGGGACACCATGGGACGCAATATATGCGCGTGGTGTCGCATTACCAACGGCTACAACGCAAGGTCTATTGGACAAATATGACCCGATCCACGACAAAGCGTGGAATGTATACCCATTGACGCAAGCTTCGACAAGAGTATTCAATATGAGACTTTGTCAAACGGCTTAGGGAATTCCGTATGAACTGTATCGGCTTGAGATCTGTTCTGGAAGGCAGAAATGTAGTAATCATTGAAAATAGACAAATTAGTGACAGTAGAGCCTGTAAGAACAAAGACGGCGAACTGGTGACTGACATTCAGAGCAATCTTAAAATATGCAGGGAACACTTCTCGAACCTGTTAAACAATGATAGCTGCGCATGTCAAAGAGAATGTGAAGATTCCGATACCCAAATCGTCGACGAGGTGAGAATACCGATAACACGGCTAAAGAACAACAAAGCGCCGACGGACTGCCAGCTGAGCTATTCAAACATGGTGGCGAGGAGCTGGTAAGGTGCATGCATCAGCTCCTATGCAAAATACAGTCGAATGAAAGCATTCCTGCCGATTGGAGTGTAAGTGTGTTCTGCCCCATCCGTAAGAAGGGTGATCCTGCAATCTGTGCCAATTACCGCGGGATTAGTCTTCTAAATATCGCCTATAAAGTTCTAGCGAGCGTATTGTGTGAAAGGCTGAAGCCAACCGTCAACCAACTGATTGGACCTTATAAGTGTGGCTTTAGACCTGGAAAGTCTACCATCGACCAAATATTCACAATACGGGAAATCTTGGAAAAGAGCCATGAAAGTAGAATTGACACACACCATATTTTCATCGATTTCAAAGCTGCATTCGACAGTATGAAAAGGAGTTATCTGTATGCCGCGATGTCTGAATTTGGTATCCCCATAAAACGAATACGGCTTTACCAGATGACGTTGCTCAACACCAGCAGCGCCGTCAGAATTGGGAAGGACCCCTCCGAGCCGTTTGATACCGAACGAGATTTCAAACAGGGTGACTCGCTGTCGTGTGACTTCTTTAACCTAATGTTGGAGAGCATCGTACCAGCCGCAGAACTTAATCGCTCAGGCACAATATTTTATAAGAGTGTACAATTGTTGGTGTATGCCGATGATATTGACATCATCGGCCTTAACAACCGCGCTGTTAGTTCTGCTTTCTCCAAATTGGATAAAGAGGCAAATCGAATGGGTTTAAACAAACAGTCGTCGCCCTCGCATTTCCGCACCCACGTCACCGTTGACTGTTATAGTTTTGAGGTTGTAAAAGACTTCGTTTATTTAGGAACCAGCAATAACACGGATAACAATGTCAGCCTTGAAATCCAACGTAGAGTCTCTCTTGCCAACAAGTGCTACTTTGGACTAAGTAGGCAACAGAGCAGTAAAGTCCTCTCTCGACGAACAAAACTAACACTCTAAAAGGCCCTTATCATACCTGTCCTAACGAAGGGCGCATAAGCTTGGACGATGACAACATCCGATAAAGCGACGCTTGGAGTGTTTGACAGAAAGATTCTGCGCAAGATTTTTGGACCTTTGCACGTTGGCAACGGCGAATATCGCAGACGATAGAACGATGAGCTGTATGAGCTTTACGACGACATAGACATGGGGGAGCGAATAAAGATCCAGCGGCTACGTTGGCTGGGTCATGTCGTCCGAATGGATACAAACGCTCCGGCTCTGAAAGTATTCGATGCGGTACCAGCTGGTGGTAGCAGAGAAAGAGGAAGGCCTCCTTTGTGTTGGAAAGATCAGGTGGAGAAGGACTTGACTTCACTTGGTGTGTCCAACTGGCGCCGGTTATCACAAGAAAGAAACGACTGGTGTGCTTTGTTAAACTCGACCAAAATCGCGTAAACGGTTATAGCGCCAATTAAGAAGAAGCAGAAGTAGAAGAGCCGCATGCAACGAAACCAGTCTGGTTTGGATGTGTTAGGTCTTTGACAGCAAAATATAACTTATCATTCGCAGTTATCTCAAAAGAGAGTTTCCAAATCGACCTGTAATATGCTGAAACCGTTTCATTTCAACTTTTAAATATAGGGGTTACGGATGTCAATTTCCAGTTATCAACAACTATGCAAGAATATAACGATTTATTATATATAATTGAAAGACGCTCAGCAGGACTCAAACAGTTCTTCAGCAAGATTGCCGAGAGGCCAACCGAGTCAGTTTTCGATGTGGGCTTGAGCTTCCTCATACCATTGACGACATCTGTAACAGACCCGATATTAAGAAATGAGAAAATATTAGAGGTCAAACTAGAATTGAAGACCAAGTCGAGTTCAAAAGTAAAGGAGAAAAGTCAGTAAAAAAATTTACTTAATCTATGGGAGATTCTGTATTTACAGTAAAGGAGGAAAATATCTACTCCGACAGGCAAAACGGCAATTCGAGCCCTGGGATCGCTGTTTATGCGTTCGAAATTAGTCGGGGAATGCCTGACTATCCTCCCGATGGCATCGGAATACTTCGATATTAGGCGCATTTGGGTTCGCGGTCACAGCGGCATAGAGGGAAACTGGTAGGCAGATGAGTGGGCCAGACAGGGAACCCTTGAGACGGTTTCATTGCAATATGGGAGAATTGAAGTTCCCTTAAGAACCTGTGGTCTGCTACTGGAAAGATGGGCTTCGTGTCAACTCAGCGAGCATTGGGCTAGTACGGAAACGTGCAAAGTCGCGAGGTCCTTCTGGCAACGGGTAGATTGGGGGCGCTCGAAAGTACTTCTAAGGCTAACAAAGCTAACACAGCTATCGAATTTGATATGTATCCGCACCGTACACTGTCCGTTAGTGGTCCATGCGGTGAGGCTTGGCATTGCGTCAAGCCCTTTCTGCAGAAGCTGTTTGGAGGACGAGGTGGAATCATCTCAACACCTTCTTCTCAGCTGCCCTGCCCTCCTCGGGCCAAGGATTAATCGTCTGGGATCTCACTTTTTCGCTACATTAGCGGATATTACGGACTTAAGTATCACAAATCTAGTGAAATTCATCAGCAGCTTGTAGCGGTTAATTCAAACGTAAATCGCCCGGGATTCTGTTTGGTTCCTCTCCTTTCCTGTTCCCCTCCCGTCCTTCTATTTGGTATCCTAACGGACAAATTTTAATTTTTGTCCAAATGGGCCCCTCGCAAGGGCAGCCATTTAACCTAACCTATCCTATGGAAGAATTTGCATATTTATAAGAAACATTGTTTGGTACCATCGAACAAGACTTTTTAATTTTAATGAATTGTCTTCGAGTTCAAAATAATACCGTTTTCAAAATTCAAGATGCAATTTTTGTATAAGAATTTATTCAAACAATTAAATTTCTTTAAATTACACTGAAATTTAAAATAATGCACTCTTTGTTTTTCAGATTCTTTAGATACCTTAGCCCAATCATCAACTAAATTAAACCGTAAATAAGCAGCATTACCGTTACTGGTCACTTAGAGGGCATAATCTACTATTCAAATATCAGTAGCCACTTCACAGCTCCAAAAAGATAGTTTGATGTTCATTGTCATGCTATTTCACTGCATTATTATTAGATCATATGTTATTGAAAATCGTCGAGTGGAAGCAATTCCTGTGGACGGTGTCTCTTATCGGTGCATGCTGAACGGATATTTTTTGCCAATTAAGAGCGAACATCCGTCCTTCAGTACACACGCATGCTACATACGACTAGAAATACCATGGCGATATTGCACACAAACTGATAAGCCGTTTCGGTGACATTTCCTGGCCACCAAGGTCATCCGATCTTACCCCTGAGCTCGTTCTCTGTGGAGGTTTTTCAAAATTAAAGTCTTTGAAACAAATCCTGCGACAATCTCAGTACTAAAAGAAAATATCGTTCACGAGGTTAATGGCATCCCGACATAACTTCTCCAGCGAGTGGTATAGAATACGCAGGCCTATTGCCAAGAGTATCCGAAGGCGGCCGCCGTTGCCGAATTGGTTGGTGCGTGACTACCATTCGGAATTCACAGTGAGAACGTCGGTTCGAATCTCGGTGAAACACCAAAATTAAGAAAAAGTTTTTCTAATAGCGATCGCCCCTCAGCAGGCAATGGCAAACCTCCGAGTGTATTTCTGCCATGAAAAAGCTCCTCATAAAAATATCTGCCGTTCGGAGTCGACTTGAAACTGTAGGTCCCTCCATTTCTGGCGTTGTTGCGGCTTTGTTTGGTCCACCTGCATCGCGTTGTGCAATGCTACCTGTATCATGGTACCGTTTAATAGTGCGATACACAAACATTTTATTCACTTTGAGGTGACTGAGCTCACGAACAATGGCTGGTTGTGATTTTCCAGCCAAATACAACGCAATCACACTATTACGTTTGAATTCCATCACAGAAAAAAATTATTCAACAAATATATATTACAATATATTATACTGTCATTAGAACAATTTTGGCGTTGATGTCAAGAGCTGTTTTACAGATACAAGCAGTGTGAAGTTGGTAACACTTCATATCGTTCACCCTGTACTTCTACTCCCTTTAAATTTCACTAAAAAGATAAAAATAAAACTATACTTAACATACAATAAAAACCACATCCAATTTTTTAACGAACCTTGCCCAAGATTCGAGAACTCCTTCTATTGTAAAAAATCACCATATACTGAATATTCAACTAACTCCACCTGCATTGCACAAATAATAAACAACAAAGATGCTCTGTGCGACCTAGAAGGTCTTGGCAATATAAATCTAATCATGAAACCTGAACCAAACTATATTTTATTCATCAATACAAAAAAGACTACCGTAACAAGTAGCTGCAACACCAACACTTACGAAGTTAAGGGTACAGCTCTCCTCTACTACAACAACTGTTCAATCAATGTCAACGGCACAATCTACAAAGACAACCCGAAGTTTTACAAAGACGAATTTTTTCTACCCCTCATAAGTAATTCCGAAGTAAGCGCAAAACCCATAACAAACAAACCGAGACTCAACAAACTTAGAAGCTATCAAATAGAAAGTCACGAAACAACATCAAAGAAAAACAATATTATTATTCTAACAACCTGTTCATTGAGCATCATATCAGATTTACCGCCGCCCTTGTTTACATTTCAAGGAATAGAACTAAATTCCAATTCATGGCTGATCTCCTAAGGGGGAAAAAGTTATGTAAACCCCTATAACACTAACAATAACACAACCACCAACCAAACCTCCAAGGTTAGACGTAAATAGCTAAGTCAATGAACTAAAGGTAGAATTATTATAAAAAACTGCATTAATAATAAACATAAATAAATAAATAAATAACATTTAAATAAAGAAATTAAACTTATTAAGAAATTGGTTTATTATAATATTAAAATACAGAATAAGCAATTTTGTAATTAATTTATAAGTTTCATATTACCGATTGCCGAACTAACAAAAAACTTGCAAAATACTAATTAAGCAATACTAGCATTTAGACAATGAGGAAACTAAAATTATTAAGAAATTGGTTTATTATTAAAATACAGAATTAGCAATTTTGTAATTAATTTATAAGTTTCATTTAAGCATTTTTAACAATAAAATATCAGTTGTAATTCATTGGTGAAAGAAGCAAGTACCTAGTTTTTATTTATAGTATATTAGTATATTACTTTACGTATGTAGTTCTTCAATTGATAAAAAGTGCACAAAAACATATGCATAAACTTATCTGCAAGGTTAGTTTTCGCGAGACGAGTACCCGTCAATATTCCATGGGTTCGCGTCATTGAGACTTCTCTATACGTTAACGTTCTCTGTTATGTGTGTAAGTGAAGGAAACACGTAAGAAAACTTAGTTTTAAGAAGCGCAAGGTAATACCATTCACACCAATGATATTAGATTTTAGGGCATAGACATGCTTTACCACTTTGACTTCAAACGTAAATTCATTAGCAGACTTGGGGACTAGAGTTAGATCACTCGTATATAGATTTAATGGCAGCATCAAACATAAATTCATTAGCAGATTTGGGGACTAGAGTTAAATTAATCGTATATGACGAAATAATTGTTTGCTTATTTATATATACAATATGATTGGCACGTACACGCCGTTAGGAGCTTCTTCACGGCAGAAATACACTCGG
Organism: Anastrepha ludens; assembly: GCF_028408465.1. Taxonomy (NCBI): domain Eukaryota; kingdom Metazoa; phylum Arthropoda; class Insecta; order Diptera; family Tephritidae; genus Anastrepha; species Anastrepha ludens. The sequence continues at coordinate 31,988,300 of NC_071503.1, read as the reverse complement.
AGGTTTGCCATTGCCTGCCAAAGGGCGACCGTTATAAGAAAAATGTTCTTCTTAATTTTGATGTTTCACCGAAATTCGAACCTACGATCTCTCTATGAATTCCGAATGGTAGTCACGCACCAACCCATACGGCAAAGTAGCACTTGTTGGATAGATAAAGTAGCTCACTAGGATTTCTAGATTAACGAAGTCTCCTACATAATTTTCAACAGTGACGTGGGTGCCAATACGCGAGTGCGCCGACTGTTTCTTTGTCGTCCTCGTTCAGTACCAAAACTGTTCACTTTGCTTCTTTATCCAGTTTGGAAAAGGCATAACTAACAGCGCGGTAGTTAAGTCTGAGTTACCTTCGGTAAATCCTTCGTAGTTCACAGCACAATCGACCTTCCCTTGATACTCATGAAATGATGATGTAGCTTATCTATGTCACCCTGCAGTGTTTCTCACTGACTACCTTCGTCGCGAAGACGACCGCAGTACTCCCTGCTTGAGATGTGGAAAGCAGGATCATATGGCTAAACATTGTGTAAAGGTGCCATGTGTGCCCAATTGCGAAGCAGCGAGCTGGACATAGATGTTGCTATTTTAAGCGAGCAGTGTAAAAACAGGTAAGAGGCGTCATGGGTCAGCAACCATGGGAAACCTATTGCAGCGATTTATATGCGTGCCAAAATAAATAATATGCACATAAAACTGTTACATACCACCCAGTACCGACTTAGGTACCTTTATATAGTGGACGTACTTAATGACGCTAAGCAAAGAAACTCGACACTTATAACAGGTAATTTTAATGCGAGGGCAGCATTGTGGTAAAAGAAAAAAACTCGAAGGGCAAGAAGTTTCTGAATGCGCTAGCAGTGTTTGACTTAGTTCTACTCAACAGTGGCACAGAAAACACATTCAGCAAAATTGTACTGGTTCCATCATAGACCTCTCATTTATAAATAGGGTACTGAAAACGAGAGATGGCACATGACGATACAAGATTATAATGAAGTTACGGTAAGTGAATAAATTATGTGACTTGTGGTTGATCATGGCCGATTTATGTTTTTTGTTTATTTATAGTTTCCTCACGGCAACTGGATTTCCCGGCATCTTAGAAGTTATGCAGACTGCGTTCAAGTCGAATTGAGTATATAAGGTGGCGCCATTAGAAAACAGTTTCTTTATATTTCGCGATTTTGACAAGTTGACGTCAGCTCTTTTCGCAATACAAAACAAACGCACGAAACAAACAAAAGCAGGAGATATTACATGTTTGTGAAAATTCAATGAATGGCTTGGTAATATTGGGATTTGTGAGATTCAAACCTATCAAACTAATGAAAACGAAGTGCCGTGTGTTACATTGTGAGAGCACAATGTGATATAAAGCCTCCAAATTCAGTTTGCTTGCGTGTTTATGCGGAAGACGCCGTGGCAAGAAAGTATGTGTGTGCGTGTTAAATAAATCTTCCCCTTTTTCAATTCATGTTTAAAATTTAATAAACATGTTTTTTATTCCACATATTTTCCATTCACATATAAAATAGAATAAAAGACTTTTTGCAAGCTTTTATTATAAAATGCTCACATATGTATATGCAATATAAGTATAAATGCATATGTAATATATGCAGAGTCAATATTTACATTAAAATAATAAATACATAAATACTTAATACATCACAAAATAAAAAAAAAATTATTTTACACACAAACTCTAATGTAAAATTAGAGGCACTTATTGGTGATAACCTCAAAACCCTGACCCGGTGTAAACTCGATCATCTCTTCGTTAAAGGGTTCCATTTCATCAATATCTTCCTCCACCAAATTAATGCATTAGCAATTGACTGTAATATCAAACGTAATGCTTTATTTCTTAATCAACTCAACATCTAGCTTTTCAGAAAAACGACTTACCTCCAAACAATTTTTTGAGTAGATCCATCGGCATCCACCAAGTCCATGGGTTTCAAGGGTTTTTTTATTGTTTTCCAGTCCGCCTGGCAAACACTTGGCGTGTTTAATCTAGTTTTTTTGAAGTCAATCCAACAATATAAGAAAAAAGAGAAGAAATTCAGGGGAATCCTGTGACCGAATTTGCTTTTTAAATTTAAAGATTCTCTCTAACCGCTAGGCGTATGAACAGGGAGGGGAACGCGTTAGCTTCGTAATTCGTGCGGCTTATTTAGACACGATGTCGCAGTGAACAGGTGACCAACTTGCTTTCGCAATCGAAGCATATTTCAAGGCCAATGATATAGATTCAAATCGTACAAGCGCCTAAGCCTAACGATTACAATATGCGTAAAAAAAGTCAATTTTCAAAGTTTCGAAGTTTTTTATTAGGATAATATTGAATTGAATTTTACTCTAAAGGGAAGACAGTCAATAGTTCCAATAATGCACTATGGTCTGAAATTCAAGATTTTTGACATAAATCCAAGATTTTTTTTTCTTATTTAAAAAAAAATTGGTACGCAGTATTAATTGAAACATTTCAGTGGTCTAAAATATAATATACAAAAAATTATTTGAATATGGCAACTCTGCTCTAAATATGAGCTGTAAAACATGATGCTTCTGAAGCAACAACAAACTTAAACAGTTCAATAAAATATTGTAAGAAAACAGCTGTTCGATAATAGTTAAAAAGGAAAGAAACGAAATAAATTTATAATGGAAGAATATAAGAAAGGTATCTATTTTTTAACTTAATGAAAAAAAATGTGGTTTACTGTGTCATATCTGTATAGTGTGGAGTTTTGTTTAATAGCTTTTTTAACCGAAAATTTCGAATTAACCTGTTTTCTGTGGAGTGAAAGTTGTGTGTATTGTCCCGTATTGTTCCAGATTTCTATGTTCGGTGGAAGTTTGAGGTATGTTCTTTAAAATCATGTATGTAACGTTTGCCCGTTTTTGCCCCATTTAAGTATATTTTTAATTTTCAGCAACCTTTAAATTCCAACACGAAGAAATGCTTGGAGTTTGGATAGAGGGCGATCACAAAACTAATGTTGTTTTGGATTGGGTTTTTTAAAAAATTAAGTTAAGTTTAAAGAAAAAAGATGAAATAAAAAAAAATACAAAATTCATTAGCATAAGTTAGCGAAAGGTTATCAAAATGTAATCGTATGGTTAATAGATTTAAAGAGAAATACCCCCAGTGTGTTTCCGCAACAACTATTATTGAAATTTCTGAGAATAATTTTGAAAAACCCTGTTCAAGTAAAGCAGGACGACCAAAAGTTAGCTACACAGATGCAAAAGATCGCCTTAAGAGGAAGCTGGCAAGTGATCTTTCTTGTGAAAACAATGACGATGTTGATTTTTTGATTCAAGCAACTACTGTTGCGGCAAAAAAATCAAAACAAAGTGATTTAGCATTTATTTTAAAGAAAACTGCGCATCAAGCAGAACAAAGCGAAATAAGAAAAGCTGTTACCTCCAAAAATCCCGAAGCAGTTCCACTAACTCCGGAAGAAGCTCTCGCATTTTTACTTGAAAATGATTTAAGCAAAAGACAATATATGTTATTAACATGAGGTTGTTAAATAAAGAAAGGAATTGCATAACTAAGTCATATATAACCTGTATGCGAAATTTCAATGGCCTAGTACCACTCCTTCTAATTTATGCCAAAAAATTTGAATTTCAGACCATAGTGTAATGATACGAATAATATAATAAATAAGCATAATAGAATAGATCGTCTGCTATGACGTATTTTTGAGTCAATCAATAAACATCGAGAGCGGTACGATGGTAAGGGTTCAGAAAAGTATGAAGTTCATACCACAAATCGAAGAAAAACTTTCTCAACCCTCTCAACCCGATTAAAGAGATCTACTTGGTACGGTCTCCAAATAACAGGGATATACTCTCATCTCGATCTAACAAAAGCACAATACAATGTTTTGAGAGTGAGTGGGTTAGTAAATATAGAACAATTTCGGCGTACGAATGCTAGCATCGAATATGACCAGCTTGTAACGTCGCTAGTGAAATTCAACTTATAATACGTTCACATATATTTACATAAATAGATGATCTACTTTTTCGCGCTCTACTCAAAATCCGTGATTAAAAAGCGCGATTTCCCATACAAAATTTCTCTCCCAAAATCTGAGATTAAAAAATAATCCCAGATAATAACGATGCTTATTGACATACAACCCTGTGTTTTTTGTGCTATCGATAATTATTATTACGAATGTAGGGAGAAACATCAAAATAAGAACTAAATGAAATGGATGCCGGCAGAGAAAACAGGTCATTAAACATAATTCTAATAAAATGTTTGTAATTAGGGTTTCATTTTGCAGAAAAAAGCGTGTGTCCTCCTTTCACTTATTATAAAATGTAATATAGAATTTTCTATGCGTATTACTGCCATAATTTTCTGCAACCTCAGTAAACGTCGCATACTGATTTCCTCCAACTGTTTATTATTAGCAGCCAATTGCGCAATTAAATTAGCTATTTCTTCTCCTTGTACTTTCTTCATATCATAAATTATAATTAAAGGAACCAAAAACATCGAAGTATTTCACCAAAATGATGAGAAAAGAAAAACCTCTCAAAGTCGTGTTGACAGCTGATTGTAGATTTTGCAGGTAATCTGCCATATGTGAACGTATTATTAGAGTTAAAAATAACGCCCAAGTCTTAAATTTCTTCAACGGATTGCAGGGGTAAACAATCAATACAATATGAAAAATGCAAGTTATTGGTTGATTTGGCAAATTTTACGTGAAAGCAGTTGCTTATGTTTAGTAACAAAGGATTTAAATAGCATTAATTGCAATTGGATAAGTCGGATTGCAACTTTTCTAAGCTATGGACACTGTTAACGAACGGGATTATTTCAAAATCATCAGCATACAATAAGTGTTCAGTAAAGGAAAAGCATGGCCTACAATACTTCACTGCGGGACACCATGGGACGCAATAAATGCGCGTGGTGTCGCATTACCAACGGCTACAACGCAAGGTCTATTGGACAAATATGACCCGATCCACGGCAAAGCGTGGAATGTATACCCATTGACGCAAGCTTCGACAAGAGTATTCAATAGGAGACTTTGTCAAACGGCTTAGAGAATTCCGTATGAACTGTATCGACTTGAGATCTGTTCTGGAAGGCAGAAATGTAGTAATCATTGAAAATAGACAAATTAGTGACAGTAGAGCCTGTAAGAACAAAGACGGCGAACTGGTGACTGACATTCAGAGCAATCTTAAAATATGCAGGGAGCACTTCTCGAACCTGTTATACAATGATAGCTGCGCATGTCAAAGAGAATGTGAAGATTCCGATACCCAAATCGTCGACGAGGTGAGAATACCGATAACACGGCTAAAGAACAACAAAGCGCCGACGGACTGCCAGCTGAGCTATTCAAACATGGTGGCGAGGAGCTGGTAAGGTGCATGCATCAGCTCCTATGCAAAATATAGTCGAATGAAAGCATTCCTGCCGATTGGAGTGTAAGTGTGCTCTGCCCCATCCATAAGAAGGGTGATTCTGCAATCTGTGCCAATTACCGCGGGATTAGTCTTCTAAATATCGCCTATAAAGTTCTAGCGAGCGTATTGTGTGAAAGGCTGAAGCCAACCGTCAACCAACTGATTGGACCTTATAAGTGTGGCTTTAGACCTGGAAAGTCTACCATCGACCAAATATTCACAATACGCGAAATCTTGGAAAAGAGCCATGAAAGTAGAATCGACACACACCATATTTTCATCGATTTCAAAGCTGCATTCGACAGTACGAAAAGGAGTTATCTGTATGCCGCGATGTCTGAATTTGGTATCCCCATAAAACGAATACGGCTTTACCAGATGACGTTGCTCAACACCAGCAGCGCCGTCAGAATCGGGAAGGACCCCTCCGAGCCGTTTGATACCGAACGAGATTTCAAACAGGGTGACTCGCTGTCGTGTGACTTCTTTAACCTAATGTTGGAGAGCATCGTACCAGCCGCAGAACTTAATCGCTCAGGCACAATATTTTATAAGAGTGTACAATTGTTGGTGTATGCCGATGATATTGACATCATCGGCCTTAACAACCGCGCTGTTAGTTCTGCTTTCTCCAAAGTGGATAAAGAGGCAAATCGAATGGGTTCAAACAAACAGTCGTCGCACTCGCGTTTCCGCACCCACGTCACCGTTGACTGTTATAGTTTTGAGGTTGTAAAAGACTTCGTTTATTTAGGCACCAGCATTAACACGGATAACAATGTCAGCCTTGAAATCCAACGTAGAATCTCTCTTGCCAACAAGTGCTACTTTGGACTAAGTAGGCAACAGAGCAGTAAAGTCCTCTCTCGACGAACAAAACTAACACTCTAAAAGGCCCTTATCATACCCGTCCTAACGAAGGGCGCATAAGCTTGGACGATGACAACATCCGATGAAGCGACGCTCGGAGTGTTTGACAGAAAGATTCTGCGCAAGATTTTTGGACCTTTGCACGTTGGCAACGGCGAATATCGCAGACGATAGAACGATGAGCTGTATGAGCTTACGACGACATAGACATGGCGGAGCGAATAAAGATCCAGCGGCTACGTTGGCTGGGTCATGTCGTCCGAATGGATACAAACGCTCCGGCTCTGAAAGTATTCGATGCGGTAGCAGCTGACGGTAGCAGAGGAAGACCTCCTTTGTGTTGGAAAGATCAGGTGGAGAAGGACTTGACTTCACTTGGTGTGTCCTACTGGCGCCGGTTAGTACGAGAAAGAAACGAGTGGCGCGCTTTGTTAAACCCGGCTAAAGTCGCGTAAGCGGTTCTAGCGCCAATTAAGAAGAAGTAGAAGTAGAAGAGCCGCATGCAACGAAACCAGTCTGGTTTGGATGTGTTAGGTCTTTGACAGCAAAATATAACTTATCATTCGCAGTTATCTCAAAAGAGAGTTTCCAAATCGACCTGTAATATGCTAAAACCGTTTCATTTCAACTTTTAAATATAGGGGTTACGGATGTCAATTTCCAGTTATCAACAACTATGCAAGAATATAACGATTTATTATATATAATTGAAAGACGCTCAGTAGGACTCAAACAGTTCTTCAGCAAGATTGCCGAGAGGCCAACCGAGTCAGTTTTCGATGTGGGCTTGAGCTTCCTCATACCATTGACGACATCTGTAACAGACCCGATATTAAGAAATGAGAAAATATTAGAGGCCAAACTAGAATTGAAGACCAAGTCGAGTTCAAAAGTAAAGGAGAAAAGTCAGTAAAAAAAATTACTTAATCTATGGGAGATTCTGTATTTACAGTAAAGGAGGAAAATATCTACTCCGACAGGCAAAACGGCAATTCGAGCCCTGGGATCGCTGTTTATGCGTTCGAAATTAGTCGGGGAATGCCTGACTTTCCTCCCAATTGCATCGGAATACTTCGATATTAGGCGCATTTGGGTTCGCGGTCACAGCGGCATAGAGGGAAACTGGTAGGCGGATGAGTGGGCCAGACAGGGAACCCTTGAGACGGTTTCATTGCAATATGGGAGAATTGAAGTTCCCTTAAGAACCTGTGGTCTGTTACTGGAAAGATGGGCTTCGTGTCAACTCAGCGAGCATTGGGCTAGTACGGAAACGTGCAAAGTCGCGAGGTCCTTCTGGCAACGGGTAGATTGGGGGCGCTCGAAAGTACTTCTAAGGCTAACAAAGCTAACACAGCTATCGAATTTGATATGTATCCGCACCGTACACTGTCCGTTAGTGGTCCAAGCGGTGAGGCTTGGCATTGCGTCAAGCCCTTTCTGCAGAAGCTGTTGGGAGGGCGAGGTGGAATCATCTCAACACCTTCTTCTCAGCTGCCCTGCTCTCATCGGGCCAAGGATTAATCGTCTAGGATCTCACTTTTTCGCTACATCAGCGGATATTACGGACTTAAGTATCACAAATCTAGTGAAATTCATCAGCAGCTTGTAGCGGTTAATTCAAACGTAAATCGCCCTGGATTCTGTTTGGTTCCTCTCCTTTCCTGCTCCCCTCCCCTCCTTCTATTTGGTATCCTAACGGACAAATTTTAATTTTTGTCCAAATGGGCCCCTCGCAAGGGCAGCCATTTAACCTAACTTATCCTATGGAAGAATTTGCATATTTACTATTATAAGAAACATTGTTTGGTACCATCGAACAAGATTTTTTAATTTTAATGAATTGTCTTCGAGTTCAAAATAATATCGTTTTCAAAATTCAAGATGCAATTTTTGTATAAGAACTTATTCAAACAGTTAAATTTCTTTAAATTACACTGAAATTTAAAATAATGCACTCTTTGTTTTTCAGATTCTTTAGATACCTTAGCCCAATCATCAACTAAATTAAACCGTAAATAAGCAGCATTACCGTTACTGGTCACTTAGAGGGCATAATCTACTATTCAAATATCAGTAGCCACTTCACAGCTCCAAAAAGATAGTTTGATGTTCATTGTCATGCAGTGAAATAATTAGATCATATGTTATTGAAAATCGTCGAGTGGAAGTAATTCCTGTGGACGGTGTCTCTTATCGGTGCATGCTGAACGGATATTTTTTGCCAATTAAGAGCGAACATCCGTCCTTCAGTACACACGTATGCTACATACGACTAGAAATACCATGGCGATATTGCACACAAACTGATAAGCCGTTTCGGTGACATTTCCTGGCCACCAAGGTCATCCGATCTTACCCCTGAGCTCGTTCTCTGTGGAGGCTTTTCAAAATTAAAGTCTTTGAAACAAATCCTGCGACAATCTCAGTACTAAAAGAAAATATCGTTCACGAGGTTAATGGCATTCCGACATAACTTCTCCAGCGAGTGGTATAGAATACGCAGGCCTATTGCCAAGAGTATCCGAAAGCGGCCGCCGTAGCCGAATTGGTTGGTGCGTGACTACCATTCGGAATTCACAGTGAGAACGTCGGTTCGAATCTCGGTGAAACACCAAAATTAAGAAAAAGTTTTTCTAATAGCGATCGCCCCTCAGCAGGCAATGGCAAACCTCCGAGTGTATTTCTGCCATGAAAAAGCTCCTCATAAAAATATCTGCCGTTCGGAGTCGACTTGAAACTGTAGGTCCCTCCATTTCTGGCGTTGTTGCGGCTTTGTTTGGTCCACCTGCATCGCGTTTTGCAATGCTACCTGTATCATTGTACCGTTTAATAGTGCGATACACAAACATTTTATTCACTTTGAGGTGACTGAGCTCACGAACAATGGCTGGTTGTGATTTTCCAGCGATTTTCCAGCCAAATACAACGCAATCACACTATTACGTTTGAATTCCATCACAGAAAAAAATTATTCAACAAAACTAAGACGCAAACGCTTTTGATGGCTTATAAACAATATATTAAACTGCCATTAGAACAATTTTGGCGTTGATGTCAAGAGCTGTTTTACAGATACAAGCAGTGTGAAGTTGGTAACACTTCATATCGTTCACCTTGTACTTCTACTCCCTTTAAATTTCACTAAAAAGATAAAAATAAAACCATACTTAACATACAATAAAAACCACATCCAATTTTTTAACGAACCTTGCCCAAGATTCGAGAACTCCTTCTATTGTAAAAAATCACCATATACTGAATATTCAACTAACTCCACCTGCATTGCACAAATAATAAACAACAAAGATGCTCTGTGCGACCCAGAAGGTCTTGGCAATATAAATCTAATCATGCAACCTGAACCAAACTATATTTTGTTCATCAATACAAAAAAGACTACCGTAACAAGTAGCTGCAACACCAACACTTACGAAGTTAAGGGTACAGCTCTCCTCTACTACAACAACTGTTCAATCAATGTCAACGGCAAAATCTACAAAGACAACCCGAAGTTTTACAAAGACGAATTTTTTCTACCCCTCATAAGTTATTCCGAAGTAGGCGCAAAACCCATAACAAACAAACCGAGACTCAACAAACTTAGAAGCTATCAAATAGAAAGTCACGAAACAACATCAAAGAAAAACAATATTATTATTCTAACAACCTGTTCATTGAGCATCATATCAGATTTACCGCCGCCCTTGTTTACATTTCAAGGAATAGAACTAAATTCCAATTCATGGCTGATCTCCTAAGGGGGAAAAAGTTATGTAAACCCCTATAACACTAACAATAACACAACCACCAACCAAACCTCCAAGGTTAGACGTAAATAGCTAAGTCAATGAACTAAAGGTAGAATTATTATAAAAAACTGCATTAATAATAAACCAATTGCCAATTTAAAAAAACTTCCAAAATGCTAATGAAGCATTACTAACATTTAGACAATGAGGAAACTAAAATTATTAAGAAATTGGTTTATTATTAAAATACAGAATAAGCAATTTTGTAATTAATTTATAAGTTTCATATTAAAGATTGCCGAACTAACAAAAAACTTGCAAAATACTAATTAAGCAATACTAGCATTTAGACAATGAGGAAACTAAAATTATTAAGAAATTGGTTTATTATTAAAATGCAGAATAAGCAATTTTGTAATTAATTTATAAGTTTCATTTAAGCATTTTTAACAATAAAATATCAGTTGTAATTCAGTGGTGAAAGAAGCAAGTACCTAGTTTTTATTTATAGTATATTAGTATATTACTTTACGTATGTAGTTCTTCAATTGATAAAAAGTGCACAAAAACATATGCATAAACTTATCGGCAAGGTTAGTTTTCGCGAGACGAGTACCCGTCAATATTCCATGGGTTCGCGTCATTGAGACTTCTCTATACGTTAACGTCCTCTGTTATGTGTGTAAGTGAAGGAAACACGTAAGAAAACTTAGTTTTAAGAAGCGCAAGGTAATACCATTCACACCAATGATATTAGATTTTAGGGCATAGACATGCTTTACCACTTTGACTTCAAACGTAAATTCATTAGCAGACTTGGGAACTAGAGTTAGATCACTCGTATATAGATTTAAAGGCAGCATCAAACATAAATTCATTAGCAGATTTGGGGACTAGAGTTAAATTCTTCTTTGTCGTCCTCGTTCAGTACCAAAACTGTTCACTTTGCTTCTTTATCCCGTTTGGAAAAGGCATAACTAACAGCGCGGTAGTTAAGTCTGAGTTACCTTCGGTAAATCCTTCGTAGTTCACAGCGCAATCGACCTTCCCTTGATACTCATGAAATGATGATGTAGCTTATCTATGTCACCCTGCAGTGTTTCTCACTGACTACCTTCATCGCGAAGACGACCGCAGTACTCCCTGCTTGAGATGTAGAAAGCAGGATCATATGGCTAAACATTGTGTAAAGGTGCCATGTGTGCCCAATTGCGAAGCAGCGAGCTGGACATAGATGTTGCTATTTGAAGAGAGCAGTGTAAAAACAGGTAAGAGGCGTCATGGGTCAGCAACCATGGGAAACCTATTGGAATAAATAATATGCACATAAAACTGTTACATACCACCCAGTACCGACTTAGGTACCTTTATATAGTGGACGTCCTTAATGACGCTAAGCAAAGAAACTCGACACTTATAACAGGTAATTTTAATGCGAGGGCAGCATTGTGGTAAAAGAAAAAAACTCGAAGGGCAAGAAGTTTCTGAATGCACTAGCAGTGCTTGACTTAGTTCTACTCAACAGTGGCACAGAAAACACATTCAGCAAAATTGTACTGGTTCCATCATAGACCTCTCATTTATAAATAGGGTACTGAAAACGAGAGATGGCACATGACGATACAAGAACTGTCCAAGCCAGAAATATAAATAGCGACCCTCGTATTCCCAACATCAATATACCAGCAGATTATAATGAAGTTACGGTAAGAGAATAAATTATATGACTTGTGGTTGATCATGGCCGATTTATGTTTTTTGTTTATTTATAGTTTCCTCACGGCAACTGGAATTCCCGGCATCTTAGAAGTTATGCAGACTGCGTTCAAGTCGAATTGAGTAAAGAAGGTGGCGCCATTAGAAAACAGTTTCTTTATATTTCGCGATTTTGACAAGTTGACGTCTGCTCTTTTCGCAATACAAAACAAACGCACGAAACAAACAAAAGCAGGAGATATTACATGTTTGTGAAAATTCAATGAATGGCTTGGTAATATTGTGATTTGTGAGATTTAAACCTATCAAACTAATGAAAACGAAGTGCCGTGTGTTACATTGTGAAAGCACAATGTGATATAAAGCCTCCAAATTCAGTTTGCTTGCGTGTTTATGCGGAAGACGCCGTGGCAAGAAAGTATGTGTGTGCGTGTTAAATAAATCTTCCTCTTTTTCAATTCATGTTTAAAATTTAATAAACATGTTTTTTATTCCACATATTTTCCATTCACATATATTATAAAATAGAATAAAAGACTTTTTGCAAGCTTTTATTATAAAATGCTCACATACATATGTATATGTAATATAAGTATAAACGCATATGTAATATATGCAGAGTCAATATTTACATTAAAATAATAAATACATAAATACTTAATACATCACAAAATAAAAAAAAATTATTTTACACACAAACTCTAATGTAAAATTAGAGGCACTTATTGGTGATAACCTCAAAACCCTGACCCGGTGTAAACTCGATCATCTCTTCGTTAAAGGGTTCCATTTCATCAATATCTTCCTCCACCAAATTAATGCATTAGCATAATCAACTCAACATCTAGCTTTTCAGAAAAACGACTTACCTCCAAACAATTTTTTGAGTAGATCCATCGGCATCCACAAAGTCCATGGGTTTCAAGGGTATTTTTATTGTTTTCCAGTCCGCCTGGCAAACACTTGGCGTGTTTTATCCGGTTTTTTTGAAGTCAATCCAACAATATGGAAAAAGAGAAAAAATTCAGGGTATCCTGTGATCGAATTTGCTTTTTAAATTTAAAGATTCTCTCTAACCGCTAGGCGTATGAACAGGGAGGGGAACGCGTTAGCTTCGTAATTCGAGCGGCTTATTTAGACACGATGTCGCAGTGAACAGGTGACCAACTTGCTTTCGCAATCGAAGCATATTTCAAGGCAAATGCCTAAGCCTAACGATTACAATATGCGTAAAAAAAGTCAATTTTCAAAGTTTCGAAGTTTTTTATTAGGATAATATTGAATTGAATTTTACTCTAAAGGGAAGACAGTCAATAGTTCCAATAATGATACGAATAATATAATAAATAAGCACGATAGAATAGATCGTGTGCTATGACGTATTTTTGAGTCAATCAATAAACATCGAGAGCGGTACGATGGTAAGGGTTCAGAAAAGTATGAAGTTCATACCACAAATCGAAGAAAAACTTTCTCAACCCTCTCAACCCGATTAAAGAGATGTACTTGGTACGGTCTCCAAATAACAGGGATATACTCTCATCTCGATCTAACAAAAGCACAATACAATGTTTTGAGAGTGAGTGGGTTAGTAAATACAGAACAATTTCGGCGTACGAATGCTAGCATCGAATATGACCAGCTTGTAACGTCGCTGGTGAAATTCAGCTTATAATACGTTCACATATATTTACATAAGTAGATGATCTACTTTTTCGCGCTCTACTCAAAATCCGTGATTAAAAAGCGCGATTTCCCATACAAAATTTCTCTCCCAAAATCTGAGATTATAAAATAATCCCAGATAATAACGATACTTATTGACATACAACCCTGTGTTTTTTGTGCTATCGATAATTATTATTACGAATGTAAGGAGAAACATCAAAATAAGAACTAAATGAAATGGATGCCGGCAGAGAAAACAGGTAATTAAACCTAATTCTAATAAAATGTTTGTAATTAGGGTTTCATTTTGCAGAAAAAAGCGTGTGTCAATAAACGTGTGTCCTCCTTTTACTTATTATAAAATGTAATATAGAATTTCCTATGCGTGTTACTGCCATAATTTTCTGCAACCTCAGTAAACGTCGCATACTGATTTCCTCCAACTGTTTATTATTAGCAGCCAATTGCGCAATTAAATTAGCTATTCCTTCTCCTTGTACTTTCTTCATATCATAAATTATAATTAAAGGAACCAAAAACATCGAAGTATTTCACCAAAACGATGAGAAAAGAAAAACCTCTCAAAGTCGTATTGACAGCTGATTGTAAATTTTGCAGGTAATCTGATATATGTGAACGGGTTTATAGGTGATTAATGCATATGTGAACGTATTATTAGAGTTAAAAATAACGCCCAAGTCTTAAATTTCTTCAACGGATTGCAGGGGTGAACAATCAATACAATATGAAGAATGCAAATTATTGGTTGATTTAGCAAATTTTACGTGAAAGCAGTTGCTTATGTTTAGTAACAAATGATTTAAATAGCATTAATTGAAATTGGATAAGTCGGATTGCAACTTTTCTAAGCTATGGACACTGTTAATGAACGGGATTATTTCAAAATCATCAGCATACAATAAGTGTTCAGTAAAGGAAAAGCATGGCCTACAATACTTCACTGGGACGCAATAAATGCGCGTGGTGTCGCATTACCAACGGCTACAACGCAAGGTCTATTGGACAAATATGACCCGATCCACGACAAAGCGTGGAATGTATACCCATTGACGCAAGCTTCGACAAGAGTATTCAATATGAGACTTTGTCAAACGGCTTAGAGAATTCCGTATGAACTGTATCGACTTGAGATCTGTTCTGGAAGGCAGAAATGTAGTAATCATTGAAAATAGACAAATTAGTGACAGTAGGGCCTGTAAGAACAAAGACGGCGAACTGGTGACTGACATTCAGAGCAATCTTAAAATATGCAGGGAGCACTTCGTGAACCTGTTAAACAATGATAGCTGCGCATGTCAAAGAGAATGTGAAGATTCCGATACCCAAATCGTCGACGAGGTGAGAATAGCGATAACACGGCTAAAGAACTACAAAGCGCCGACGGACTGCCAGCTGAGCTATTCAAACATGGTGGCGAGGAGCTGGTAAGGTGCATGCATCAGCTCCTATGAAAAATATAGTCGAATGAAAGCATTCCTGCCGATTGGAGTGTAAGTGTGCTCTGCCCCATCCATAAGAAGGGTGATTCTGCAATCTGTGCCAATTACCGCAGGATTAGTCTTCTAAATATCGCCTATAAGGTTCTAGCGAGCGTATTGTGTGAAAGGCTGAAGCCAACCGTCAACCAACTGATTGGACCTTATAAGTGTGGCTTTAGACCTGGAAAGTCTACCATCGACCAAATATTCACAATACGCCAAATCTTGGAAAAGAGCCATGAAAGTAGAATCGACACACACCATATTTTCATCGATTTCAAAGCTGCATTCGACAGTATGAAAAGGAGTTATCTGTATGCCGCGATGTCTGAATTTGCAGAAGTAGAAGAGCCGCTTGCAACGAAACCAGTCTGGTTTGGATGTGTTAGGTCTTTGACAGCAAAATATAACTTATCATTCGCAGTCATCTCAAAAGAGAGTTTCGAAATCGTCTTGTTATTGCTAAAACCGCTTCATTTCCACTTTTAAATATAGGGGTAACGGATGTCAATTTCCAGTTATCAACAACTATGCAAGAGTACAACGATTTATTATATAAGTTAAGGTATCCCTTCTGACCGATCAACCTTTATACTTATAACTTACTTATAAAACAGCAAACAAACAAATTGCCCATACCGTTGCCTATTGTTCATAGTGCCAGCAATTATGAAGATCATCACACAATAACCGTGATACGCACGCACAAAGCGACCGATACCTTTGCAAGAATAGCATAGGTCAGGTGAATGTGAGAATAACAAACACCAGTTGTGGGTGCTGGCTTTGTTGTTGGGACATGCACGCTAAAGATTGCAAAGGCAACAGCAATTGCGGGCAATGGGAGTTGGATGGTCAGCGATCAATTAGTACAAAAGTGGACGTATGAAAGGCGAGTTGCATCGCTGTAAATTTAACATTACAATTCACATATGTAACTTGAGTCGTGCTCGAATATTAAATAAAATATATTTAAATACCGAAATCGAGTTCAACTAATTGGCGCCCAACTCGCAGCGATAAAAAGGACTACATAATCCTGAGAAGCTGCTCTACCCGAAGCAATAAAGGACCATAGAATCCCGAGAAGCTACTCAACTAAAAACACAAAAGGACCACGTGACCTAAGGAAGGAACTTTGATTAATATTAGACACCCAAAAAAGTGTAAGTGGTTTTCAAATTATGTTTAAAGTGGACTAAATTTTGAGTGTAAGATTAAACAATAATACAAAAGAAAGTTAAAAAAAATTTTTGAATTTAAAACGTGTTTGATAAAAAGTACACATTTTGTGTTCAAACACAATTTCAAATTAAGTCTTGGTTTTTCTTTACAAACATAAAGTTTTAAAACAAAATAGTTTTGATAATTTCAATAAAAATTAAGGAAAGAATATTTCAAATTCGTAAGATTCAAAATATTAAAAAAAAAACACTCTTTCCTAGCCTTTTTTAATTTAAATCTAGTTTTTCTATTTTTGTTTTAAGAAATCCTTCTTGTGTGAGTGGTTCCTTGCTCTCTTAACAATTTTGGTTGAAACTCAAAAGTATTTCATAACCAATTATTTGCCGCCTTTGATGCGCTGAACTTTTTAAAGTGCATTTTGCTTTATCTTAGAAAACTAATTCCTTAAGGATAAAATGAGTGTAAGTAGAGAAGATGTGCTCGGAATTGTTAACCAAGCCAATGCCCGCACTAAATCGGAATTATTAGAAAAGCTGAATCAGCTAACTTTAGCTGTTGGCAGGTTACAACCACCTAGCGTTGAACCGCACCTACCGGTTTCTATAGATCCATTGGTTCAAGATAAAGTAAGTTTAGATTTGATTAAGACCTTGCCCGAATTCAAGAGTAATTCCGCTTCATACTCAGGATGGCGAAGCGCCGCACAATTCGCCATGAATTACTATAAAAAGGGTTCGGAAAGGTATTATATTGCCATGGGCATATTTCGAAATAAAATTATCGAATCTGCTAATTCCATTCTAGCTTCCTTTAATACAGTATTGAATTTTAAGGCAATAATTTCAAGGCTTGATCAGACTTATTCTGATAAAAGACCTCTATATGTGTTAGAGAACGAGTTAAGCATCTTAAGGCAGGATAATTTGTCTATCACTGATTATTATGATAAGGGAGATAAAAAATTGTCGATTTTTATTAACAACCAGATAATGTCACACAGTGGTAATGATGAGCTCGTAGCAGCTTTGAATGAGCGGGCTAGAGAAAACGCATTACGCGTATTCATATCTGGTCTTCGAAGACCTTTATGTGATGTATTATTCTCCGCAAGACCTCAAGACCTTCCAACAGCCCTGGCAGTTGCACAGGAGCTGCAAACTAGCCATAAGCGTTATGAATTCGCCGAAGCTTTCGCATTGGGTAATGCAAATAAGCCTAATCGCACTAGACCATTCATGTACCAATATCAGTCTACAGGGACCAATAATCAGAACTAAAATAAACCAACGCCGATGGAAGTAGATAATGGCTCAAGCTTCTATAGGCAACGTAGTAATTTTCAAAGCTCATCTACTCCACAACAGCCTAATGCCACACAGCAGCCTTATATCCAGTGGCTTTTAAGCGTGGTAATGACCGAGAGTTATCTGAACGTTCGCCGGTTCATAAGATTCAGAAGGTTCACTTTATGCCAGAAGTTGAAATATCTTCGAATGATCATGAATGTCAAAGTTTCGATGAGTATTATAATCAAAATGACGGTGATCACTATAATTATGACGAGGTTGATGTGACAGTTTCGGAAAGTGGTGAAGAGATCAACTATTTAAACTGAGATCGCTCCTGCCGTTTATTACCAAAAAAAGCAGAAACGGTCAGGAGCTCCGATTTCTGATTGACACAGGTACATCTAAAAACTACATTAAACCATTACCATTTCTTCAAGGCATCAAAACCTTGAAAAGCGGTTTTAATCTAAAATCGATAAATGGTGAAAATATCATTATCAAAAGTGTCAAGTAAACATTTTAGAAAATACCTCAACGTTTTACTTATTATCCAACCTAAACACGTTTGACGGTATAATAGGGTACGACTTTTTGAAAGAAATCGATGCAAAAATCGACACTGTAAGAGGCTATTTATTTTACCGGAATGGTAAAGTCAAAATATGCTTTCTTTCATGTGAGCAGGTAAACTTAATTACCATTTCAGAAGACTCAGTACCAATAAAATTTCAGTCCAAATTCCGCAACATTATAAATAAAAATGTTAATGCTTTTGCTGATCCCGACAGGGCATAACCGTTTAATATAATACAAGAGTCCAGGCGCATATCCGCACAACTACAGAAGACCCAATTTACACTAAAAGCTATCCCTATCCGATATCAGTAGCCCCATTCATTAATAATGAAATTAAATCACTTCTTAAAGATAGCATTATCCAAGAATCCTGTTCGCCTTACAATTGCCCTGTGCACGTTGTGTCGAAGAAAGGTGTCGATGATAGTGGAAAACCCAATTTACGTATGGTAATTGATTTTAGGAAAATCAACGAAAAAACGATTCCTGACCGATACCCCATTCCGAAAACGTCTGTAATATTAGCTAATCTAGGAAGTTTGAAATTTTTTACAACTTAGGACCTAAAATCAGGCTTCCACCAGATAATTATGTGTGAGCAGGACAGGCAAAAAACAGCGTTTAGTATCAATAATGAGAAATATGAATTTTGTCGGTTACCATTCGGCCTGAGAAACGCGCCTAGCGTATTCCAAAGAACTATCGACGACGTGCTGCGCGATGTAATAGGGAAATTCTGTCATGTATATGTCGATGATATAATCATATACTCTCCAAATGAGGAATTGCATTTGGAGCATATCGATTATATTCTGCAAAAGCTAGAAAATGCTGGAATGAGAGTGTCGCCGGAAAAGTCGAAGTTTCTTGCTTCACAAAAAGGCATTAAAACTTGTCCAGACAAAGTCCATGACATAATCAATTACGAAAAACCAAAAACGCGGGTTGCCTTGCGTTCATTCGTCGGTCTGTCAGGGTATTATCGACGTTTTGTGAGAGATTATGCCTCCATTGTTAAACCATTAACCCTTTACCTTCGCGGTGAAAATGAGCAAGTTGGTAAGCTTAGAAACAGACAAAAATCACTCTCGACGCAGAAGCTCTACGCGCATCTGAAGAAGTTTTACTTCAATATGCTTATTACAATCAGCCATTCGAGCTTACGACTGATGCCTCGTCCAAGGCATTAGGAGCGGTTTTATCACAAAGGGGTCGTCCCATAACGATGATTTCCAGAACGGTTTCAGCGACTGAAGAAAATTATGTTGTTAATGAGCGTGAACTACTTGCCATTGTGTGGGCGTTGAAAACACTTTGCCATTATCTATATGGGATAAAAGATATCAAAATCTTTACTGGCCACCAACCCCTTATATTTGCGATCTCAGAAAAATATCCCAATAGCAAAATGAAACGATGGCGTGCGTTTATTGAGGAATTTTCCCCAAAGTTTTATTATAAGCCCGGAAGCGAAAATAAAGTAGCTGACGCACTTTCAAGGCAGTTTTCTCACAATTTAAATGAGACCGAATCAGCTGAAACAGTCCATAGTGAAGTATCGTCCAGTAATGTGATAAAGACAATCAAGAATCCAATAAATCAATTAAAAAACCAACTATTGATATCGAAATCAGGCTCATGCAGTAAAAGTACAAAGATACTTTTTCAAAAAATGATTAGACACACAATTATATACGACTCAATTGAAGGTCTTATTCAGTGTTTAAAGTGTGTTATAAACTATAATGTTACCAATGGTATACGCTGCGATCTTCCCACACTGGGTGAAATACAGAGCTCGATATTACTAGCTTTTCCCGGTATTAAATTTGTTCATACTGAGCTTCTCGTTATAGATTTAATCAATAAGGATGACCAACTCGAAGCAGTAGTAACAGAGCACAATAGAGGCCATCGTGGTTTACATGAAAATTATCAGCAAATTTCTCGCGAGTACTATTTTCCAAACATGAAATATTTACTTAAAACAACGATCACAAATTGCAAGATATGTTTGGAAAATAAGTATCAACGTAAGCCACCTGATGCATTGATAGGCCAAACTCCTATTCCTACTAAATTAGGGGAAATCCTTCACGTCGATGTTTTTATAATTTCCAAGTATTTATTTTTGACCTGTATTGACAAACTATCAAAATTTGCCATTGTGAAGCCTATAGCATCCAGATCTATGATCGACATAAAAAATGCGCTTTTAGAAACTTTGCTCGTATTCAAAGATACTAAAACTATCGTTTTCGATAACGAAAAAGCCTTTCAATCGAACACGATTATGACATTGCATCGAGATAATTTTTCCATAGCGCAGTTTTTTATACCAACCCTCCACAGCGAAAGTAATGGACAGGTGGAGCGGCTCCATTCCACGTTGCTAGAAATTATTCGATTTATTAAGAACCAGCAGCAAATTGATGATGTTACCGAGTTAGTATTACTAGCAACACACAAATACAATTGTAGTATTCACTCCGTGATTAATGCTAAGCCAATTGACGTGTTTCACGAAAACTCAGAAGAAAATTTAGAAAATCTAAGGAAAATGTTAGCAGCAGCACAGGAAGAAACCATTCAAAGGTGTAATGTAAAAAAGTCAATGAGAACATATTATTAAAGCGTAATAAAAGACTTGGCAACAAATTGGATAAAGTTTTTGTAGAAAAGGTTATCCAGAAGAATATTGGCACCACAGTTTTGATTGACGGAAAAGGATACATAAGAGTAACCTTCGATAATTTATTTAACATAAAAACTATCAGAGTTGACGTAATAATCGTACAAAACAAGTCCATTTTTTTCATGGTTTGAGTGATGATATCTTTTTCTAAGTAATATTAAAGCTATTCAAACAAGAATTTAACATTCTAAAAAAATAAGAATTTTAAATCAATGATATGTTAAATTTGTAAGTAATTGTAATTAGCATTATTAATTTATTATTTCTGCAAATTTAATGCGACTACGCCAAGGATCGTTCATGAAAATCAAGTTGTACTTCAAACGTCAGTACAGACAATTTTTGCTTCTACCCGAGGACGTGCAATCTTAACAAGGAGGGTAGTTAAGGTATCCCTTCTGACCGATCAACCTTTTACTTGCTTTTGTATGCTGGGTTAAGTCAACGCATCAGATTGGATGCTGGGTTGGGCGGTAGAAGTTCCAATGCGCCTAGCAACACCAATAGTTGAATGCAAGTGCAATATCTTTGCACTAATAAAACATCAAACAAACAAATTGCCCATACCGTTGCCTATTGTTCATAGTGCCAGCAATTATGAAGATCATCACACATTAACCGTGATACGCACGCAAAAAGCGACCGATACCTTTGCAAGAGTAGCATAGGTCAGTTGAAGGTGAGAATAACAAAAACTAGTTGTGGGTGCATTGTTGTTGGGACATGCACGCTAAAGATTGTAAAGGCAACAGAAATTGCGGGCAATGGGAGTTGGATGGTCAGCGATCAATTAGTACAAAAGTGGACGTATGAAAGGCGAGTTGCATCGCTGTAAATTTAACATTACAATTCACATATGTAACTTGAGTCGTGCTCGAATATTAAATAAAATATATTTAAATACTGAATTCGAGTTGAACTAATTGGCGCCCAACTCGCAGCGATAAAAAGGACTACATAATCCTGAGAAGCTGCTCTGCCCGAAGCAATAAAGGACCATAGAATCCCGAGAAGCTACTCAACTAAAAACACAAAAGGACCACGTGACCTAAGGAAGGAACTTTGATTAATATTAGACACCCAAAAAAGTGTAAGTGGTTTTCAAATTATGTTTAAAGTGGACTAAATTTTGAGTGTAAGATTAAACAATAATACAAAAGAAAGTTAAAAAAGATTTTTGAATTTAAAACATGTTGATAAAAAGTGCACATTTTGTGTTCAAACACAATTTCAAATTAAGTCTTGGTTTTTCTTTACAAACTTAAAGTTTTAAAACAAACTAGTTTTGATAATTTCAATAAAAATTAAGGAAAGAATATTTCAAATTCGTAAGATTCAAAATATTAAAAAAAACACTCTTTCCTACCCTTTTTTGATTTAAATCTAGTTTTTCTATTTTTGTTTTAAGAAATCCTTCTTTTTAAATTTAAAGATTCTCTCTAACCGCTAGGCGTATGAACGGGGAGGGGAACGCGTTAGCTTCGTAATTCGTGCGGCTTATTTAGACACGATGTCGCAGTGAACAGGTGACCAACTTGCTTTCGCAATCGAAGCATATTTCAAGGCCAATGATATAGATTCAAATCGTACAAGCGCCTAAGCCCAACTACTACAATATACGTAAAAAAAGCCAATTTTCAAGGTTTCGAAGTTTTTTATTAGGATAATATTGAATTGAATTTTACTCTAAAGGGAAGACAGTCAATAGTTCCAATAATGATACGAATAATATAATAAATAAGCTCGATAGAATAGATCGTCTGCTATGACGTATTTTTGAGTCAATCAATAAACATCGAGAGCGGTACGATGGTAAGGGTTCAGAAAAGTATGAAGTTCATAGAAGTTCATACCGCAAAACGAAGAAAAACTTTCTCAACCCTCTCAACCCGATTAAAGAGATCTACTTGGTACGGTCTCCAAATAACAGGGATATACTCTCATCTCGATCTAACAAAAGCACAATAAAATGTTTTGAGAGTGAGTGGGTTAGTGAATGCTAGCATCGAATATGACCAGCTTGTAACGTCGCTAGTGAAATTCAACTTCCCTACCAGACAGTCCTGAGTATTTTCGCCAAAAATTCCAACACATTGACAAATATTTTACTAGTTTCTAATACATGCGCATAGACAAATTGAAAATCGTCGAATGAGCAAAAGAGATAACTAAATGTGAAACTCTTTCTCGTGAAAGCGCTGTTGAAATGCTCCTTTTTTATACTATTCGTCAGTAATGCCACAACGGGAGAAATATTGGTAGGGTATTTTTTAAAACAAAAATTGGGAATTTAGAATTTCCTTATTTTCATTGATGTAGATACATATAAGTATAAAAAAATAAGCACACTCAGTATAAAATACATAAATAAGCAAAAAATTAAAAAAACATACATATTTACATATTGTACAAAAACCAACTCTCAGTTTTCAATAGAATTATATGTATTCAAAATGTATTCAGGAAAGTGTAATTGAATTTTACAGTGGTCTTATAAAAATTATATTATAACCCAAAAAACATATTATATAATATTTTAAAACAATTAATTATATGTATTACATTTAAGTCCCGAAATTTTTCCTTTAACGTAAAAACGAACTGTTTTCGTCAATTATTTTTTGTGCTCTATTTCTGGCAGCACGCCATCCCGACTATTAGTTGTTCCCAGGAATTGGCAATACTAAGAAGTATTGAAAGGAATTTCTAGGCGCGCTTTCAAACAAAAAGCGCATCTAGTTATTCATAATTGTAAAAATTTTCCTCGTGAAAGGCGGTCGTGCTTATTGTGATACGAGTATTATGTAAAATATTACAGTGAAAAGTGGATTGTGCATAAATCGAGTGTAAATCAGGTATGCATATTCAAATTGTAACCAAATGTTATTTTATCGTGGTTTCATAAGCATTTTGGTAAAATAAGAATTTTTTACGTTCTACGTTACCGGATTTATATCCGGCCAAGGACTGTCACTTCAGCAGTATTCTCCGTATATGTTCTCCATTATGCTTCTTCTTCTTAATTGGCGCGATAACCGTTTACGCGATTTTGGCCGAGATTAACAAAGCGCGCCAGTCGTTTCTTTCTCGTGCTAACCCGCGCCAATTGGACACACCAAGTGAAGCCAAGTCCTTCTCCACCTGATCTTTCCAACACAGAGGAGGCCTTTCACACAATTCGCTCGCTAGACCTTATAGGCGATATTTAGAAGACTAATCCCGCGGTAATTGGCACAAATTGCAGGATCGCCCTTCTTATGAATTGGGCAGAGCACTCTTAAATTCCAATCGGCAGGCATGCTTTCATGCGACCATATTTTGATGCATGCACCTTACCAGCTCCTCGCCGCCATGTTTGAATAGCTCAGCCGGCAGTCCGTCGGCGCCCGCGGCTTTGTTGTTCTTTAGCCGTGATATTGCTGTTCTCACCTTGTCATGGTCGGGTAACGGAACGACAATTCCGTCGTCAACGATTGGGGTATCGGGATTTTCACATTCTCTATGACATGCGCAGCTGTCACCGTTTAACAGGCTCGAGAAGTGTTCCCTCCATAATTTAAGATTGCTCTGTACGTCAGTCACCAGATCGCCGTCTTTGTTCTTACAAGAAAACGCCCCGTTCTTAAAACCTTCTGTAAGCCGCCGAACTTTCTGGTAGAATTTTCGGGCGTTGTTCCTATTGGCCAGCATCTCAAGCTCCTCGCACTCACGTATTTCGGCCTCTCGTTTCTTCTTTCGGATAATACGTCTCTCTTCCTTTTTCAGCTCTCTGTAGCGATCCCACATGGCTCGCGTTGCGCCCGATCGCAGCGTGGCTCTATAGGCGGCATCCTTTCTTTCTGCGGCAGCATGACATTCCTCGTCGTACCAATTGTTTTTTCGGGCTCGCCGGAATCCGATTTCTTCTTCGGCGGCGGTACGTAGAGAACGAGAAATGTTGCTCCATTGCTCGCGCATGCCGGTTTGTTGGGCATTGCTCTCCGAGAGCAGGAGTGAGAGTCGAGTGGCGAATCTTCTGGCTGTCTGTTGTGATTGCAGCTTTTCGATGTCGAACATTCTTTGCGTAGGTAGATGTACGTTTTTTGCTGCACAGAGGCGGGTGCGCAGTTTGGCTGCAACAAGGTAATGATCCGAGTCGATGTTGGGTCCTCGGATCGTATGTACATCTAATACACTAGAAGCGTGTCTTCCATCTATCACAACATGATCGATTTGGTTTCGCGTTTTTCGATCAGGAGACAGCCAGGTAGCTTGGTGTATCTTTTTATGCTGGAATCTGGTGCTGCAGACTACCATGTTTCGAGCCTCGGCGAAGTCGATCAGCCTCTGTCCGTTACCGGATGTTTCGTTGTGCAGGCTGAATTTTCCGACTCTGGGACCAAAAATTCCCTCCTTGCCCACCCTGGCGTTGAAGTCGCCAAACACAATTTTTATGTCGTGGCGGGGGCAGCGCTCATAGGAACGTTCCAAGCGCTCATAGAAGGACTCTTTGGTCGCATCGTCCTTCTCTTCCGTCGGGGTGTGGGCGCAAATTAGCGAGATGTTAAAAAATCGCGCTTTGATGCGGATTATTGCGAGACGCTCGTCCACCGGAGTGAACGACAGTACTTGGCGTCGAAGTCTCTCTCCCACAACAAATCCGACTCCGAATTCGCGCTCCTTTACATGGCAGCTGTAGTAGACGTCGCAAGGTCCTATGGTTTTCTTACCTTGCCCCGTCCATCGCATCTCTTGGATGGCAGTGATGTCAGCCTTTACTCTCACGAGGACATCAACCAGCCGGGCAGAGGCACCTTCCCCATTAAGGGGCCGGACATTCCAGGTGCATGCCCTCAAATCATATTCCTTATTTCGTTTGCAGGGGTCGTCATCAGTATAGGGAGGTCTCATCCGAGGCTTTTTCAAACTTTTCATTGGGGGAAATTTTTAAGTGGTGGGTCCCAAACCCAGCGCACAACCAGCTATCCTGGAATGTTTCGCCTTCTCACGTTAGCTCACTCCCGAACGGGTGTTCGGAAGCTACCCAGAGGATACGTGGGCTAATCCCGGCCGTTGTGAGCTGCTTGAACCATATGTAGAAGAATCGTCCTGGCCACTCCCAAGTGAATGGCGATCAATAACTTTCCCCACTTGCGTGGACTTCTACACATGGAACCATCCCCATTATGCTGCTACAACAAAAACAACAACAACGTGTGAAGTTGCAGTTTTGTGGCTGCTCTGAAGAAATTGTGATATTTTATTCAAAATAGTGAAAAGTGCGATAAAATAATATTTTCATAAAAAGAAAAAATAATAAATATAATAATATAAAAATAATAATAATAATGAAATAATAATATAGAAATAATAAAAATTTTCTTTCTTTCAGAAGACTATACATTAAATAAAAGCGGCAATTTGTCATCAATGAAAATATAACGTGAACTTTAAAGAAGGTATTGTAAATTACTAACATAAACTTAAGTAGTTAAATACTAACTAACAAAATTTTTGTTTTTTTTCAGATCATACACGAAATAAATTCGTCTACAATCAAAATTTAAGTTGCAACAACAAAAGTGCATTGCCTGACTTACTGCAAACATTGAAGAAGGTTGGGGTTGAAGGAATACCTTTATCCTCTAAAACTCTTTTAGTTTTTTCAGTTTTTTTTTTTAATCAAAAAATTTTGAATATTTGAAAGATGTAGACAAGGTTTATATAGACGTTGGAATTGATGGTCTGAAAGTATTTAAAAGTTCGAATCGGACATTATGGCCAATTTTAGGTTCTGTTGTAGGTTTTCCTTATAAATTTGAAAATTATTATACACAATAGATGTGACCAAAAAAAATATATTAATAGAAAAACTTTAAATCTGTAAATATGTAAAATCTTTAAATCTGTAAATATGTAAATGAAAATTCTTAGTTTGTAAACAAGAAATGAAAAGAAATATATATTATTAGAATAAATTTAAATATGTAAATATATAATATAAAATTTTAAAATACTTAGTTTGTAAACAATAAATGAATATAATAATATAAATGTAATTTCGTTTTCGGCGTTTAATTTCGAATGAGGAGTTTAGGCCATTTGTGCTGATGAGTTTGTGATGACAACAATGAGGAGTTTAGTATGCCTTTAGAGCAGGGCAGATATATTTTTCAGTTATAAGAAATTGCTATTGGTAAAAGAGAGATAGAATATCACACCGACAAGGGGAAACTATCAGAACTTTCCCACGGCTAGAACAAAAATGTGTGGTTGGATGAGGACAGTGATGATGATAATACGAGTGCTTATATGATAGTCACCTGTCTTGTAGGGTTATAATACGTTCACTTATATTTACATAAGTAGATGATCTACTTTTTCGCGCCTTACTCAAAATCCGTGATTAAAAAGCGCGATATCCCATACAAAATTTTTCTCCCAAAATCTGAGATTATAAAATAATCCCAGATAATAACGATACTTATTGACATACAACCCTGTGTTTTTTGTGCTATCGATAATTATTATTACGAATGTAAGGAAAACCATCAAAATAAGAACTAAATGAAATGGATGCCGGCAGAGAAAACAGGTAATTAAACCTAATTCTAATAAAATGTTTGTAATTAGGGTTTCATTTTGCAGAAAGAAGCGTGTGTCCATAATCGTGTGTCCTCCTTTTACTTATTATAAAATGTAATATGGAATTTCCTATGCGTATAACTGCCATAATTTTTTCCAACCTCAGTAAACGCCGCATACGGATTTCCTTCAACTGTTTATTATTAGCAGCCAATTGCGCAATTAAATTAGCTATTCCTTCTCCTTGTACTTTCTTCATATCATTAATAATAATTAAAGGAACCAAAAACATTGAAGTATTTCACAAAATGATTTCTATGAAGAAAAACCGCTCAAAGTCGTATTGACAGCTGATTGTAGATTTTGCAGGTAATCTGCCATATGTGAACGGGTAGATTAATTTAGTGGAATTATAGGTGATTAATGCATATGTGAACATATTATTATAGTTAAAAATAACGATGAAGTCTTAAATTTCTTCAACGGATTGCAGAGGTGAACAATCAATACTATATGAAGAATGCAAATTACTGGTTGATTTGACAAATTTTACGTGAAAGCAGTTGCCTATGTTTAGTAACAAACGATTTAAATAGCATCAATTGAAATTGGATAAGTCGGATTGCTACTTTTCTAAGCTATGGACACTGTTAATGAACGGGATTATTTCAAAATCATCAGCATACAATAAGTGTTCAGTAAATGAAAAGCATGGCCTACAATACTTCACTGCGGGACACCATGGGACGCAATAAATGCGCGTGGTGTCGCATTACCAACGGCTACAACGCAAGGTCTATTAGACAAATATGACCCGATCCACGACAAAGCGTGGAATGTATACCCATTGACGCAAGCTTCGACAAGAGTATTCGGTATGAGACTTTGCCAAACGGCTTAGAGAAGTCCGTATGAATTGTATCGACTTTAGATCTGTTCTGGAAAGCAGAAATGTAGTAATCATTGAAAATAGACAAATTAGTGGCAGTAGAGCCTGTAAGAACAAGGACGGCGAACTGGTGACTGACATTCAGAGCAATCTTAAATTATGGAGGGAACACTTCTCGAACCTGTTAAACAGTGATAGCTGCGCATGTCAAAGAGAATGTGAAGATTCCGATACCGAAATCGTCGACGAGGTGAGAATAGCGATAACACGGCTAAAGAACAACAAAGCGCCGACGGACTGCCAGCTGAGCTATTCAAACATGGTGGCGAGGAGCTGGTATGGTGCATGCATCAGCTCCTATGCAAAATACAGTCGAATGAAAGCATTCCTGCCGATTGGAATGTAAGTGTGCTCTGCCCCATCCATAAGAAGGGTGATCCTGCAATCTGTGCCAATTACCGCGGGATTAGTCTTCTAAATATCGCCTATAAGGTTCTAGCGAGCGTATTGTGTGAAAGGCTGAAGCCAACCGTCAACCAACTGATTGGACCTTATAAGTGTGGCTTTAGACCTGGAAAGTCTACCATCGACCAAATATTCACAATACGCGAAATCTTGGAAAAGAGCCATGAAAGTAGAATTGACACACACCATATTTTCATCGATTTCAAAGCTGCATTCGACAGTACGAAAAGGAGTTATCTGTATGCCGCGATGTCTGAATTTGGTATCCCCATAAAACGAATACGGCTTTACCAGATGACGTTGCTCAACACCAGCAGCGCCGTCAGAATCGGGAAGGACCCCTCCGAGCCGTTTGATACCGAACGAGATTTCAAACAGGGTGACTCGCTGTCGTGTGACTTCTTTAACCTAATGTTGGAGAGCATCGTACCAGCCGCAGAACTTAATCGCTCAGGCACAATATTTTATAAGAGTGTACAATTGTTGGTGTATGCCGATGATATTGACATCATCGGCCTTAACAACCGCGCTGTTAGTTCTGCTTTCTCCAAAGTGGATAAAGAGGCAAATCGAATGGGTTCAAACAAACAGTCGTCGCACTCGCGTTTCCGCACCCACGTCACCGTTGACTGTTATAGTTTTGAGGTTGTAAAAGACTTCGTTTATTTAGGCACCAGCATTAACACGGATAACAATGTCAGCCTTGAAATCCAACGTAGAGTCTCTCTTGCCAACAAGTGCTACTTTGGACTAAGTAGGCAACAGAGCAGTAAAGTCCTCTCTCGACGAACAAAACTAACACTCTAAAAGGCCCTTATCATACCTGTCCTAACGAAGGGCGCATAAGCTTGGACGATGACAACATCCGATAAAGCGACGCTTGGAGTGTTTGACAGAAAGATTCTGCGCAAGATTTTTGGACCTTTGCACGTTGGCAACGGCGAATATCGCAGACGATAGAACGATGAGCTGTATGAGCTTTACGACGACACAGACATGGGGGAGCGAATAAAGATCCAGCGGCTACGTTGGCTGGGTCATGTCGTCCGAATGGATACAAACGCTCCGGCTCTGAAAGTATTCGATGCGGTACCAGCTGGTGGTAGCAGAGAAAGAGGAAGGCCTCCTTTGTGTTGGAAAGATCAGGTGGAGAAGGACTTGATTTCACTTGGTGTGTCCAACTGGCGCCGGTTATCACAAGAAAGAAACGACTGGTGCGCTTTGTTAAACTCGACCAAAATCGCGTAAACGGTTATAGCGTCAATTAAGAAGAAGCAGAAGTAGAAGAGCCGCATGCAACGAAACCAGTCTGGTTTGGATGTGTTAGGTCTTTGACAGCAAAATATAACTTATCATTCGCAGTTATCTCAAAAGAGAGTTTCCAAATCGGCCTGTAATATGCTAAAACCGTTTCATTTCAACTTTTAAATATAGGGGCTACGGATGTCAATTTCCAGTTATCAACAACTATGCAAGAATATAACGATTTATTATATATAATTGAAAGACGCTCAGCAGGACTCAAACAGTTCTTCAGCAAGATTGCCGAGAGGCCAACCGAGTCAGTTTTCGATGTGGGCTTGAGCTTCCTCATACCATTGACGACATCTGTAACAGACCCGATATTAAGAAATGAGAAAATATTAGAGGTCAAACTAGAATTGAAGACCAAGTCGAGTTCAAAAGTAAAGGAGAAAAGTCAGTAAAAAAATTTACTTAATCTATGGGAGATTCTGTATTTACAGTAAAGGAGGAAAATATCTACTCCGACAGGCAAAACGGCAATTCGAGCCCTGGGATCGCTGTTTATTCGTTCGAAATTAGTCGGGGAATGCCTGACTATCCTCACGATTGCATCGGAATACTTCGATATTAGGCGCATTTGGGTTCGCGGTCACAGCGGCATAGAGGGAAACTGGTAGGCGGATGAGTGGGCCAGACAGGGAACCCTTGAGACGGTTTCATTGCAATATGGGAGAATTGAAGTTCCCTTAAGAACCTGTGGTCTGCTACTGGAAAGATGGGCTTCGTGTCAACTCAGCGAGCATTGGGCTAGTACGGAAACGTGCAAAGTCGCGAGGTCCTTCTGGCAACGGGTAGATTGGGGGCGCTCGAAAGTACTTCTAAGGCCAACAAAGCTAACACAGCTATCGAACTTGATATGTATCCGCACCGTACACTGTCCGTTAGTGGTCCATGCGGTGAGGCTTGGCATTGCGTCAAGCCCTTTCTGCAGAAGCTGTTTGGAGGACGAGGTGGAATCATCTCAACACCTTCTTCTCAGCTACCCTGCTCTCGTCGGGCCAAGGATTAATCGTCGGGGATCTCACTTTTTCGCTACATCAGCGGATATTACGGACTTAAGTATCACAAATCTAGTGAAATTCATCAGCAGCTTGTAGCGGTTAATTCAAACGTAAATCGCCCTGGATTCTGTTTGGTTCCTCCCCTTTCCTGTTCCCCTCCCGTCCTTCTATTTGGTATCCTAACGGACAAATTTTAATTTTTGTCCAAATGGGCCCCTCGCAAGGGCAGCCATTTAACCTAACTTATCCTATGGAAGAACTTGCATATTTACTATTATAAGAAACATTGTTTGGTACCATCAAACAAGATTTTTTAATTTTAATGAATTGTCTTCGAGTTCAAAATAATATCGTTTTCAAAATTCAAGATGCAATTTTTGTATAAGAACTTATTCAAACAGTTAAATTTCTTTAAATTACACTGAAATTTAAAATAATGCACTCTTTGTTTTTCAGATTCTTTAGATACCTTAGCCCAATCATCAACTAAATTAAACCGTAAATAAGCAGCATTACCGTTACTGGTCACTTAGAGGGCATAATCTACTATTCAAATATCAGTACACACTTCACAGCTCCAAAAAGATAGTTTGATGTTCATTGTCATGCAGTGAAATAATTAGATCATATGTTATTGAAAATCGTCGAGTGGAAGCAATTCCTGTGGACGGTGTCTCTTATCGGTGCATGCTGAACGGATATTTTTTGCCAATTAAGAGCGAACATCCGTCCTTCAGTACACACGCATGCTACATACGACTAGAAATACCATGGCGATATTGCACACAAACTGATAAGCCGTTTCGGTGACATTTCCTGGCCACCCAGGTCATCCGATCTTATCCCTGAGCTCGTTCTCTGTGGAGGTTTTTCAAAATTAAAGTCTTTGAAACAAATCCTGCGACAATCTCAGTACTAAAAGAAAATATCGTTCACGAGGTTAATGGCATTCCGACATAACTTCTCCAGCGAGTGGTATAGAATACGCAGGCCTATTGCCAAGAGTATCCGAAAGCGGCCGCCGTAGCCGAATTGGTTGGTGCGTGACTACCATTCGGAATTCACAGTGAGAACGTCGGTTCGAATCTCGGTGAAACACCAAAATTAAGAAAAAGTTTTTCTAATAGCGATCGCCCCTCAGCAGGCAATGGCAAACCTCCGAGTGTATTTCTGCCATGAAAAAGCTCCTCATAAAAATATCTGCCGTTCGGAGTCGACTTGAAACTGTAGGTCCCTCCATTTCTGGCGTTGTTGCGGCTTTGTTTGGTCCACCTGCATCGCGTTTTGCAATGCTACCTGTATCATTGTACCATTTAATAGTGCGATACACCAACATTTTATTCACTTTGAGGTGACTGAGCTCACGAACAATGGCTGGTTGTGATTTTCCAGCCAAATACAACGCAATCACACTATTACGTTTGAATTCCATCACAGAAAAAAATTATTCAACAAAACTAAGACGCAAATGCTTTTGATGGCTTATAAACAATATATTAAACTGTCATTAGAACAATTTTGGCGTTGATGTCAAGAGCTGTTTTACAGATACAAGCAGTGTGAAGTTGGTAACACTTCATATCGTTCACCCTGTACTTCTACTCCCTTTAAATTTCACTAAAAAGATAAAAATAAAACTATACTTAACATACAATAAAAACCACATCCAATTTTTTAACGAACCTTGCCCAAGATTCGAGAACTCCTTCTATTGTAAAAAATCACCATATACTGAATATTCAACTAACTCCACCTGCATTGCACAAATAATAAACAACAAAGATGCTCTGTGCGACCCAGAAGGTCTTGGCAATATAAATCTAATCATGCAACCTGAACCAAACTATATTTTGTTCATCAATACAAAAAAGACTACCGTAACAAGTAGCTGCAACAACAACACTTACGAAGTTAAGGGTACAGCTCTCCTCTACTACAACAACTGTTCAATCAATGTCAAAGGCACAATCTACAAAGACAACCCGAAGTTTTACAAAGACGAATTTTTTCTACCCCTCATAAGATATTCCGAAGTAAGCGCAAAACCCATAACAAACAAACCGAGACTCAACAAACTTAGAAGCTATCAAATAGAAAGTCACGAAACAACATCAAAGAAAAACAATATTATTATTCTAACAACCTGTTCATTGAGCATCATATCAGATTTACCGCCGCCCTTGTTTACATTTCAAGGAATAAAACTAAATTCCAATTCATGGCTGATCTCCTAAGGGGGAAGGAGTTATGTAAACCCCTATAACACTAACAATAACACAACCACCAACCAAACCTCCAAGGTTAGACGTAAATAGCTAAGTCAATGAACTAAAGGTAGAATTATTATAAAAAACTGCATTAATAATAAACCAATTGCCAATTTAAAAAACTTCCAAAATGCTAATGAAGCATTACTAACATTTAGACAATGAGGAAACTGAAATTATTAAGAAATTGGTTTATTATTAAAATACAGAATAAGCAATTTTGTAATTAATTTATAAGTTTCATTTAAGCATTTTTAACAATAAAATATCAGTTGTAATTCAGTGGTGAAAGAAGCAAGTACCTAGTTTTTATTTATAGTATATTAGTATATTACTTTACGTATGTAGTTCTTCAATTGATAAAAAGTGCACAAAAACATATGCATAAACTTATCTGCAAGGTTAGTTTTCGCGAGACGAGTACCCGTCAATATTCCATGGGTTCGCGTCATTGAGACTTCTCTATACGTTAACGTTCTCTGTTATGTGTGTAAGTGAAGGAAACACGTAAGAAAACTTAGTTTTAAGAAGCGCAAGGTAATACCATTCACACCAATGATATTAGATTTTAGGGCATAGACATGCTTTACCACTTTGACTTCAAACGTAAATTCATTAGCAGACTTGGGGACCAGAGTTAGATCACTCGTATATAGATTTAATGGCAGCATCAAACATAAATTCATTAGCAGATTTGGGGACTAGAGTTAAATTAATCGTATATG
This sequence comes from Anastrepha ludens, assembly GCF_028408465.1. Classification (NCBI taxonomy): domain Eukaryota; kingdom Metazoa; phylum Arthropoda; class Insecta; order Diptera; family Tephritidae; genus Anastrepha; species Anastrepha ludens. Next base: position 31,954,377 of record NC_071503.1, on the reverse strand, counting down.
ACGAAATAATTGTTTGCTTATTTATATATACAATATGATTGGCACGTACACGCCGTTAGGAGCTTCTTCACGGCAGAAATACACTCGGAGGTTTGCCATTGCCTGCCAAAGGGCGACCGTTATAAGAAAAATGTTTTTCTTAATTTTGATGTTTCACCGAAATTCGAACCTACGATCTCTCTATGAATTCCGAATGGTAGTCACGCACCAACCCATACGGCAAAGTAGCACTTGTTGGATAGATAAAGTAGCTCACTAGGATTTCTAGATTAACGAAGTCTCCTACATAATTTTCAACAGTGACGTGGGTGCCAATACGCGAGTGCGCCGACTGTTTCTTTGTCGTCCTCGTTCAGTACCAAAACTGTTCACTTTGCTTCTTTATCCAGTTTGGAAAAGGCATAACTAGCAGCGCGGTAGTTAAGTCTGAGTTACCTTCGGTAAATCCTTCGTAGTTCACAGCACAATCGACCTTCCCTTGATACTCATGAAATGATGATGTAGCTTATCTATGTCACCCTGCAGTGTTTCTCACTGACTACCTTCGTCGCGAAGACGGCCGCAGTACTCCCTGCTTGAGATGTGGAAAGCAGGATCATATGGCTAAACATTGTGTGAAGGTGCCATATGTGCCCAATTGCGAAGCAGCGAGCTGGACATAGATGTTGCTATTTTAAGCGAGCAGTGTAAAAACAGGTAAGCGGCGTCATGGGTCAGCAACCATGGGAAACCTATTGGAATAAATAATATGCACATAAAACTGTTACATACCTTTATATAGTGGACGTACTTAATGACGCTAAGCAAAGAAACTCGACACTTATAACAGGTAATTTTAATGCGAGGGCAGCATTGTGGTAAAAGAAAAAACTCGAAGGGCAAGAAGTTTCTGAATGCACTAGCAGTGCTTGACTTAGTTCTACTCAACAGTGGCACAGAAAACACATTCAGCAAAATTGTACTGGTTCCATCATAGACCTCTCATTTATAAATAGGGTACTGAAAACGAGAGATGGCACATGACGATACAAGAACTGCCCAAGCCAGAAATATAAATAGCGACCCTCGTATTCCCAACATCAATATACCAGCAGATTATAATGAAGTTACGGTAAGTGAATAAATTATATGACTTGTGGTTGATCATGGCCGATTTATGTTATTTGTTTATTTATAGTTTCCTCACGGCAACTGGATTTCCCGGCATCTTAGAAGTTATGCAGACTGCGTTCAAGTCGAATTGAGTATATAAGGTGGCGCCATTAGAAAACAGTTTCTTTATATTTCGCGATTTTGACAAGTTGACGTCATCTCTTTTCGCAATACAAAACAAACGCACGAAACAAACAAAAGCAGGAGATATTACATGTTTGTGAAAATTCAATGAATGGCTTGGTAATATTGTGATTTGTGAGATTTAAACTTATCAAACTAATGAACACGAAGTGCCGTGTGTTACATTGTGAAAGCACAATGTGATATAAAGCCTCCAAATTCAGTTTGCTTGCGTGTTTATGCGGAAGACGCCGTGGCAAGAAAGTATGTGTGTGCGTGTTAAATAAATCTTCCCATTTTTCAATTCATGTTTAAAATTTAATAAACATGTTTTTTATTCCACATATTTTCCATTCACATATAAAATAGAATAAAAGACTTTTTGCAAGCTTTTATTATAAAATGCTCACATATGTATATGTAATATAAGTATAAACGCATATGTAATATATGCAGAGTCAATATTTACATTAAAATAATAAATACATAAATATTTAATACATCACAAAATAAAAAAAAAAAAAATTAATGCATTAGCAATTGACTGTAATATCAAACGTAATGCTTTATTTCTTAATCAACTCAACATCTAGCTTTTCAGAAAAACGACTTACCTCCAAACAATTTTTTGAGTAGATCCATCGGCATCCACCAAGTCCATGGGTTTCAAGGGTTTTTTTATTGTTTTCCAGTCCGCCTGGCAAACACTTGGCGTGTTTAATCTAGTTTTTTTGAAGTCAATCCAACAATATAAGAAAAAAGAGAAGAAATTCAGGGGAATCCTGTGACCGAATTTGCTTTTTAAATTTAAAGATTCTCTCTAACCGCTAGGCGTATGAACAGGGAGCGGAACGCGTTAGCTTCGTAATTCGTGCGGCTTATTTAGACACGATGTCGCAGTGAACAGGTGACCAACTTGCTTTCGCAATCGAAGCATATTTCAAGGCAAATGCCTAAGCCTAACGATTACAATATGCGTAAAAAAAGTCAATTTTCAAAGTTTCGAAGTTTTTTATTAGGATAATATTGAATTGAATTTTACTCTAAAGGGAAGACAGTCAATAGTTCCAATAATGATACGAATAATATAATAAATAAGCACGATAGAATAGATCGTGTGCTATGACGTATTTTTGAGTCAATCAATAAACATCGAGAGCGGTACGATGGTAAGGGTTCAGAAAAGTATGAAGTTCATACCACAAATCGAAGAAAAACTTTCTCAACCCTCTCAACCCGATTAAAGAGATCTACTTGGTACGGTCTCCAAATAACAGGGATATACTCTCATCTCGATCTAACAAAATCACAATACAATGTTTTGAGAGTGAGTGGGTTAGTAAATACAGAACAATTTCGGCGTACGAATGCTAGCATCGAATATGACCAGCTTGTAACGTCGCTAGTGAAATTCAGCTTATATACGTTCACATATATTTACATAAGTAGATGATCTACTTTTTCGCGCTCTACTCAAAATCCGCGATTAAAAAGCGCGATTTCCCATACAAAATTTCTCTCCCAAAATCTGAGATTATAAAATAATCCCTGATAATAACGATGCTTATTGACATACAACCGTGTGTTTTGTGCTATCGATAATTATTATTACGAATGTAAGGAGAAACATCAAAATAAGAACTAAATGAAATGGATGCCGGCAGAGAAAACAGGTAATTAAACCTAATTCTAATAAAATGTTTGTAATTAGGGTTTCATTTTGCAGAAAAAAGCGTGTGTCAATAAACGTGTGTCCTCCTTTTACTTATTATAAAATGTAATATAGAATTTCCTATGCGTGTTACTGCCATAATTTTCTGCAACCTCAGTAAACGTCGCATACTGATTTCCTCCAACTGTTTATTATTAGCAGCCAATTGCGCAATTAAATTAGCTATTCCTTCTCCTTGTACTTTCTTCATATCATAAATTATAATTAAAGGAACCAAAAACATCGAAGTATTTCACCAAAATGATGAGAAAAGAAAAACCTCTCAAAGTCGTATTGACAGCTGATTGTAGATTTTGCAGGTAATCTGATATACATATGTGAACGGGTTTATAGGTGATTAATGCATATGTGAACGTATTATTAGAGTTAAAAATAACGCCCAAGTCTTAAATTTCTTCAACGGATTGCAGGGGTGAACAATCAATACAATATGAAGAATGCAAATTATTGGTTGATTTGGCAAATTTTACGTGAAAGCAGTTGCTTATGTTTAGTAACAAAGGATTTAAATAGCATTAATTGCAATTGGATAAGTCGGATTGCAACTTTTCTAAGCTATGGACACTGTTAACGAACGGGATTATTTCAAAATCATCAGCATACAATAAGTGTTCAGTAAAGGAAAGGCATAGCCTACAATACTTCACTGCGGGACACCATGGGACGCAATAAATGCGCGTGGTGTCGCATTACCAACGGCTACAACGCAAGGTCTATTGGACAAATATGACCCGATCCACGACAAAGCGTGGAATGTATACCCATTGACGCAAGCTTCGACAAGAGTATTCAATAGGAGACTTTGTCAAACGGCTTAGAGAATTCCGTATGAACTGTATCGACTTGAGATCTGTTCTGGAAGGCAGAAATGTAGTAATCATTGAAAATAGACAAATTAGTGACAGTAGAGCCTGTAAGAACAAAGACGGCGAACTGGTGACTGACATTCAGAGCAATCTTAAAATATGCAGGGAACACTTCTCGAACCTGTTAAACAATGATAGCTGCGCATGTCAAAGAGAATGTGAAGATTCCGATACCGAAATCGTCGACGAGGTGAGAATAGCGATAACACGGCTAAAGAACAACAAAGCGCCGACGGACTGCCAGCTGAGCTATTCAAACATGGTGGCGAGGAGCTGGTATGGTGCATGCATCAGCTCCTATGCAAAATATAGTCGAATGAAAGCATTCCTGCCGATTGGAATGTAAGTGTGCTCTGCCCCATCCATAAGAAGGGTGATCCTGCAATCTGTGCCAATTACCGCGGGATTAGTCTTCTAAATATCGCCTATAAGGTTCTAGCGAGCGTATTGTGTGAAAGGCTGAAGCCAACCGTCAACCAACTGATTGGACCTTATAAGTGTGGCTTTAGACCTGGAAAGTCTACCATCGACCAAATATTCACAATACGCGAAATCTTGGAAAAGAGCCATGAAAGTAGAATTGACACACACCATATTTTCATCGATTTCAAAGCTGCATTCGACAGATGAAAAGGAGTTATCTGTATGCCGCGATGTCTGAATTTGGTATCCCCATAAAACGAATACGGCTTTACCAGATGACGTTGCTCAACACCAGCAGCGCCGTCAGAATTGGGAAGGACCCCTCCGAGCCGTTTGATACCGAACGAGATTTCAAACAGGGTGACTCGCTGTCGTGTGACTTCTTTAACCTAATGTTGGAGAGCATCGTACCAGCCGCAGAACTTAATCTCTCAGGCACAATATTTTATAAGAGTGTACAATTGTTGGTGTATGCCGATGATATTGACATCATCGGCCTTAACAACCGCGCTGTTAGTTCTGCTTTCTCCAAAGTGGATAAAGAGGCGAATCGAATGGGTTCAAACAAACAGTCGTCGCACTCGCGTTTCCGCACCCACGTCACCGTTGACTGTTATAGTTTTGAGGTTGTAAAAGACTTCGTTTATTTAGGAACCAGCATTAACACGGATAACAATGTCAGCCTTGAAATCCAACGTAGAGTCTCTCTTGCCAACAAGTGCTACTTTGGACTAAGTAGGCAACAGAGCAGTAAAGTCCTCTCTCGACGAACAAAACTAACACTCTAAAAGGCCCTTATCATACCCGTCCTAACGAAGGGCGCATAAGCTTGGACGATGACAACATCCGATGAAGCGACGCTCGGAGTGTTCGAGAGAAAGATTCTGCGTAAGATTTTTGGACCTTTGCACGTTGGCAATGGCGAATATCGCAGACGATAGAACGATGAGCTGTATGAGCTTTACGACGACACAGACATGGCGGAGCGAATAAAGATCCAGCGGTTACGTTGGCTGGGTCATGTCGTCCGAATGGATACAAACGCTCCGGCTCTGAAAGTATTCGATGCGGTACCAGCTGGTGGTAGCAGAGAAAGAGGAAGGCCTCCTTTGTGTTGGAAAGATCAGGTGGAGAAGGACTTGACTTCACTTGGTGTGTCCTACTGGCGCCGGTTATCACAAGAAAGAAACGACTGGTGTGCTTTGTTAAACTCGACCAAAATCGCGTAAACGGTTATAGCGCCAATTAAGAAGAAGTAGAAGTAGAAGAGCCGCATGCAACGAAACCAGTCTGGTTTGGATGTGTTAGGTCTTTGACAGCAAAATATAACTTATCATTCGCAGTTATCTCAAAAGAGAGTTTCCAAATCGGCCTGTAATATGCTAAAACCGTTTCATTTCAACTTTTAAATATAGGGGTTACGGATGTCAATTTCCAGTTATCAACAACTATGCAAGAATATAACGATTTATTATATATAATTGAAAGACGCTCAGCAGGACTCAAACAGTTCTTCAGCAAGATTGCCGAGAGGCCAACCGAGTCAGTTTTCGATGTGGGCTTGAGCTTCCTCATACCATTGACGACATCTGTAACAGACCCGATATTAAGAAATGAGAAAATATTAGAGGTCAAACTAGAATTGAAGACCAAGTCGAGTTCAAAAGTAAAGGAGAAAAGTCAGTAAAAAAATTTACTTAATCTATGGGAGATTCTGTATTTACAGTAAAGGAGGAAAATATCTACTCCGACAGGTAAAACGGCAATTCGAGCCCTGGAATCGCTGTTTATGCGTTCGAAATTAGTCGGGGAATGCCTGACTATCCTCACGATTGCATCGGAATACTTCGATATTAGGCGCATTTGGGTTCGCGGTCACAGCAGCATAGAGGGAAACTGGTAGGTGGATGAGTGGGCCAGACAGGGAACCCTTGAGACGGTTTCATTGCAATATGGGAGAATTGAAGTTCCCTTAAGAACCTGTGGTCTGCTACTGGAAAGATGGGCTTCGTGTCAACTCAGCGAGCATTGGGCTAACACAGCTATCGAATTTGATATGTATCCGCTCCGTACACTGTCCGTTAGTGGTCCATGCGGTGAGGCTTGGCATTGCGTCAAGCCCTTTCTGCAGAAGCTGTTTGGAGGACGAGGTGGAATCATCTCAACACCTTCTTCTCAGCTGCCCTGCTCTCGTCGGGCCAAGGATTAATCGTCTGGGATCTCACTTTTTCGCTACATCAGTGGATATTACGGACTTAAGTATCACAAATCTAGTGAAATTCATCAGCAGCTTGTAGCGGTTAATTCAAACGTAAATCGCCTTGGATTCTGTTTGGTTCCTCCCCTTTCCTGTTCCCCTCCCCTCCTTCTATTTGGTATCCTAACGGACAAATTTTCATTTTTGTCCAAATGGGCCCCTCGCAAGGGCAGCCATTTAACCTAACCTATCCTATGGAAGAACTTGCATATTTACTATTATAAGAAACATTGTTTGGTACCATCGAACAAGACTTTTTAATTTTAATGAATTGTCTTCGAGTTCAAAATAATATCGTTTTCAAAATTCAAGATGCAAAGATGTTTTTATTCAAACAGTTAAATTTCTTTAAATTACACTGAAGTTTAAAATAATGCACTCTTTGTTTTTCAGATTCTTTAGATAGCTTTGCCCAATCATCAACTAAATTAAACCGTAAATAAGCAGCATTACCGTTACTGGTCACTTAGAGGGCATAATCTACTATTCAAATATCAGTAGCCACTTCACAGCTCCAAAAAGATAGTTTGATGTTCATTGTCATGCAGTGAAATAATTAGATCATATGTTATTGAAAATCGTCGAGTGGAAGCAATTCCTGTGGACGGTGTCTCTTATCGGTGCATGCTGAACGGATATTTTTTGCCAATTAAGAGCGAACATCCGTCCTTCAGTACACACGCATGCTACATACGACTAGAAATACCATGGCGATATTGCACACAAACTGATAAGCCGTTTCGGTGACATTTCCTGGCCACCCAGGTCATCCGATCTTACCCCTGAGCTCGTTCTCTGTGGAGGTTTTTCAAAATTAAAGTCTTTGAAACAAATCCTGCGACAATCTCAGTACTAAAAGAAAATATCGTTCACGAGGTTAATGGCATCCCGACATAACTTCTCCAGCGAGTGGTATAGAATACGCAGGCCTATTGCCAAGAGTATCCGAAGGCGGCCGCCGTAGCCGAATTGGTTGGTGCGTGACTACCATTCGGAATTCACAGTGAGAACGTCGGTTCGAATCTCGGTGAAACACCAAAATTAAGAAAAAGTTTTTCTAATAGCGATCCCCCTCAGCAGGCAATGGCAAACTTCCGAGTGTATTTCTGCCATGAAAAAGCTCCTCATAAAAATATCTGCCGTTCGGAGTCGACTTGAAACTGTAGGTCCCTCCATTTCTGGCGTTGTTGCGGCTTTGTTTGGTCCACCTGCATCGCGTTGTGCAATGCTACCTGTATCATTGTACCATTTAATAGTGCGATACACAAACATTTTATTCACTTTGAGGTGACTGAGCTCACGAACAATGGCTGGTTGTGATTTTCCAGCGATTTTCCAGCCAAATACAACGCAATCACACTATTACGTTTGAATTCCATCACAGAAAAAAATTATTCAACAGAACTAAGACGCAAATGCTTTTGATGGCTTATAAACAATATATTAAACTGTCATTAGAACAATTTTGGCGTTGATGTCAAGAGCTGTTTTACAGATACAAGCAGTGTGAAGTTGGTAACACTTCATATCGTTCACCCTGTACTTCCACTCCCTATAAATTTCACTAAAAGATAAAAATAAAACTATACTTAATAATAATAATAATAATAATTGGCGCGTACACTTCTGTTAGGTGTTTGGCCGAGCTCCTCCTCCTATTTGTGGTGTGCGTCTTGATGTTGTTCCACAAATGGAGGGACCTACAGTTTCAAGCCGACTCCGAACGGCAGATATTTTTATGAGGAGCCTTTTCATGGCAGAAATACACTCGGAGGTTTGCCATTGCCTGCCGAGGGGCGACCGCTATTAGAAAAATGTTTTTATTAATTTTGCTTTCACCGAGATTCGAACCAACGACCTCTCTGTGAATTCCGAATGGTAATCACGCACCAACCCATTCGGCTACGGCGGCCGATACTTAACATACAATAAAAACCACGTCCAATTTTTAAACGAACCTTGCCCAAGATTCGTGAACTCCTTCTATTGTAAAAAATCACCATATACTGAATATACAACTCACTCCACCTGCATTGCACAAATAATAAACAACAAAGATGCTCTGTGCGACCTAGAAGGTCTTGGCAATATAAATCTAATCATGCAACCTGAACCAAACTATATTTTGTTCATCAATACAAAAAAGACTACCGTAACAAGTAGCTGCAACAACAACACTTACGAAGTTAAGGGTACAGCTCTCCTCTACTACAACAACTGTTCAATCAATGTCAACGGCACAATCTACAAAGACAACCCGAAGTTTTACAAAGACGAATTTTTTCTACCCCTCATAAGTTATTCCGAAGTAAGCGCAAAACCCATAACAAACAAACCGAGACTCAACAAACTTAGAAGCTATCAAATAGAAAGTCACGAAACAACATCAAAGAAAAACAATATTATTATTCTAACAACCTGTTCATTGAGCATCATATCAGATTTACCGCCGCCCTTGTTTACATTTCAAGGAATAGAACTAAATTCCAATTCATGGCTGATCTCCTAAGGGGGAAGGAGTTATGAAAACGCCGTTAGGAGCTTCTTCACGGCAGAAATACACTCGGAGGTTTGCCATTGCCTGCCAAAGGGCGACCGTTATAAGAAAAATGTTTTTCTTAATTTTGATGTTTCACCGAAATTCGAACCTACGATCTCTCTATGAATTCCGAATGGTAGTCACGCACCAACCCATACGGCAAAGTAGCACTTGTTGGATAGATAAAGTAGCTCACTAGGATTTCTAGATTAACGAAGTCTCCTACATAATTTTCAACAGTGACGTGGGTGCCAATACGCGAGTGCGCCGACTGTTTCTTTGTCGTCCTCGTTCAGTACCAAAACTGTTCACTTTGCTTCTTTATCCAGTTTGGAAAAGGCATAACTAGCAGCGCGGTAGTTAAGTCTGAGTTACCTTCGGTAAATCCTTCGTAGTTCACAGCACAATCGACCTTCCCTTGATACTCATGAAATGATGATGTAGCTTATCTATGTCACCCTGCAGTGTTTCTCACTGACTACCTTCGTCGCGAAGACGGCCGCAGTACTCCCTGCTTGAGATGTGGAAAGCAGGATCATATGGCTAAACATTGTGTGAAGGTGCCATATGTGCCCAATTGCGAAGCAGCGAGCTGGACATAGATGTTGCTATTTTAAGCGAGCAGTGTAAAAACAGGTAAGCGGCGTCATGGGTCAGCAACCATGGGAAACCTATTGGAATAAATAATATGCACATAAAACTGTTACATACCTTTATATAGTGGACGTACTTAATGACGCTAAGCAAAGAAACTCGACACTTATAACAGGTAATTTTAATGCGAGGGCAGCATTGTGGTAAAAGAAAAAACTCGAAGGGCAAGAAGTTTCTGAATGCGCTAGCAGTGCTTGACTTAGTTCTACTCAACAGTGGCACAGAAAACACATTCAGCAAAATTGTACTGGTTCCATCATAGACCTCTCATTTATAAATAGGGTACTGAAAACGAGAGATGGCACATGACGATACAAGAACTGCCCAAGCCAGAAATATAAATAGCGACCCTCGTATTCCCAACATCAATATACCAGCAGATTATAATGAAGTTACGGTAAGTGAATAAATTATATGACTTGTGGTTGATCATGGCCGATTTATGTTATTTGTTTATTTATAGTTTCCTCACGGCAACTGGATTTCCCGGCATCTTAGAAGTTATGCAGACTGCGTTCAAGTCGAATTGAGCATATAAGGTGGCGCCATTAGAAAACAGTTTCTTTATATTTCGCGATTTTGACAAGTTGACGTCATCTCTTTTCGCAATACAAAACAAACGCACGAAACAAACAAAAGCAGGAGATATTACATGTTTGTGAAAATTCAATGAATGGCTTGGTAATATTGTGATTTGTGAGATTTAAACTTATCAAACTAATGAACACGAAGTGCCGTGTGTTACATTGTGAAAGCACAATGTGATATAAAGCCTCCAAATTCAGTTTGCTTGCGTGTTTATGCGGAAGACGCCGTGGCAAGAAAGTATGTGTGTGCGTGTTAAATAAATCTTCCCCTTTTTCAATTCATGTTTAAAATTTAATAAACATGTTTTTTATTCCACATATTTTCCATTCACATATAAAATAGAATAAAAGACTTTTTGCAAGCTTTTATTATAAAATGCTCACATATGTATATGTAATATAAGTATAAACGCATATGTAATATATGCAGAGTCAATATTTACATTAAAATAATAAATACATAAATATTTAATACATCACAAAATAAAAAAAAAAAAAATTAATGCATTAGCAATTGACTGTAATATCAAACGTAATGCTTTATTTCTTAATCAACTCAACATCTAGCTTTTCAGAAAAACGACTTACCTCCAAACAATTTTTTGAGTAGATCCATCGGCATCCACCAAGTCCATGGGTTTCAAGGGTTTTTTTATTGTTTTCCAGTCCGCCTGGCAAACACTTGGCGTGTTTAATCTAGTTTTTTTGAAGTCAATCCAACAATATAAGAAAAAAGAGAAGAAATTCAGGGGAATCCTGTGACCGAATTTGCTTTTTAAATTTAAAGATTCTCTCTAACCGCTAGGCGTATGAACAGGGAGCGGAACGCGTTAGCTTCGTAATTCGTGCGGCTTATTTAGACACGATGTCGCAGTGAACAGGTGACCAACTTGCTTTCGCAATCGAAGCATATTTCAAGGCAAATGCCTAAGCCTAACGATTACAATATGCGTAAAAAAAGTCAATTTTCAAAGTTTCGAAGTTTTTTATTAGGATAATATTGAATTGAATTTTACTCTAAAGGGAAGACAGTCAATAGTTCCAATAATGATACGAATAATATAATAAATAAGCACGATAGAATAGATCGTGTGCTATGACGTATTTTTGAGTCAATCAATAAACATCGAGAGCGGTACGATGGTAAGGGTTCAGAAAAGTATGAAGTTCATACCACAAATCGAAGAAAAACTTTCTCAACCCTCTCAACCCGATTAAAGAGATCTACTTGGTACGGTCTCCAAATAACAGGGATATACTCTCATCTCGATCTAACAAAATCACAATACAATGTTTTGAGAGTGAGTGGGTTAGTAAATACAGAACAATTTCGGCGTACGAATGCTAGCATCGAATATGACCAGCTTGTAACGTCGCTAGTGAAATTCAGCTTATAATACGTTCACATATATTTACATAAGTAGATGATCGCGCTCTACTCAAAATCCGTGATTAAAAAGCGCGATTTCCCATACAAAATTTCTCTCCCAAAATCTGAGATTATAAAATAATCCCAGATAATAACGATGCTTATTGACATACAACCCTGTGTTTTTTGTGCTATCGATAATTATTATTACGAATGTAAGGAGAAATATCAAAATGAGAACTAAATGAAATGGATGCCGGCAGAGAAAACAGGTAATTAAACATAATTCTAATAAAATGTTTGTAATTAGGGTTTCATTTTGCAGAAAAAAGCGTGTGTCAATAAACGTGTGTCCTCCTTTTACTTATTATAAAATGTAATATAGAATTTCCTATGCGTGTTACTGCCATAATTTTCTGCAACCTCAGTAAACGTCGCATACTGATTTCCTCCAACTGTTTATTATTAGCAGCCAATTGCGCAATTAAATTAGCTATTCCTTCTCCTTGTACTTTCTTCATATCATAAATTATAATTAAAGGAACCAAAAACATCGAAGTATTTCACCAAAACGATGAGAAAAGAAAAACCTCTCAAAGTCGTATTGACAGCTGATTGTAGATTTTGCAGGTAATCTGATATATGTGAACGGGTTTATAGGTGATTAATGCATATGTGAACGTATTATTAGAGTTAAAAATAACGCCCAAGTCTTAAATTTCTTCAACGGATTGCAGGGGTGAACAATCAATACAATATGAAAATGCAAATTATTGGTTGATTTGGCAAATTTTACGTGAAAGCAGTTGCTTATGTTTAGTAACAAAGGATTTAAATAGCATTAATTGCAATTGGATAAGTCGGATTGCAACTTTTCTAAGCTATGGACACTGTTAATGAACGGGATTATTTCAAAATCATCAGCATACAATAAGTGTTCAGTAAAGGAAAAGCATGGCCTACAATACTTCACTGGGACGCAATAAATGCGCGTGGTGTCGCATTACCAACGGCTACAACGCAAGGTCTATTGGACAAATATGACCCGATCCACGACAAAGCGTGGAATGTATACCCATTGACGCAAGCTTCGACAAGAGTATTCAATATGAGACTTTGTCAAACGGCTTAGAGAATTCCGTATGAACTGTATCGACTTGAGATCTGTTCTGGAAGGCAGAAATGTAGTAATCATTGAAAATAGACAAATTAGTGACAGTAGGGCCTGTAAGAACAAAGACGGCGAACTGGTGACTGACATTCAGAGCAATCTTAAAATATGCAGGGAGCACTTCGTGAACCTGTTAAACAATGATAGCTGCGCATGTCAAAGAGAATGTGAAGATTCCGATACCCAAATCGTCGACGAGGTGAGAATAGCGATAACACGGCTAAAGAACTACAAAGCGCCGACGGACTGCCAGCTGAGCTATTCAAACATGGTGGCGAGGAGTTGGTAAGGTGCATGCATCAGCTCCTATGAAAAATATAGTCGAATGAAAGCACTCCTGCCGATTGGAGTGTAAGTGTGCTCTGCCCCATCCATAAGAAGGGTGATCCTGCAATCTGTGCCAATTACCGCGGGATTAGTCTTCTAAATATCGCCTATAAGGTTCTAGCGAGCGTATTGTGTGAAAGGCTGAAGCCAACCGTCAACCAACTGATTGGACCTTATAAGTGTGGCTTTAGACCTGGAAAGTCTACCACCGACCAAATATTCACAATACGCCAAATCTTGGAAAAGAGCCATGAAAGTAGAATCGACACACACCATATTTTCATCGATTTCAAAGCTGCATTCGACAGTACGAAAAGGAGTTATCTGTATGCCGCGATGTCTGAATTTGGTATCCCCATAAAACGAATACGGCTTTACCAGATGACGTTGCTCAACACCAGCAGCGCCGTCAGAATTGGGAAGGACTCCTCCGAGCCGTTTGATACCGAACGAGATTTCAAACAGGGTGACTCGCTGTCGTGTGACTTCTTTAACCTAATGTTGGAGAGCATCGTACCAGCCGCAGAACTTAATCGCTCAGGCACAATATTTTATAAGAGTGTACAATTGTTGGTGTATGCCGATGATATTGACATCATCGGCCTTAACAACCGCGCTGTTAGTTCTGCTTTCTCCAAAGTGGATAAAGAGGCAAATCGAATGGGTTCAAACAAACAGTCGTCGCACTCGCGTTTCCGCACCCACGTCACCGTTGACTGTTATAGTTTTGAGGTTGTAAAAGACTTTGTTTATTTAGGAACCAGCATTAACACGGATAACAATGTCAGCCTTGAAATCCAACGTAGAGTCTCTCTTGCCAACAAGTGCTACTTTGGACTAAGTAGGCAACAGAGCAGTAAAGTCCTCTCTCGACGAACAAAACTAACACTCTAAAAGGCCCTTATCATACCCGTCCTAACGAAGGGCGCATAAGCTTGGACGATGACAACATCCGATAAAGCGACGCTTGCAGTGTTTGACAGAAAGATTCTGCGCAAGATTTTTGGACCTTTGCACGTTGGCAACGGCGAATATCGCAGACGATAGAACGATGAGCTGTATGAGCTTTACGACGACACATACATGGCGGAGCGAATAAAGATCCAGCGGCTACGTTGGCTGGGTCATGTCGTCCGAATGGATACAAACGCTCTGGCTCTGAAAGTATTCGATGCGGTAGCTGCTGATGGTAGCAGAGGAAAACCTCCTTTGTGTTGGAAAGATCAGGTGGAGAAGGACTTGACTTCACTTGGTGTGTCCTACTGGCGCCGGTTAGCACGAGAAAGAAACGAGTGGCGCGCTTTGTTAAACCCGGCTAAAGTCGCGTAAGCGGTTCTAGCGCCAATTAAGAAGAAGCAGAAGTAGAAGAGCCGCATGCAACGAAACCAGTCTGGTTTGGATGTGTTAGGTCTTTGACAGCAAAATATAACTTATCATTCGCAGTTATCTCAAAAGAGAGTTTCCAAATCGACCTGTAATATGCTGAAACCGTTTCATTTCAACTTTTAAATATAGGGGTTACGGATGTCAATTTCCAGTTATCAACAACTATGCAAGAATATAACGATTTATTATATATAATTGAAAGACGCTCAGTAGGACTCAAACAGTTCTTCAGCAAGATTGCCGAAGGGCCAACCGAGTCAGTTTTCGATGTGGGCTTGAGCTTCCTCATACCATTGACGACATCTGTAACAGACCCGATATTAAGAAATGAGAAAATATTAGAGGTCAAACTAGAATTGAAGACCAAGTCGAGTTCAAAAGTAAAGGAGAAAAGTCAGTAAAAAAATTTACTTAATCTATGGGAGATTCTGTATTTACAGTAAAGGAGGAAAATATCTACTCCGACAGGCAAAACGGCAATTCGAGCGGGATCGCTGTTTATGCGTTCGAAATTAGTCGGGGAATGCCTGACTATCCTCCCGATTGCATCGGAATACTTCGATATTAGGCGCATTTGGGTTCCCGGTCACAGCGGCATAGAGGGAAACTGGTAGGTGGATGAGTGGGCCAGACAGGGGAACCCTTGAGACGGTTTCATTGCAATATGGGAGAATTGAAGTTCCCTTAAGAACCTGTGGTCTGCTACTGGAAAGATGGGCTTCGTGTCAACTCAGCGAGCATTGGGCTAGTACGGAAACGTGCAAAGTCGCGAGGTCCTTCTGGCAACGGGTAGATTGGGGGCGCTCGAAAGTACTTCTAAGGCCAACAAAGCTAACACAGCTATCGAATTTGATATGTATCCGCACCGTACACTGTCCGTTAGTGGTCCATGCGGTGAGGCTTGGCATTGCGTCAAGCCCTTTGTGCAGAAGCTGTTTGGAGGACGAGGTGGAATCATCTCAACACCTTCTTCTCAGCTGCCCTGCTCTCGTCGGGCCAAGGATTAATCGTCTAGGATCTCACTTTTTCGCTACATCAGTGGATATTACGGACTTAAGTATCACAAATCTAGTGAAATTCATCAGCAGCTTGTAGCGGTTAATTCAAACGTAAATCGCCTTGGATTCTGTTTTGTTCCTCCCCTTTCCTGTTTCCCTCCCCTCCTTCTATTTGGTATCCTAACGGACAAATTTTAATTTTTGTCCAAATGGGCCCCTCGCAAGGGCAGCCATTTAACCTAACTTATCCTATGGAAGAATTTGCATATTTACTATTATAAGAAACATTGTTTGGTACCATCGAACAAGACTTTTTAATTATAATGAATTGTCTTCGAGTTCAAAATAATATCGTTTTCAAAATTCAAGATGCAATTTTTGTATAAGAACTTATTCAAACAGTTAAATTTCTTTAAATTACACTGAAATTTAAAATAATGCACTCTTTGTTTTTCAGATTCTTTAGATACCTTAGCCCAATCATCAACTAAATTAAACCGTAAATAAGCAGCATTACCGTTACTGGTCACTTAGAGGGCATAATCTACTATTCAAATATCAGTAGCCACTTCACAGCTCCAAAAAGATAGTTTGATGTTCATTGTCATGCAGTGAAATAATTAGATCATATGTTATTGAAAATCGTCGAGTGGAAGCAATTCCTGTGGACGGTATCTCTTATCGGTGCATGCTGAACGGATATTTTTTGCCAATTAAGAGCGAACATCCGTCCTTCAGTACACACGCATGCTACATACGACTAGAAATACCATAGCGATATTGCACACAAACTGATAAGCCGTTTCGGTGACATTTCCTGGCCACCCAGGTCATCCGATCTTACCCCTGAGCTCGTTCTCTGTGGAGGTTTTTCAAAATTAAAGTCTTTGAAACAAATCCTGCGACAATCTCAGTACTAAAAGAAAATATCGTTCACGAGGATAATGGCATTCCGACATAACTTCTCCAGCGAGTGGTATAGAATACGCAGGCCTATTGCCAAGAGTGTCCGAAAGCGGCCGCCGTAGCCGAATTGGTTGGTGCGTGACTACCATTCGGAATTCACAGTGAGAACGTCGGTTCGAATCTCGGTGAAACACCAAAATTAAGAAAAAGTTTTTCTAATAGCGATCGCCCCTCAGCAGGCAATGGCAAACCTCCGAGTGTATTTCTGCCATGAAAAAGCTCCTCATAAAAATATCTGCCGTTCGGAGTCGACTTGAAACTGTAGGTCCCTCCATTTCTGGCGTTGCTGCGGCTTTGTTTGGTCCACCTGCATCGCGTTGTGCAATGCTACCTGTATCATTGTACCGTTTAATAGTGCGATACACAAACATTTTATTCACTTTGAGGTGACTGAGCTCACGAACAATGGCTGGTTGTGATTTTCCAGCCAAATACAACGCAATCACACTATTACGTTTGAATTCCATCACAGAAAAAAATTATTCAACAAAACTAAGACGTAAATGCTTTTGATGGCTTATAAACAATATATTAAACTGTCATTAGAACAATTTTGGCGTTGATGTCAAGAGCTGTTTTACAGATACAAGCAGTGTGAAGTTGGTAACACTTCATATCGTTCACCTTGTACTTCTACTCCCTTTAAATTTCACTAAAAAGATAAAAATAAAACTATACTTAACATACAATAAAAACCACGTCCAATTTTTAAACGAACCTTGCCCAAGATTCGTGAACTCCTTCTATTGTAAAAAATCACCATATACTGAATATTCAACTAACTCCACCTGCATTGCACAAATAATAAACAACAAAGATGCTCTGTGCGACCTAGAAGGTCTTGGCAATATAAATCTAATCATGCAACCTGAACCAAACTATATTTTGTTCATCAATACAAAAAAGACTACCGTAACAAGTAGCTGCAACAACAACACTTACGAAGTTAAGGGTACAGCTCTCCTCTACTACAACAACTGTTCAATCAATGTCAACGGCAAAATCTACAAAGACAACCCGAAGTTTTACAAAGACGAATTTTTTCTACCCCTCATAAGTTATTCCGAAGTAGGCGCAAAACCCATAACAAACAAACCGAGACTCAACAAACTTAGAAGCTATCAAATGGAAAGTCACGAAACAACATCAAAGAAAAACAATATTATTATTCTAACAACCTGTTCATTGAGCATCATATCAGATTTACCGCCGCCCTTGTTTACATTTCAAGGAATAAAACTAAATTCCAATTCATGGCTGATCTCCTAAGGGGGAAAAAGTTATGTAAACCCCCATAACACTAACAATAACACAACCACCAACCAAACCTCCAAGGTTAGACGTAAATAGCTAAGTCAATGAACTAAAGGTAGAATTATTATAAAAAACTGCATTAATAATAAACCAATTGCCAATTTAAAAAAACTTCCAAAATGCTAATGAAGCATTACTAACATTTAAATAAAGAAATTAAACTTATTAAGAAATTGGTTTATTATAATATTAAAATACAGAATAAGCAATTTTGTAATTAATTTATAAGTTTCATATTACCGATTGCCGAACTAACAAAAAACTTGCAAAATACTAATTAAGCAATACTAGCATTTAGACAATGAGGAAACTAAAATTATTAAGAAATTGGTTTATTATTAAAATACAGAATAAGCAATTTTGTAATTAATTTATAAGTTTCATTTAAGCATTTTTAACAATAAAATATCAGTTGTAATTCAGTGGTGAAAGAAGCAAGCACCTAGTTTTTATTTATAGTATATTAGTATATTACTTTACGTATGTAGTTCTTCAATTGATAAAAAGTGCACAAAAACATATGCATAAACTTATCGGCAAGGTTAGTTTTCGCGAGACGAGTACCCGTCAATATTCCATGGGTTCGCGTCATTGAGACTTCTCTATACGTTAACGTTCTCTGTTATGTGTGTAAGTGAAGGAAACACGTAAGAAAACTTAGTTTTAAGAAGCGCAAGGTAATACCATTCACACCAATGATATTAGATTTTAGGGCATAGACATGCTTTACCACTTTGACTTCAAACGTAAATTCATTAGCAGACTTGGGAACTAGAGTTAGATCACTCGTATATAGATTTAATGGCAGCATCAAACATAAATTCATTAGCAGATTTGGGGACTAGAGTTAAATTAATCGTATATGACGAAATAATTGTTTGCTTATATATATATACAATATGATTGGCACGTACACGCCGTTAGGAGCTTCTTCACGCAGAAATACACTCGGAGGTTTGCCATTGCCTGCCAAAGGGCGACCGTTATAAGAAAAATGTTTTTCTTAATTTTGATGTTTCACCGAAATTCGAACCTACGTTCTCTCTATGAATTCCGAATGGTAGTCACGCACCAACCCATACGGCAAAGTAGCACTTGTTGGATAGATAAAGTAGCTCACTAGCATTTCTAGAATAACGAAGTCTCCTACATAATTTTCAACAGTGACGTGGGTGCCAATACGCGAGTGCGCCGACTGTTTCTTTGTCGTCCTCGTTCAGTACCAAAACTGTTCACTTTGCTTCTTTAT
This sequence comes from Anastrepha ludens, assembly GCF_028408465.1. Taxonomy (NCBI): domain Eukaryota; kingdom Metazoa; phylum Arthropoda; class Insecta; order Diptera; family Tephritidae; genus Anastrepha; species Anastrepha ludens. Next base: position 31,935,264 of record NC_071503.1, on the reverse strand, counting down.
CCAGTTTGGAAAAGGCATAACTAACAGCGCGGTAGTTAAGTCTGAGTTACCTTCGGTAAATCCTTCGTAGTTCACAGCACAATCGACCTTCCCTTGATACTCATGAAATGATGATGTAGCTTATCTATGTCACCCTGCAGTGTTTCTCACTGACTACCTTCGTCGCGAAGACGACCGCAGTACTCCCTGCTTGAGATGTGGAAAGCAGGATCATATGGCTAAACATTGTGTAAAGGTGCCATGTGTGCCCAATTGCGAAGCAGCGAGCTGGACATAGATGTTGCTATTTGAAGAGAGCAGTGTAAAAACAGGTAAGAGGCGTCATGGGTCTGCAACCATGGGAAACCTATTGGAATAAATAATATGCACATAAAACTGTTACATACCACCCAGTACCGACTTAGGTACCTTTATATAGTGGACGTACTTAATGACGCTAAGCAAAGAAACTCGACACTTATAACAGGTAATTTTAATGCGAGGGCAGCATTGTGGTAAAAGAAAAAAACTCGAAGGGCAAGAAGTTTCTGAATGCACTAGCAGTGCTTGACTTAGTTCTACTCAACAGTGGCACAGAAAACACATTCAGCAAAATTGTACTGGTTCCATCATAGACCTCTCATTTATAAATAGGGTACTGAAAACGAGAGATGGCACATGACGATACAAGAACTGTCCAAGCCAGAAATATAAATAGCGACCCTCGTATTCCCAACATCAATATACCAGCAGATTATAATGAAGTTACGGTAAGTGAATAAATTATATGACTTGTGGTTGATCATGGCCGATTTATGTTATTTGTTTATTTATAGTTTCCTCACGGCAACTGGATTTCCCGGCATCTTAGAAGTTATGCAGACTGCGTTCAAGTCGAATTGAGTATATAAGGTGGCGCCATTAGAAAACAGTTTCTTTATATTTCGCGATTTTGACAAGTTGACGTCATCTCTTTTCGCAATACAAAACAAACGCACGAAACAAACAAAAGCAGGAGATATTACATGTTTGTGAAAATTCAATGAATGGCTTGGTAATATTGTGATTTGTGAGATTTAAACCTATCAAACTAATGAAAACGAAGTGCCGTGTGTTACATTGTGAGAGCACAATGTGATATAAAGTCTCCAAATTCAGTTTGCTTGCGTGTTTATGCGGAAGACGCCGTGGCAAGAAAGTATGTGTGTGCGCGTTAAATAAATCTTCCCCTTTTTCAATTCATGTTTAAAATTTAATAAACATGTTTTTTATTCCACATATTTTCCATGCACATATAAAATATAATAAAAGACTTTTTGCAAGCTTTTATTATAAAATGCTCACATATGTATATGTAATATAAGTATAAACGCATATGTAATATATGCAGAGTCAATATTTACATTAAAATAATAAATACATAAATACTTAATACATCACAAAATAAAAAAAAGTTATTTTACACACAAACTCTAATGTAAAATTAGATGCACTTATTGGTGATAACCTCAAAATCCTGACCCGGTGTAAACTCGATCATCTCTTCGTTAAAGGGTTCCATTTCATCAATATCTTCCTCCACCAAATTAATGCATTAGCAATGACTGTAATATCAAACGTAATGCTTTTTTTCTTAATCAACTCAACATCTAGCTTTTCAGAAAAACGACTTACCTCCAAACAATTTTTTGAGTAGATCCATCGGCATCCACAAAGTCCATGGGTTTCAAGGGTTTTTTTATTGTTTTCCAGTCCGCCTGGCAAACACTTGGCGTGTTTTATCCGGTTTTTTTTAAGTCAATCCAACAATATAAGAAAAAAGAGAAAAAATTCAGGGTATCCTGTGATCGAATTTGCTTTTTAAATTTAAAGATTCTCTCTAACCGCTAGGCGTATGAACAGGGAGGGGAACGCGTTAGCTTCGTAATTCGAGCGGCTTATTTAGACACGATGTCGCAGTGAACAGGTGACCAACTTGCTTTCGCAATCGAAGCATATTTCAAGGCAAATGCCTAAGCCTAATGATTACAATATGCGTAAAAAAAGTCAATTTTCAAAGTTTCGAAGTTTTTTATTAGGATAATATTGAATTGAATTTTACTCTAAAGGGAAGACAGTCAATAGTTCCAATAATGATACGAATAATATAATAAATAAGCACGATAGAATAGATCGTCTGCTATGACGTATTTTTGAGTCAATCAATAAACATCGAGAGCGGTACGATGGTAAGGGTTCAGAAAAGTATGAAGTTCATACCACAAATCGAAGAACAACTTTCTCAACCCTCTCAACCCGATTGAAGAGATCTACTTGGTACGGTCTCCAAATAACAGGGATATACTCTCATCTCGATCTAACAAAAGCACAATACAATGTTTTGAGAGTGAGTGGGTTAGTAAATACAGAACAATTTCGGCGTACGAATGCTAGCATCGAATATGACCAGCTTGTAACGTCGCTAGTGAAATTCAGCTTATAATACGTTCACATATATTTACATAAGTAGATGATCTACTTTTTCGCGCTCTACTCAAAATCCGTGATTAAAAAGCGCGATTTCCCATACAAAATTTCTCTCCCAAAACCTGGGATTATAAACTTATCCCAGATAATAACGATACTTATTGCCATACAACCCTGTGTTTTTTGTGCTATCGATAATTATTATTACGAATGTAAGGAGAAACATCAAAATAAGAACTAAATGAAATGGATGCCGGCAGAGAAAACAGGTAATTAAACCTAATTCTAATAAAATGTTTGTAATTAGGGTTTCATTTTGCAGAAAAAAGCGTGTGTCAATAAACGTGTGTCCTCCTTTTACTTATTATAAAATGTAATATAGAATTTCCTATGCGTGTTACTGCCATAATTTTCTGCAACCTCAGTAAACGTCGCATACTGATTTCCTCCAACTGTTTATTATTAGCAGCCAATTGCGCAATTAAATTAGCTATTCCTTCTCCTTGTACTTTCTTCATATCATAAATTATAATTAAAGGAACCAAAAACATCGAAGTATTTCACCAAAACGATGAGAAAAGAAAAACCTCTCAAAGTCGTATTGACAGCTGATTGTAGATTTTGCAGGTAATCTGATATATGTGAACGGGTTTATAGGTGATTAATGCATATGTGAACGTATTATTAGAGTTAAAAATAACGCCCAAGTCTTAAATTTCTTCAACGGATTGCAGGGGTGAACAATCAATACAATATGAAGAATGCAAATTATTGGTTGATTTAGCAAATTTTACGTGAAAGCAGTTGCTTATGTTTAGTAACAAATGATTTAAATAGCATTAATTGAAATTGGATAAGTCGGATTGCAACTTTTCTAAGCTATGGACACTGTTAATGAACGGGATTATTTCAAAATCATCAGCATACAATAAGTGTTCAGTAAAGGAAAAGCATGGCCTACAATACTTCACTGGGACGCAATAAATGCGCGTGGTGTCGCATTACCAACGGCTACAACGCAAGGTCTATTGGACAAATATGACCCGATCCACGACAAAGCGTGGAATGTATACCCATTGACGCAAGCTTCGACAAGAGTATTCAATATGAGACTTTGTCAAACGGCTTAGAGAATTCCGTATGAACTGTATCGACTTGAGATCTGTTCTGGAAGGCAGAAATGTAGTAATCATTGAAAATAGACAAATTAGTGACAGTAGGGCCTGTAAGAACAAAGACGGCGAACTGGTGACTGACATTCAGAGCAATCTTAAAATATGCAGGGAGCACTTCGTGAACCTGTTAAACAATGATAGCTGCGCATGTCAAAGAGAATGTGAAGATTCCGATACCCAAATCGTCGACGAGGTGAGAATAGCGATAACACGGCTAAAGAACTACAAAGCGCCGACGGACTGCCAGCTGAGCTATTCAAACATGGTGGCGAGGAGTTGGTAAGGTGCATGCATCAGCTCCTATGAAAAATATAGTCGAATGAAAGCATTCCTGCCGATTGGAGTGTAAGTGTGCTCTGCCCCATCCATAAGAAGGGTGATTCTGCAATCTGTGCCAATTACCGCAGGATTAGTCTTCTAAATATCGCCTATAAGGTTCTAGCGAGCGTATTGTGTGAAAGGCTGAAGCCAACCGTCAACCAACTGATTGGACCTTATAAGTGTGGCTTTAGACCTGGAAAGTCTACCATCGACCAAATATTCACAATACGCCAAATCTTGGAAAAGAGCCATGAAAGTAGAATCGACACACACCATATTTTCATCGATTTCAAAGCTGCATTCGACAGTATGAAAAGGAGTTATCTGTATGCCGCGATGTCTGAATTTGCAGAAGTAGAAGAGCCGCTTGCAACGAAACCAGTCTGGTTTGGATGTGTTAGGTCTTTGACAGCAAAATATAACTTATCATTCGCAGTCATCTCAAAAGAGAGTTTCGAAATCGTCTTGTTATTGCTAAAACCGCTTCATTTCCACTTTTAAATATAGGGGTAACGGATGTCAATTTCCAGTTATCAACAACTATGCAAGAGTACAACGATTTATTATATAAGTTAAGGTATCCCTTCTGACCGATCAACCTTTTACTTACTTATAAAACAGCAAACAAACAAATTGCCCATACCGTTGCCTATTGTTCATAGTGCCAGCAATTATGAAGATCATCACACAATAACCGTGATACGCACGCACAAAGCGACCGATACCTTTGCAAGAATAGCATAGGTCAGGTGAATGTGAGAATAACAAACACCAGTTGTGGGTGCTGGCTTTGTTGTTGGGACATGCACGCTAAAGATTGCAAAGGCAACAGCAATTGCGGGCAATGGGAGTTGGATGGTCAGCGATCAATTAGTACAAAAGTGGACGTATGAAAGGCGAGTTGCATCGCTGTAAATTTAACATTACAATTCACATATGTAACTTGAGTCGTGCTCGAATATTAAATAAAATATATTTAAATACCGAAATCGAGTTCAACTAATTGGCGCCCAACTCGCAGCGATAAAAAGGACTACATAATCCTGAGAAGCTGCTCTACCCGAAGCAATAAAGGACCATAGAATCCCGAGAAGCTACTCAACTAAAAACACAAAAGGACCACGTGACCTAAGGAAGGAACTTTGATTAATATTAGACACCCAAAAAAGTGTAAGTGGTTTTCAAATTATGTTTAAAGTGGACTAAATTTTGAGTGTAAGATTAAACAATAATACAAAAGAAAGTTAAAAAAAATTTTTGAATTTAAAACGTGTTTGATAAAAAGTACACATTTTGTGTTCAAACACAATTTCAAATTAAGTCTTGGTTTTTCTTTACAAACTTAAAGTTTTAAAACAAAATAGTTTTGATAATTTCAATAAAAATTAAGGAAAGAATATTTCAAATTCGTAAGATTCAAAATATTAAAAAAAAAACACTCTTTCCTACCCTTTTTTGATTTAAATCTAGTTTTTCTATTTTTGTTTTAAGAAATCCTTCTTGTGTGAGGGGTTCCTTGCTCTCTTAACAATTTTGGTTGAAACTCAAAAGTATTTCATAACCAATTATTTGCCGCTTTTGATGCGCTGAACTTTTTAAAGTGCATTTTGCTTTATCTTAGAAAACTAATTCCTTAAGGATAAAATGAGTGTAAGTAGAGAAGATGTGCTCGGAATTGTTAACCAAGCCAATGCCCGCACTAAATCGGAATTATTAGAAAAGCTGAATCAGCTAACTTTAGCTGTTGGCAGGTTACAACCACCTAGCGTTGAACCGCACCTACCGGTTTCTATAGATCCATTGGTTCAAGATAAAGTAAGTTTAGATTTGATTAAGACCTTGCCCGAATTCAAGAGTAATTCCGCTTCATACTCAGGATGGCGAAGCGCCTCACAATTCGCCATGAATTACTATAAAAAGGGTTCGGAAAGGTATTATATTGCCATGGGCATATTTCGAAATAAAATTATCGAATCTGCTAATTCCATTCTAGCTTCCTTTAATACAGTATTGAATTTTAAGGCAATAATTTCAAGGCTTGATCAGACTTATTCTGATAAAAGACCTCTATATGTGTTAGAGAACGAGTTAAGCATCTTAAGGCAGGATAATTTGTCTATCACTGATTATTATGATAAGGGAGATAAAAAATTGTCGATTTTTATTAACAACCAGATAATGTCACACAGTGGTAATGATGAGCTCGTAGCAGCTTTGAATGAGCGGGCTAGAGAAAACGCATTACGCGTATTCATATCTGGTCTTCGAAGACCTTTATGGGATGTATTATTCTCCGCAAGACCTCAAGACCTTCCAACAGCCCTGGCAGTTGCACAGGAGCTGCAAACTAGCCATAAGCGTTATGAATTCGCCGAAGCTTTCGCATTGGGTAATGCAAATAAGCCTAATCGCACTAGACCATTCATGTACCAATATCAGTCTACAGAGACCAATAATCAGAACTAAAATAAACCAACGCCGATGGAAGTAGATAATGGCTCAAGCTTCTATAGGCAACGTAGTAATTTTCAAAGCTCATCTACTCCACAACAGCCTAATGCCACACAGCAGCCTTATATCCAGTGGCTTTTAAGCGTGGTAATGACCGAGAGTTATCTGAACGTTCGCCGGTTCATAAGATTCAGAAGGTTCACTTTATGCCAGAAGTTGAAATATCTTCGAATGATCATGAATGTCAAAGTTTCGATGAGTATTATAATCAAAATGACGGTGATCACTATAATTATGACGAGGTTGATGTGACAGTTTCGGAAAGTGGTGAAGAGATCAACTATTTAAACTGAGATCGCTCCTGCCGTTTATTACCAAAAAAAGCAGAAACGGTCAGGAGCTCCGATTTCTGATTGACACAGGTACATCTAAAAACTACATTAAACCATTACCATTTCTTCAAGGCATCAAAACCTTGAAAAGCGGTTTTAATCTAAAATCGATAAATGGTGAAAATATCATTAATCAAAAGTGTCAAGTAAACATTTTAGAAAATACCTCAACGTTTTACTTATTATCCAACCTAAACACGTTTGACGGTATAATAGGGTACGACTTTTTGAAAGAAATCGATGCAAAAATCGACACTGTAAGAGGCTATTTATTTTACCGGAATGGTAAAGTCAAAATATGCTTTCTTTCATGTGAGCAGGTAAACTTAATTACCATTTCAGAAGACTCAGTACCAATAAAATTTCAGTCCAAATTCCGCAACATTATAAATAAAAATGTTAATGCTTTTGCTGATCCCGACAGGGCATAACCGTTTAATATAATACAAGAGTCCAGGCGCATATCCGCACAACTACAGAAGACCCAATTTACACTAAAAGCTATCCCTATCCGATATCAGTAGCCCCATTCATTAATAATGAAATTAAATCACTTCTTAAAGATAGCATTATCCAAGAATCCTGTTCGCCTTACAATTGCCCTGTGCACGATGTGTCGAAGAAAGGTGTCGATGATAGTGGAAAACCCAATTTACGTATGGTAATTGATTTTAGGAAAATCAACGAAAAAACGATTCCTGACCGATACCCCATTCCGAAAACGTCTGTAATATTAGCTAATCTAGGAAGTTTGAAATTTTTTACAACTTAGGACCTAAAATCAGGCTTCCACCAGATAATTATGTGTGAGCAGGACAGGCAAAAAACAGCGTTTAGTATCAATAATGAGAAATATGAATTTTGTCGGTTACCATTCGGCCTGAGAAACGCGCCTAGCGTATTCCAAAGAACTATGGACGACGTGCTGCGCGATGTAATAGGGAAATTCTGTCATGTATATGTCGATGATATAATCATATACTCTCCAAATGAGGAATCGCATTTGGAGCATATCGATTATATTCTGCAAAAGCTAGAAAATGCTGGAATGAGAGTGTCGCCGGAAAAGTCGAAGTTTCTTGCTTCACAAAAAGGCATTAAAACTTGTCCAGACAAAGTCCATGACATAATCAATTACGAACAACCAAAAACGCGGGTTGCCTTGCGTTCATTCGTCGGTCTGTCAGGGTATTGTCGAAGTTTTGTGAGAGATTATGCCTCCATTGTTAAGCCATTAACCCTTTACCTTCGCGGTGAAAATGGGCAAGTTGGTAAGCTTAGAAACAGACAAAAATCACTCTCGACGCAGAAGCTCTACGCGCATCTGAAGAAGTTTTACTTCAATATCCTTATTACAATCAGCCATTCGAGCTTACGACTGATGCCTCGTCCATGGCATTAGGAGCGGTTTTATCACAAAGGGGTCGTCCCATAACGATGATTTCCAGAACGGTTTCAGCGACTGAAGAAAATTATGTTGTTAATGAGCGTGAACTACTTGCCATTGTGTGGGCGTTGAAAACACTTTGCCATTATCTATATGGGATAAAAGATATCAAAATCTTTACTGACCACCAACCCCTTATATTTGCGATCTCAGAAAAATATCCCAATAGCAAAATGAAACGATGGCGTGCGTTTATTGAGGAATTTTCCCCAAAGTTTTATTATAAGCCCGGAAGCGAAAATAAAGTAGCTGACGCACTTTCAAGGCAGTTTTCTCACAATTTAAATGAGACCGAATCAGCTGAAACAGTCCAGTAATGTGATAAAGACAATCAAGAATCCAATAAATCAATTAAAAAACCAACTATTGATATCGAAATCAGGCTCATGCAGTAAAAGTACAAAGATACTTTTTCAAAAAATGATTAGACACACAATTATATACGACTCAATTGAAGGTCTTATTCAGTGTTTAAAGTGTGTTATAAACTATAATGTTACCAATGGTATACGCTGCGATCTTCCCACACTGGGTGAAATACAGAGCTCGATATTACTAGCTTTTCCCGGTATTAAATTTGTTCATACTGAGCTTCTCGTTATAGATTTAATCAATAAGGATGACCAACTCGAAGCAGTAGTAACAGAGCACAATAGAGGCCATCGTGGTTTACATGAAAATTATCAGCAAATTTCTCGCGAGTACTATTTTCCAAACATGAAATATTTACTTAAAACAACGATCACAAATTGCAAGATATGTTTGGAAAATAAGTATCAACGTAAGCCACCTGATGCATTGATAGGCCAAACTCCTATTCCTACTAAATTAGGGGAAATCCTTCACGTCGATGTTTTTATAATTTCCAAGTATTTATTTTTGACCTGTATTGACAAACTATCAAAATTTGCCATTGTGAAGCCTATAGCATCCAGATCTATGATCGACATAAAAAATGCGCTTTTAGAAACTTTGCTCGTATTCAAAGATACTAAAACTATCGTTTTCGATAACGAAAAAGCCTTTCAATCGAACACGATTATGACATTGCATCGAGATAATTTTTCCATAGCGCAGTTTTTTATACCAACCCTCCACAGCGAAAGTAATGGACAGGTGGAGCGGCTCCATTCCACGTTGCTAGAAATTATTCGATTTATTAAGAACCAGCAGCAAATTGATGATGTTACCGAGTTAGTATTACTAGCAACACACAAATACAATTGTAGTATTCACTCCGTGATTAATGCTAAGCCAATTGACGTGTTTCACGAAAACTCAGAAGAAAATTTAGAAAATCTAAGGAAAATGTTAGCAGCAGCACAGGAAGAAACCATTCAAAGGTGTAATGTAAAAAAGTCAATGAGAACATATTATTAAAGCGTAATAAAAGACTTGGCAACAAATTGGATAAAGTTTTTGTAGAAAAGGTTATCCAGAAGAATATTGGCACCACAGTTTTGATTGACGGAAAAGGATACATAAGAGTAATCTTCGATAATTTATTTAACATAAAAACTATCAGAGTTGACGTAATAATCGTACAAAACAAGTCCATTTTTTTCATGGTTTGAATGATGATATCTTTTTCTAAGTAATATTAAAGCTATTCAAACAAGAATTTAACATTCTAAAAAAATAAGAATTTTAAATCAATGATATGTTAAATTTGTAAGTAATTGTAATTAGCATTATTAATTTATTATTTCTGCAAATTTAATGCGACTACGCCAAGGATCGTTCATGAAAATCAAGTTGTACTTCAAACGTCAGTACAGACAATTTTTGCTTCTACCCGAGGACGTGCAATCTTAACAAGGAGGGTAGTTAAGGTATCCCTTCTGACCGATCAACCTTTTACTTGCTTTTGTATGCTGGGTTAAGTCAACGCATCAGATTGGATGCTGGGTTGGGCGGTAGAAGTTCCAATGCGCCTAGCAACACCAATAGTTGAATGCAAGTGCAATATCTTTGCACTAATAAAACATCAAACAAACAAATTGCCCATACCGTTGCCTATTGTTCATAGTGCCAGCAATTATGAAGATCATCACACATTAACCGTGATACGCACGCAAAAAGCGGCCGATACCTTTGCAAGAGTAGCATAGGTCAGTTGAAGGTGAGAATAACTAAAACTAGTTGTGGGTGCATTGTTGTTGGGACATGCACGCTAAAGATTGTAAAGGCAACAGAAATTGTGGGCAATGGGAGTTGGATGGTCAGCGATCAATTAGTACAAAAGTGGACGTATGAAAGGCGAGTTGCATCGCTGTAAATTTAACATTACAATTCACATATGTAACTTGAGTCGTGCTCGAATATTAAATAAAATATATTTAAATACTGAATTCGAGTTGAACTAATTGGCGCCCAACTCGCAGCGATAAAAAGGACTACATAATCCTGAGAAGTTGCTCTGCCCGAAGCAATAAAGGACCATAGAATCCCGAGAAGCTACTCAACTAAAAACACAAAAGGACCACGTGACCTAGGAAGGAACTTTGATTAATATTAGACACCCAAAAAAGTGTAAGTGGTTTTCAAATTATGTTTAAAGTGGACTAAATTTTGAGTGTAAGATTAAACAATAATACAAAAGAAAGTTAAAAAAGAATTTTGAATTTAAAACGTGTTGATAAAAAGTGCACATTTTGTGTTCAAACACAATTTCAAATTAAGTCTTGGTTTTTCTTTACAAACTTAAAGTTTTAAAACAAAATAGTTTTGATAATTTCAATAAAAATTAAGGAAAGAATATTTCAAATTCGTAAGATTCAAAATATTAAAAAAAACACTCTTTCCTACCCTTTTTTGATTTAAATCTAGTTTTTCTATTTTTGTTTTAAGAAATCCTTCTTTTTAAATTTAAAGATTCTCTCTAACCGCTAGGCGTATGAACGGGGAGGGGAACGCGTTAGCTTCGTAATTCGTGCGGCTTATTTAGACACGATGTCGCAGTGAACAGGTGACCAACTTGCTTTCGCAATCGAAGCATATTTCAAGGCCAATGATATAGATTCAAATCGTACAAGCGCCTAAGCCTAACTACTACAATATACGTAAAAAAAGCCAATTTTCAAGGTTTCGAAGTTTTTTATTAGGATAATATTGAATTGAATTTTACTCTAAAGGGAAGACAGTCAATAGTTCCAATTATGATACGAATAATATAATAAGGCGGCCGCAGTAGCCGAATGGGTTGGTGCGTGATTACCATTCGGAATTCACAGAGAGGTCGTTGGTTCGAATCTCGGTGAAACCAAAATTAATAAAAACATTTTTCTAATAGCGGTCGCCCCTCGGCAGGCAATGGCAAACCTCCGAGTGTATTTCTGCCATGAAACAGCTCCTCATAAAAATATCTGCCGTTCGGAGTCGGCTTGAAACTGTAGGTCCCTCCATGTGTGGAACAACACCAAGACGCACACCACAAATAGGAGGAGGAGCTCGGCCAAACACCTAACAGAAGTGTACGCGCCAATTATTTATTTTTTTATTTTTTAATATAATAAATAAGCTCGATAGAATAGATCGTCTGCTATGACGTATTTTTGAGTCAATCAATAAACATCGAGAGCGGTACGATGGTAAGGGTTCAGAAAAGTATGAAGTTCATACCGCAAAACGAAGAAAAACTTTCTCAACCCGATTAAAGAGATCTACTTGGTACGGTCTCCAAATAACAGGGATATACTCTCATCTCGATCTAACAAAAGCACAATAAAATGTTTTGAGAGTGAGTGGGTTAGTGAATGCTAGCATCGAATATGACCAGCTTGTAACGTCGCTAGTGAAATTCAACTTCCCTACCAGACAGTCCTGAGTATTTTCGCCAAAAATTCCAACACATTGACAAATATTTTACTAGTTTCTAATACATGCGCATAGACAAATTGAAAATCGTCGAATGAGCAAAAGAGATAACTAAATGTGAAACTCTTTCTCGTGAAAGCGCTGTTGAAATGCTCCTTTTTTATACTATTCGTCAGTAATGCCACAACGGGAGAAGTATTGGTAGGGTATTTTTTAAAACAAAAATTGGGAATTTAGAATTTCCTTATTTTCATTGATGTAGATACATATATGTAAGTATAAAAAAATAAGCACACTCAGTATAAAATACATAAATAAGCAAAAAATTAAAAAAACATACATATTTACATATTGTACAAAAACCAACTCTCAGTTTTCAATAGAATTATATGTATTCAAAATGTATTCAGGAAAGTGTGATTGAATTTTACAGTGGTCTTATAAAAATTATATTATAACCCAAAAAACATATTATATAATATTTTAAAACAATTAATTATATGTATTACATTTAAGTCCCGAAATTTTTCCTTTAACGTAAAAACGAACTGTTTTCGTCAATTATTTTTTGTGCTCTATTTCTGGCAGCGCGCCATTCCGACTATTAGTTGTTCCCAGGAATTGGCAATACTAAGAAGTATTGAAAGGAATTTCTAGGCGCGCTTTCAAACAAAAAGCGCATCTAGTTATTCATAATTGTAAAAATTTTCCTCGTGAAAGGCGGTCGTGCTTATTGTGATACGAGTATTATTTAAAATATTACAGTGAAAAGTGGATTGTGAATAAATCGAGTGTAAATCAGGTATGCATATTCAAATTGTAACCAAATATTATTTTATCGTGGTTTCATAAGCATTTTGGTAAAATAAGAATTTTTTACGTTCTACGTTACCGGATTTATATCCGGCCAAGGACTGTCACTTCAGCAGTATTCTCCGTATATGTTCTCCATTATACTTCTTCTTCTTAATTGGCGCGATAACCGCTTACGCGATTTTGGCCGAGATTAACAAAGCGCGCCAGTCGTTTCTTTCTCGTGCTAACCGGCGCCAATTGGACACACCAAGTGAAGCCAAGTCCTTCTCCACCTGATCTTTCCAACACAGAGGAGGCCTTTCACACAATTCGCTCGCTAGAACCTTATAGGCGATATTTAGAAGACTAATCCCGCGGTAATTGGCACAAATTGCAGGATCGCCCTTCTTATGAATTGGGCAGAGCACTCTTAAATTCCAATCGGCAGGCATGCTTTCATCCGACCATATTTTGATGCATGCATGTTTGAATAGCTCAGCCGGCAGTCCGTCGGCGCCCGCGGCTTTGTTGTTCTTTAGCCGTGATATTGCTGTTCTCACCTTGTCATGGTCGGGTAACGGAACGACAATTCCGTCGTCAACGATTGGGGTATCGGGATTTTCACATTCTCTATGACATGCGCAGCTGTCACCGTTTAACAGGCTCGAGAAGTGTTCCCTCCATAATTTAAGATTGCTCTGTACGTCAGTCACCAGATCGCCGTCTTTGTTCTTACAAGAAAACGCCCCGTTCTTAAAACCTTCTGTAAGCCGCCGAACTTTCTGGTAGAATTTTCGGGCGTTGTTCCTATTGGCCAGCATCTCAAGCTCCTCGCACTCACGTATTTCGGCCTCTCGTTTCTTCTTTCGGATAATACGTCTCTCTTCCTTTTTCAGCTCTCTGTAGCGATCCCACATGGCTCGCGTTGCGCCCGATCGCAGCGTGGCTCTATAGGCGGCATCCTTTCTTTCTGCGGCAGCATGACATTCCTCGTCGTACCAATTGTTTTTTCGGGCTCGCCGGAATCCGATTTCTTCTTCGGCGGCGGTACGTAGAGAACGAGAAATGTTGCTCCATTGCTCGCGCATGCCGGTTTGTTGGGCATTGCTCTCCGAGAGCAGGAGTGAGAGTCGAGTGGCGAATCTTCTGGCTGTCTGTTGTGATTGCAGCTTTTCGATGTCGAACATTCTTTGCGTAGGTAGATGTACGTTTTTTGCTGCACAGAGGCGGGTGCGCAGTTTGGCTGCAACAAGGTAATGATCCGAGTCGATGTTGGGTCCTCGGATCGTATGTACATCTAATACACTAGAAGCGTGTCTTCCATCTATCACAACATGATCGATTTGGTTTCGCGTTTTTCGATCAGGAGACAGCCAGGTAGCTTGGTGTATCTTTTTATGCTGGAATCTGGTGCTGCAGACTACCATGTTTCGAGCCCCGGCGAAGTCGATCAGCCTCTGTCCGTTACCGGATGTTTCGTTGTGCAGGCTGAATTTTCCGACTCTGGGACCAAAAATTCCCTCCTTGCCCACCCTGGCGTTGAAGTCGCCAAACACAATTTTTATGTCGTGGCGGGGGCAGCGCTCATAGGAACGTTCCAAGCGCTCATAGAAGGACTCTTTGGTCGCATCGTCCTTCTCTTCCGTCGGGGTGTGGGCGCAAATTAGCGAGATGTTAAAAAATCGCGCTTTGATGCGGATTATTGCGAGACGCTCGTCCACCGGAGTGAACGACAGTACTTGGCGTCGAAGTCTCTCTCCCACAACAAATCCGACTCCGAATTTGCGCTCCTTTACATGGCAGCTGTAGTAGACGTCGCAAGGTCCTATGGTTTTCTTACCTTGCCCCGTCCATCGCATCTCTTGGATGGCAGTGATGTCAGCCTTTACTCTCACGAGGACATCAACCAGCCGGGCAGAGGCACCTTCCCCATTAAGGGGCCGGACATTCCAGGTGCATGCCCTCAAATCATATTCCTTATTTCGTTTGCATTGGTCGTCATCAGTGTTGGAAGTTCTCATCCGAGGCTTTGTATATGCTTTCATTGGGGGAAATTTTTAAGTGGTGGGTCCCAAACCCAGCGCACAACCAGCTATCCTGGAATGCTTCGCTTTCTCACGTTAGCTCACTCCCGAACGGGTGTTCGGAAGCTACCCAGAGGATACGTGGGCTAATCCCGGCCGTTGTGAGCTGCTTGAACCATATGTAGAAGAATCGTCCTGGCCACTCCCAAGTGAATGGCGATCAATAACTTTCCCCACTTGCGTGGACTTCTACACATGGAACCATCCCCATTATGCTGCTACAACAAAAACAACAACAACGTGTGAAGTTGCAGTTTTGTGGCTGCTCTGAAGAAATTGTGATATTTTATTCAAAATAGTGAAAAGTGCGATAAAATAATATTTTCATAAAAAGTAAAAATAATAAATATAATAATATAAAAATAATAATAATAATGAAATAATAATATAGAAATAATAAAAATTTTCTTTCTTTCAGAAGACTATACATTAAATAAAAGCGGCAATTTGTCATCAATGAAAATATAACGTGAACTTTAAAGAAGGTATTGTAAATTACTAACATAAACTTAAGTAGTTAAATACTAACTAACAAAATTTTTGTTTTTTTTCAGATCATACACGAAATAAATTCGTCTACAATCAAAATTTAAGTTGCAACAACAAAAGTGCATTGCCTGACTTACTGCAAACATTGAACAAGGTTGGGGTTGAAGGAATACCTTTATCCTCTAAAACTCTTTTAGTTTTTTCAGTTTTTTTTTTTAATCAAAAAATTTTGAATATTTGAAAGATGTAGACAAGGTTTATATAGACGTTGGAATTGATGGTCTGAAAGTATTTAAAAGTTCGAATCGGACATTATGGCCAATTTTAGGTTCTGTTGTAGGTTTTCCTTATAAATTTGAAAATTATTATACACAATAGATGTGACCAAAAAAAATATATTAATAGAAAAACTTTAAATCTGTAAATATGTAAAATCTTTAAATCTGTAAATATGTAAATGAAAATTCTTAGTTTGTAAACAAGAAATGAAAAGAAATATATATTATTAGAATAAATTTAAATATGTAAATATATAATATAAAATTTTAAAATACTTAGTTTGTAAACAATAAATGAATATAATAATATAAATGTAATTTCGTTTTCGGCGTTTAATTTCGAATGAGGAGTTTAGGCCATTTGTGCTGATGAGTTTGTGATGACAACAATGAGGAGTTTAGTATGCCTTTAGAGCAGGGCAGATATATTTTTCAGTTATAAGAAATTGCTATTGGTAAAAGAGA
This sequence comes from Anastrepha ludens, assembly GCF_028408465.1. Classification (NCBI taxonomy): domain Eukaryota; kingdom Metazoa; phylum Arthropoda; class Insecta; order Diptera; family Tephritidae; genus Anastrepha; species Anastrepha ludens. The sequence continues at coordinate 31,919,106 of NC_071503.1, read as the reverse complement.
GATAGAATATCATACCGACAAGGGGAAACTATCAGAACTTTCCCACGGCTAGAACAAAAATGTGTAGTTGGATGAGGACAGTGATGATGATAATACGAGTGCTTATATGATAGTCACCTGTCTTGTAGGGTTATAATACGTTCACTTATATTTACATAAGTAGATGATCTACTTTTTCGCGCTTTACTCAAAATCCGTGATTAAAAAGCGCGATATCCCATACAAAATTTTTTTCCCAAAATCTGAGATTATAAAATAATCCCAGATAATAACGATACTTATTGACATACAACCCTGTGTTTTTTGTGCTATCGATAATTATTATTACGAATGTAAGGAAAACCATCAAAATAAGAACTAAATGAAATGGATGCCGGCAGAGAAAACAGGTAATTAAACCTAATTCTAATAAAATGTTTGTAATTAGGGTTTCATTTTGCAGAAAGAAGCGTGTGTCCATAATCGTGTGTCCTCCTTTTACTTATTATAAAATGTAATATAGAATTTCCTATGCGTATAACTGCCATAATTTTTTCCAACCTCAGTAAACGTCGCATACGGATTTCCTTCAACTGTTTATTATTAGCAGCCAATTGCGCAATTAAATTAGCTATTCCTTCTCCTTGTACTTTCTTCATATCATTAATAATAATTAAAGGAACCAAAAACATTGAAGTATTTCACAAAATGATTTCTATGAAGAAAAACCGCTCAAAGTCGTATTGACAGCTGATTGTAGATTTTGCAGGTAATCTGCCATATGTGAACGGGTAGATTAATTTAGTGGATTTATAGGTGATTAATGCATATGTGAACATATTATTATAGTTAAAAATAACGCCGAAGTCTTAAATTTCTTCAACGGATTGCAGAGGTGAACAATCAATACTATATGAAGAATGCAAATTACTGGTTGATTTGACAAATTTTACGTGAAAGCAGTTGCCTATGTTTAGTAACAAACGATTTAAATAGCATCAATTGAAATTGGATAAGTCGGATTGCTACTTTTCAAAGCTATGGACACTGTTAATGAACGGGATTATTTCAAAATCATCAGCATACAATAAGTGTTCAGTAAATGAAAAGCATGGCCTACAATACTTCACTGCGAGACACCATGGGACGCAATAAATGCGCGTGGTGTCGCATTACCAACGGCTACAACGCAAGGTCTATTAGACAAATATGACCCGATCCACGACAAAGCGTGGAATGTATACCCATTGACGCAAGCTTCGACAAGAGTATTCGGTATGAGACTTTGCCAAACGGCTTAGAGAAGTCCGTATGAATTGTATCGACTTTAGATCTGTTCTGGAAAGCAGAAATGTAGTAATCATTGAAAATAGACAAATTAGTGGCAGTAGAGCCTGTAAGAACAAGGACGGCGAACTGGTGACTAACATTCAGAGCAATCTTAAATTATGGAGGGAACACTTCTCGAACCTGTTAAACAGTGATAGCTGCGCATGTCAAAGAGAATGTGAAGATCCCGATACCCAAATCGTCGACGAGGTGAGAATAGCGATAACGCGGCTAAAGAACAACAAAGCCGCGGGCGCCGACGGACTGCCGGCTGAGCTATTCAAACATGGCGGCGAGGGATTGGTAAGGTGCATGCATGAGCTTCTATGCAAAATATATAGCCTGCCAATTGGAATTTAAGTATGCTCTGCCCCATCCATAAGAAGGGTGATCCTGCAATCTGTGCCAATTACCGCGGGATTAGTTTTCTAAATATCGCCTTTAAGGTTATAGCGAGCGTATTTTGTGAAAGGCTGAAGCCAACCGTCAACCAACTGATTGGACCTGATAAGTGTGGCTTTAGACCTGGAAAGTCTACCATCGACCAAATATTCTCAATACGCCAAATTTTGGAAAAGAGCCATGAGAGTAGAATCGACACACACCATCTTTTCATCGATTTCAAAGCTGCATTCGACAATACGAAAAGGAGTTATCTGTATGCCGCGATGTCTGAATTTGGTATCCCCATAAAACGAATATGGCTTTACCAGATGACGTTGCTCAACACCAGCAGCGCCGTCAGAATTGGGAAGGACCTTTCCGAGCCCTTTGATACCAAACGAGATTTCAGACAGGGTGACTCGCTGTCGTGTGACTTCTTTAACCTAATGTTGGAGAGCATCGTACCAGCCGCAGAACTTAATCGCTCAGGCACAATATTTTATAAGAGTGTACAATTGTTGGTGTATGCCGATGATATTGACATCATCGGCCTTAAAAACCGCGCTGTTATTTCTGCTTTCTCCAAAGTGGATAAAGAGGCAAGTCGAATGGGTTTGGTGGTGAACGAGGACAAAACGAAGTACCTCCTGTCTTTAAACAAACAGTCGTCGCACTCGCGTTTCGGCACCCACGTCACCGTTGACTGTTATAGTTTTGAGGTTGTAAAAGACTTCGTTTATTTAGGAACCAGCATTAACACGGCCAGCCTTGAAACCAACCTAGAATCTCTCTTGCCAACAAGTGCTACTTTGGACTAAGTAGGCAACAGAGCAGTAAAGTCCTCTCTCGACAAACAAAATTAACAATCTACAAGGCTCTCATCATACCCGTCCTAACGTATGGCGCATAAGCTTGGACGAGGACAACATCCGATGAAGCGACGCGTGGATTGTTTGAGAGAAAGATTCTGCGCAAGATTTTTGGACCTTTGCACGTTGGCAACGGCGAATATCGCAGACGATAGAACGATGAGCTGTATGAGCTTTACGACGACACAGACATGGCGCAGCGAATAAAGATCCAAAGGCTACGTTGGCTGGGTCATGTCGTCCGAATGGATACAAACGCTCCGGCTTTGAAAGTATTCGATACGGTACGAGCTGGTGGTAGCAGAGGAAGAGGAAGACCTCCTTTGTGTTGGAAAGATCAGGTGGAGAAGGACTTGACTTTACTTGGTGTGCCCAACTGGCGCCGGTTAGCACGAGAAAGAAACGAGTGGCGCGCTTTGTTAAACCCGGATAAAGTCGCGTAAGCGGTTATAGCGCCAATTAAAAACAAGCAGAAGTAGAAGAGCCGCATGCAACGACACCAGTCTGGTTTGTATATGTTAATCTTTTGACAGCAAAATATAACTTATCATTCGCAGTTATCTCAAGAGAGAGTTTCGAAATCGTCTTGTAACGGATGTGAATTTCCAAATATCAACAACTATGCAAGAGTACATGGTTTTATTATATATAATTGAAAGAGGCTCAGCAGGACTCAAACAGTTCTTCAGCAAGATAGCCGAGAGGCCATCCGAGTCAGTTTTCGATGTGGGCTTGAGCTTCCTCATACCATTGACGACATCTGTAACATATCCGATATTGAGAAATAAGAAAATATTAGAGGTCAAACTAGAATTGAAGACCAAGTCGGGTTCAAAAGTTAAGCAGAAAAGTCAGTAAAAAAATTTACTTAATCTATGGGAGATTCTGTATTTACAGTAAAGGAGGAAAATATCTACTCCGACAGGCAAAACGGCAATTCGAGCCCTGGGATCGCTGTTTATGCGTTCGAAATTAGTCGGGGAATGCCTGACTATCCTCCCGATGGCATCAGAATACTTCGATATTAGGCGCATTTGGGTTCGCGGTCACAGCGGCATAGAGGGAAACTGGTAGGCAGATGAGTGGGCCAGACAGGGAACCCTTGAGACGGTTTCATTGCAATATGGGAGAATTGAAGTTCCCTTAAGAACCTGTGGTCTGCTACTGGAAAGATGGGCTTCGTGTCAACTCAGCGAGCATTGGGCTAGTACGGAAACGTGCAAAGTCGCGAGGTCCTTCTGGCAACGGGTAGATTGGGGGCGCTCGAAAGAACTTCTAAGGCTAACAAAGCTAACACAGCTATCGAATTTGATATGTATCCGCACCGTACACTGTCCGTTAGTGGTCCATGCGGTGAGGCTTGACATTGCGTCAAGCCCTTTCTGCAGAAGCTGTTTGGAGGACGCGGTGGAATCATCTCAGCACCTTCTTCTCAGCTGCCCTGCTCTCGTCGGACCAAGGCTTAAACGTCTGGGATCTCACATTTTCGCTACATCAGGGAATATTACGGACTTAAGTATCACAAATCTAGTGAAGTTCATCAGCAGTTTGTAGCGGTTAATACAAACGTAAATCGCCCTGGATTCTGTTTGGTTCCTCCCCCTTTCCTGTTCCCCTCCCCTCCCCCTATATGGTATCCCAACGGACAAATTTTAATTTTTGTCCAAGTGGGCCCCTCGCAAGGGCAGCCATTTAACCTAACCTAGCCTATGGAAGAATTTGCATATTTACTATTATAAGAAACATTGTTTGGTACCATCGAACAAGACTTTTTTATTTTAATGAATTGTCTTCGAGTTCAAAATAATATCGTTTTCAAAATTCAAGGTGCAACTTTTGTATAAGGAATTATCAAACAGTTAAATTTCTTTAAATTACACTGAAGTAATGCTCGTTTTTCAGATTCTTTAGATACCTTAGCCCAATCATCAACTAAATTAAACCGTAAATAAGCAGCATTACCGTTACTGGTCACTTAGAGGGCATAATCTACTATTCAAATATCAGTAGCCACTTCACAGCTCCAAAAAGATAGTTTGATGTTCATTGTCATGCAGTGAAATAATTAGATCATATGTTATTGAAAATCGTCGAGTGGAAGCAATTCCTGTGGACGGTGTCTCTTATCGGTGCATGCTGAACGGATATTTTTTGCCAATTAAGAGCGAACATCCGTCCTTCAGTACACACACATGCTACATACGACTAGAAATACCATGGCGATATTGCACACAAACTGATAAGCCGTTTCGGTGACATTTCCTGGCCACCCAGGTCATCCGATCTTACCCCTGAGCTCTTTTTCTGTGGAGGTTTTTCAAAAGTAAAGTCTTTGAAACAAATCCTGCGACAATCTCAGTACTAAAAGAAAATATCGTTCACGAGGTTAATGGCATCCCGACATAACTTCTCCAGCGAGTGGTATAGAATACGCAGGCCTATTACCAAGAGTATCCGAAGGCGGCCGCCGTAGCCGAATGTGTTTGTGCGTGACTACCATTCGGAATTCACAGTGAGAACGTTGGTTCGAATCTCGGTGAAACACCAAAAATAAGAAAAACGTTTTTCTAATAGCGATTGCTTTTTTGTAATAGTTATTAATTAAGCTTATAATTCCTAATTCTGCCACCAGATTCCCGTACATAAATGAAAATGCGATACGAGTAATGTTTGGTTTTACCTTTATGCACTTCTTAGGAGTTTTACTCGACAGTGCGTTCAATTCGACATGTATAGTATAATTACTACCAAAATATTAATCAAAGTATACAAAATTAAATAAATGACCAAATACACTTACACTCGCTTCAGGTCCATCCGCTTCCATTTTGAATCCAGCTAGTGGTTATATTAAACGTACTAATTGTGGCCATCACCTTAAGGTCAAGTGAGAATAATACCTATGATATTTCATTTCATTTGGTTACATATCCCCTTTCAGAGGAGTATTCGTACTGAAATGAAATGGGACACGTCAGTTGACTACCACGACGGTCGATCAATTCGACAATTTTTTTTTCAGAAACACAAGAAGTGAGACATCAAATCGACAATTTTAATCGATAACGGGACCGAGAATGGGAACAGAAACGGGTTACTGATCTCATACTCTCAGTGTGTGCACTTAAATGCTTGCCTTATGTTTGTTTCACAGCGCATATAAACTCACTTATCAACTAAAATACATACTTGTATAAGCCCATATGTGTAGAAATATTTATAAGCAATAACCGCGCCCACATATCTCTTTCAAATGCAATCAAGGTAAACGTTCCTTTATACTTACATACATCGCACCTCGTTCTTAGCTTTAAGTGCGCTTTGTTTATTCAAATAAAACCAACGGAAATTTATTAATATTTTACTCAATATGTAGTTGTATTTATGTGAATGAAATTTTAGTAAAACAATTAAAACAAGAAATATTCTCAAATATTTTCTGAACTCCGAAATCTATTGCAACTTTTGTAAACATTTCGCAGGGTGTATGTGTCGCAGATACGGAAGATTGAATTTGCACCAAACCGCTCTGTGTTCCGAATAATTAAAACTTTTTGCAATAGTGCGTGAATGAAAACTATCGAAGTATTTTGTTTAGAAAACATAGCTTCTAAAATCCAAGAACTTTTGCAAATTCTTATATTTTTCTTTATTTTAAGACCTAAGGATTCTCATTAATAAAGTATTTGACGCTAACAGGAATTTCTTGCCCTGATTGGCGCAATAACCGCTTAAGTAATTTTGGCCGAGTTAAACTTAATTTTAGATATCTCTGGGAAATGCGGTATGTCTATTGAAATAAATATTTTGAAATATCATTTAACCTACTCCTCTTCTCGTATGGCACAAGATTGAATATAATTTTGAATTGAGATGTATCCCATATTTTTCTCTAAGTTTTTAAATTTTTATCAGCTTATACAATTTGTACATAAAAAATGAACATGTAAACATATTCATATATCCTCGAGTAAATTTACACAAAAAGTAAAATATACTAACTAAATAAATAAAATAAACTCAACTTTAGTGTAACTTCGGGGTAAGATCCCAAGGGTCTACAAATATACGTTTTTACAGACTTATATATGTACATATATATGTATATTTTTGTGCATTTTATGATCTTTGTATAAGTATTGAGAATGGCACATGGTTGATTCAAATTGCTTAAGTACATAATTATAATTATTTTTTTTCGGAATTAGCATTATGTGACTAAATAATGGTTATTTCCTTTTAATTACTTTTAAATAATGTTTTGTACGAATATTTTTTAATCATCATCGCGAGAACTGAAGCTGGGGGTATTTCCCTCGGATGAAAATCCAGACGGTGACATACTATCAGGAGGATAATAGTAACTGCTGCTGTTCGATGTTAGACCATTCGAAGTAGACACACTCTCTATATATGTGTTACAATTATCTAATTGGCCGACAGCTATTGTTGCTGTTGTCGAGGCGGCAGCAGAATGACTTATATCTTGAAGGTGAAACGCTGCTGCAACTGCCGGCTGAACGTTGCTGCCAACAATAATATCCGGAGCGCTGATCAGTGTTCCTGTTCCACCGGTAGCTATATTACCACCTGCTATTCCCCCTGCAACATTACCACGACACCATAACTGCCTCATTTCGGCGCGTCTGTTGCGCATCAAAATTTTGTATTCAGATATACGCATCTTTTTTCCATCTACGATGCAAGTTCGTTTTGGTCGCGGTCGATAACGATAATCCGGGTGCTGTTCCATATGTAATTTGGACAGACGAGACTGTTCCTCATAATACGGTTGTTTATCTACGTTCGACATGGCCTTCCAACGTGCGCCCAGTATTTTCGAGATATTGGAATTGTGCATATCCGGGCAGGCTTTTAAAATTTTTCGGCGTTCATCTTTAGCCCATACCATAAAAGCGTTCATGGGCCGTTTTATGTGTGGCTTGGTATGCCCACCTGCGTGAATGCTATGTATTTGAGAGTTGTTTGGCCCCAGCGAAGGACTTTTATTTTTATTGCTGATCTCGTAACTAATATCAACTGGTTCTGATATATTTTGCTTATGCTGATGATGTTTTTGGCGGAGGGGCTGATCATGCGGTGAAATGTGGAGCCCATGTAAGGTGTGAGGATTCTGATGATGATGATGATGGTGTTTGCGGTTCTGTTGACGATGTTGGGGTACCACCAATGAGTCTATCTGGCTAGCGATTGGTGTTGATTGTTCTGATTTATCCCCGCACTTGCTTGTTAGCCGGATATTTTCTACTGCTACATCATCTTCATGGTAACTTCCGTCGGGGCTACTACTGCTGATAATTTGAATGATAGGAGCTGCATTTGATGATTGGTATATGTGCTGCTGTTGACTATGCTGCAATGAAGCATCTGGTGTATTTACGGCTGCACTCCACATCCGGCAAGCTAGCATGTTGACTTCCGTTTCAGAAAACACATCATTGGTGGAATGCGCACGCGCCAGATCGTTACAAGGTGATGAACATCGCCCTGGGGTAGAACCGATTGATACATTTATAGTTTTTCGCATCGGAGTTTTTGTTGCGTATGGCAAAAATTGACATGGTAAGCCCACTGCTGCGACAGCCGCGGCCGCAGCTGCCGCAGCAGCTACTCTCATAGAATTCTTTATATGCAAACTGGTTGAATTCTCATCAGCCACGACGTCACCATTCCCATGAGGCAAGCTTTCTGCTGGCCATGATATTGGAGAGGTTGACATGGCAGTCAATGCTTCACGTTGCTGTAATCCAGGTGAACTAGTTGTGAAAGTTGGTGGAGATGGGCATGATGAAAATTTATGTTTAGACAAATTCAGTGGCGTATCTGTTTCGAGAATATCTTCATGCTCATCAAGTTCTTCATTTGGTTCATCTTTCTTAAATAAATGTATTTCCTTTTGAGCTGGTTGTAACCGTTCATTTGCACGAAAAGTGTCTTCAATATCTAATGGTGATTCCTCGTATTTATTGTGGTAAATAGATTTCAATTGATCCATGGGCGATTCTGGCGGTGTAACACCGACATCAGTCGTGTAAGATATTGTGGATAATGGAGTAGAAGATGGCATATCAACCAAATTGCTATCGCTATTGTTAGGCGACTGTATACAGCCTCCGTTACTCCTGCTGGAGCTTTTGCTTATGCTACTATATAAAGAGCTGCTGCTAGTTTTAATGTTACTAGCAGCAGTACTCCCAGGAGAAATTTTTGTAGTTTCACAATTAATTGGACACACGTTGTTGTCTACGCTATTATTATTATTTCCGCTAGCCGCAACAGCCGCGGCCGCTAAAGCAGCTTGAATATGCGCGGCAGCAACCGCTGCCGTAGACCACATTGGTTGCATTGTCGATGATGTTGCTCCTCCTTCCTGTTTTTGATTCTTCGAAGTAATGTCTTGTAAAACGCGGTCATGCAACGCAGGCAACACTTGTTGTGTTGCGGGCACTAATGAGAGTGGTAGCTGCAGAAATGTCGGGAGAAATGGGACAAAAGCGTTTGGCTGCAATGATTGAACAGGATACTGGTGTGTGGCTGAATAATAGCTTTGATAACCAAGTAGTAGATTTTTGTATTCGTGTGTGGAAAACTCAGCATCTGCGGTATGAAATTGCGAATTTATTTCGCGTGGATTATCTGGTGATAAGCGTTGTTCAAGATAATGGATATTATTAACGAGGCCAGTTATGTTCTCCAGATGTGTCTGCAAACAAAGATGAAATTTGTTTTACTCTCAACTTCATACTTGGGAGTATATTTAGCCTATGCACAACTTATTGTATATAGATACGTATGTGTGTATATATACTTACATATATACCTGGCTTAACGGAAGTTTAATACGAGGTAAAACAACTAAAGGAGATTCTATGCCCGGACTGAACAAAACTTAATATTCCCATTGTTCAGGGTGTCCGGTGGCAGAATAAGGTTTTAAACATAAAGTTTAAAGCCTATGAGTGGGAGGGGACCGCGTTAGCTTCGTCATTCGTAAACAAAAATTATTGTGCGGGAAATATTGAGGAACGATCTTAGACTTCACCCCTTCAAAATGCCGTGCAAGAGCTTGAGCCCAACGATTATAATTTACGTTAAAATTTCTGCAAGACAATGTTGGAGAGTTCGAATGGTAAACACTAACACAGACACATTTTCATTTAAATTACTGTTATTGGTCAACGAACAACAACATCAACAACCACTTCCCAGCTCCAAAGTGACAGTTTCGTGTATATTTTCAGGCAGTGTAATAATCAGAGCATATTTCATTGAAAATCGTCTAGGGTAAGTAATTTGCAGGCTGAACGGATATTTTCTGTCAATAATGAAAGAACATTTGTCAAATCATATTGTCAAATTGTTGTGCGAAATTGAATATTTCTTGCATTATTCTTCTATTTATGCAACATTCAACATCTTCACAGTGTATATGGCAACATTTTCGTAATGTAACTATAATATATTTTGTAAATTTGCGAAAATATTCATTACTATTGTTCGCATAGATAGATAGTAATGCATAATCCGTCTTTGGTAGAATCTTGACGGTGTCTCGGCATTTACCAAATTTAAAGGATCATGGTACACTATTTAAAACTCCTGCTCCCCATACTATATTTGGAAGGAAGGTGTTGTAATTTAACGGTTGAGAATGCTGATTGTTGCATTTGCTATTGTACATGAAGCTCTGTAAATTTGAAAGTATCAGTTGTTGAGCTCAGGGTGTAAGGGGTTGTAAGAGGGTTTAGTACACTCTGGTAACCTGAGCAACCATAGCTGAAGACGAGGTATTCAATACGCGTGGGAAACATGGTCAGGGCTAACGAGAGGGGAAACTTCCGGGGTGCTTTTTTGATGTATACAATTTAACGGCCTCCCGAAATTTCTGCAAGACAATGTTGGAGATTTCGAATGGTAAACACTGACACACAAACACATTTTCATTTAAATTACCGTTATTGGTCAACTAACAATAACATCAAAAACCACTCCCCAACTCGTGTATATTTTCAAGCAGTGTAATAATCTAAGCATATTTTTTTGAAAATCGTCTAGGGTAAGTAATTTGCATGCTGAACGGATATTTTCTGTCAATAATGAGAGAACATTTGTCAAATCATCTTGTCAAATTGTTGTGCGAAATTGAATATTTGTTGCATTATTCTTCTACTTATGCAACATTCAACTTTTTCACAGTGCATATGGCAACATTTTCGGAATATATATTTATATTATATTTTGTAAAATAATATATTTTGTAAATTTGCGAAAATATTCATTACTATTGTTCGCTTTCGTAAATTTTTATTTTATGATTAGATTTTTTGAAGGTGTCTCGATCTTTACCAAATTTAAAGGATCATTCTACATTATTTAAAACTCCCGCTCTCCATACTATATTTCGAAGGAAGGTGTTGTTATTGATAACGGTTGAGAATGCTGAATATTGTACATGAAGCTCTGTAAATTTGAAAGTATCAATTGTTGAGCTCAGGGTGTAAGGGGTTGTAAGAGGGTTTAGTACACTCTGGTAACCTGAGCAACCATAGCTGAAGACGAGGTATTCAATACGCGTGGGAAGCATGGTCAGGGCTAACGAGAGGAGAAACTTCCGGGGTGCTTCTCTGATATAAACAATTTAACGGCCTCCCGAAATTCGCATTGTCTTTCTCGGAGCGACCGGCTACAAACGGCGTATGTTCTTCAGGTTAGAAGTAGTCTTAAGCTATTGAGTTTCTGGTCATCTTACCCGTGGAGCTCACCAGATCTTCCTTAGGCTTGCAACTTATAGATGGACTTTACGTTTTTTGAGCTACAGATAAGACCTGAGGACATAAAGAACCATTCAGGATAAAAGGAATTGCTGATTATGATGAGTTGTTGAGCTGATGTAATTTTAGTTAACAAACATTCGGATATATTTTTCTATTAGTCGGATATATTTTTCAATAGTCAATAGGGTTAGCCGAATGTCCTACCCTTAAATTGAGCTATTGATTAATTGCGGCAAGCCGAGCAGCAGTGTTACCTGCATTCTGTTTACCAACTAAATCTAGGGGAGGTAAGAAGAAAAGAGTATTCAGAGAATCAAAGGCCATATAAGCGCCATACGTTGAACCCTCTGAAGCCTGTTTCTAATCGTTGTCTTGTCGAGAGCTGCCCACCAGACTATAATTCCATAGAGAAGGATGTGTCTGATAACGATCATATACACTCACGCGATCAAGAACACTTACTGGTCTTGGGAGAAAGGCCACCTGTGTCCTTTTGCCTGCTCACATGCCTGGTTGCATTCATAACTCGATTTGCAGCCTCTCTTTTTTAAATCAAAATGAAATATATACTTTGAATATCTAGCCATATCCAGTGAGAGAAAGGAGGCAGATGTCATCGGCGAAGCAAGACCTATGATGGTTAGCGGCTGCCCGATGGAATTTGTCGAAAGTTTCTGGTAACTCATTATATTCAGCTAATGTGTGAAGTCTATTTCACGGAAGTGAAACATGGCAGGTCTCCAACACTATCGCACAGAGGCTACTATTTTTCGTCTTTCTGCCCCAACACAATCAGGAGCGGCACGCTGTGTAGATCATCTCATGGCAAATCGCAACGCAGAAAGCGGCGATGGATAGGTCACACGCTTAGAAAACCACCAGATAGCATCACGAGAATGGCACTGAACTGGAATCCGCAAGGGAGTCAAAGACATCATACGGGAGCGGAGTGAACAAGGATATATAAATATTAGATCGAGACTAGTTTTGCATTTAAAGATCTCAATGTTTTTAACACGGGGGAGTTTGTGCTTTGAAGGGATTTGCATTGCAAGTACAAATATGTGAATTTTTTTAATAAATAGAATAAATACGCGAAAACATCAAAACTTTATGTTGTATGGTGGTGCCCATTATATAAATTTTAAATTTCTTTGTTGAGATAGAAAAAAAATTGAGCGATTATGCTACGGTTTTACTTTATTCACAAATTCAGACTGATTTTATGAAACTGACAAATTAATTTTTAAGCTTAAGTCTAACTGCATAATGGCTGTGTCGGCGTTTTCCACGGGATCGATTCAGCCAGTCGTCGGGACATGAACATGAAATGCTGGACATTTTTTCAGCAATCCGATACTATTAAGAGGCCTGTGACTTATTTCTCAGGCCAGTAATAGCATAAAAGGATCGATATGGATATAAACAAATATATACATACCGCAAGGCTCAGAATGATGATAAGAGTTGATCTAATCATATCTGTTTGTCTGTCCGTGAGCACGACAGCCCAAAAAAAAATCAGTATATGAAATTTGGCACGCTTATTACTCCTTGTGTAAGGTAGGTTGGTGAAAATAGGCTCGATCGGTGAATAATAACGACCATTTCTTTATAACTTTAATTTTCAAGAAAGGAAAAAAGTGCTATATCTGCTATAAAAAATCAAACTTACTTAGATTTGGTACTAATGATGAACCCACCAAAAAACAAAACAAAATACTGTGAAGAAAAATTACAAAATGGGCAATGACACATCTTGATCCGACATAAATGTTTTCGAGATCAGACGAAACCTATGTCCACTTTTATGCCACTATGCCTCATCGTGGTTGGTCTCCTTGCCGCGGGGATGGGGCTTAAATGAAGGCTAAATTCCTTTTTAGGAATTTAACCTGTCATGAACTAAGAGGGAAGCTCTGTATGGGGATTGGTCGAACACCTTTACACGATACGGCGTGTGTGATGCTCGTCCAATCATCTATACGGAGAGTACCGTACCAACACATTCCCAAGTCAAGGTGTGCTTGGAATCGTGCCGAGGACTGAATGGTGCAGGGAATTAAAACATGTGCATCGCGAACGGAGTTTCCCTCTCGAATACCTGGCCGCCTTCGAGAGTAACTGTGGCCTTACCACGGTAAGGGGCGCTGCCGCGGGGGACCCCATTACTTTCCCTAAATACTCGTGGGTTGTGGAACTTGACGTAGTCAGGCGAAGCAACCGTAGAAACAGATGAATAAGAAACAGGGTGCTCTCATGAAGTCTCGCTACACGAAGGCGAGGTTCATTCTAAGCAAGATTGCCAAAAATGAACTCGCTGGAGCGACTGACGAGCGCGACGCGGCCGACAAATTAAAATACCATCAGGTGGTTAAGGAGTACGAAGACTTCTTATCTAACAAACCTAAAGAGGACAACAAGAAAAAAGGCGATGCGATGAAAAGAAACAGGTCACAGGACGTGATCGATCAGGCACCGAAGAGACCTAAGGTGTCCAGCAGCATCGAGGAAACAAAGCAACGACCGTTCAGTGAGGTGGTTAAGGATAACCTCCTATATGCACTAATCGACGAGACCACAAACAGTGGCAAAGTGATCCTGCAGAAGTGGGGGCAAGTGGAGGCCAAACTGTCCAAGCTCGTGCTAGACAAGCATGTGGTTGAAGCACAGGGCGGAACTCTCCCTTCCTTCGATTCTGCAGTAGTACTTCGCGGCTGCAGGGTTATCAAGTGTGACGACGACTGGTCAAGGGTTGTCCTGCTGAGATCAGCAGCACACTGGAAGGCTTAAAACTTAAGCTCATTCCGGCCAAGGATATCCCTCGCCCTCCTCGCGCTCGCATTTGGCTACCGGTGATGGACTTGAGCGGTGCAGAACTTCTGAAATACCTGAAGTCACACAACCCTGCGCTGCCGATGGACGACTGGGCAATCGTGAAGGCAGAAAAACCGCAAAAGAGCAGCATGTCATTCGTTCTGCAGATCAACGATGAGTGCCTGCCAATACTAAAACAACACGACAACAAAATTCGGTTTGGTCTAAGAAAGGTCAAACTGAAAATTTTCAAAGCAGACAGCAATGAAAATGAGGAAGACCCAGATGAGTTCGACAACAACATACAGCTAGAAAGGCTAGAAAAGCTTGCCTTAGCTGAAGACGACAATAAATACGGTGCCTAGAGCCATACAGGTGGATCTGCAGCACTCGAAATGAGCTACAGAGAACTTGGATGTCTTCCTCAGAGAAGGGGACATCGACATCGGTTTCATACAGGAGCCCTGGGTCAGAGACAACGAGATTAAGGGGTTCCAAAACAACAAGAGCATCAACATATTCTACAACAAAGCAGACGGTAAGCCACGGTCATGCATAATCACTAAAAAACACTTAAAAGCTTTTCTGTGTTCTAATTTTAGTACTCCCGATTTTACGGTGGTGAAAGTGGAACTGCAGAAATTGGCGATATACCTGGCATCGGTGTATATGCCACATGAGAAACCGGCGCCGTCAGACAAAGTGGCTCGATTCCTGTCAACATTGAACAGCACAGACAAACTATTGATGGGCTGCGACGCAAACGCCAGAAACGAGCTCTGGGGCAGTTCAGAGACGAATGAAAGAGGTGAGTCACTTTTTGAACTCCTATTAAACACTAACCTAGATATGTGTAATGTAGGGACCACCCCAACTTTCACTTTTCCGAGCTCGGCAAACTTTCCAGGCTGGGAAGAGGTCTTAGACGTTACCCTATGCACAAACAATAATTCTCAAATAGTCACAAATTGGAGGGTATCCGACAAGAGATCCTTTTCGGACCACAGCTGGATCCTCTTCGATATTAATCTTAAGCTTGAGAAACCTTTCCCATATAGAAATCCTAGAAGAACAAACTGGCACACATTCCCTAGAGTGACCCAGTCTAAACTTCAACACTTAAATAGAACCATAACGTCAAGGGAAGACCTAGATGAGAAAGTAAGAGCTTTCGAAACTTTGTTGACGAAAGGACTTGAAGCTTCATGTTCCGCCACATATGGCAAAACAACCTATCCTACCTGGTGGAATGAAGATCTTAGTCAACTCAGGAAAATGACAAGAGAAATCTTCAATATCTGCTACAAACACAAATACTTCAAACCCTACAAAGACTGCCTTAGGGAATACAAGAAAGCAATCACTAGAGCAATCACTAGAACATCTTGTAAATATGGTACACACTTCCCAGGTAACACAGAATATATTGAGAACAATACTGACAGTGTTCAAACATCCAAACTATCACCCATTATAATCAACCACATCGTATCCCAAGATAGAATATTATGGGCGATAAAAAACTTTGAACCATATAAGGCAGCCGGTCCAGATGGGATATTCCCAGCCATGCTGTGGAATACTCGAGAAACGACGATTCCTTGGCTGGAGGTATTTTTCAGGAAAATCCTTATGCTGGGGCACATACCAAAAAGCTGGAGGAGAGTTAAGGTGATCCTCATCCCTAAAGCTGGTAGACGCGGTCATGATACAGCGAAAGATTTCAGACCCATCAGCCTATCCTCCTTCATCCTCAAAACTCTCGAGCGATTGTTGGATGTATATCTCAAGGAAAAGATTACAGACTCAACGATTTCACCATCTCAACATGCCTATCTCAAAGGAAAATCCACTGAGACAGCTCTTCATGAGGTTGTAAGTGCGATTGAGAGGAGCATAGAATACAAGCAATATTCACTAGTCGCTTTTCTCGACATAGAGGGGGCCTTCAACAATGTTACCACAAGATCTATAAGTGAGGCTCTTAACATGTTAGGCATAGACATAGGTCTCAACGAATGGATAGAGAACATGCTCAAAACAAGAATAATCATCGGTGAGGTAGGCAGCAGCACGATAAAACGCTCTGTCAACAGGAGAACCCCTCAGGGAGGGGTCTTATCCCCTCTGCTGTGGTTACTAGTCGCCAACAACATCCTCACCAAATTTAACCGAAAGGGAATTAAAGTGGTGGCGTACGCGGACGATATAGTGCTTATGGTTTCAGGAATGTTTCCAACCACAATCACGGGGCCACGGACTGTGGCTTAAGTGTAAACCCGAGAAAAACTGAACTGATGCTATTCACCAAAAAAACCAAGGTGCCAAACTTTAATCTCCCAAAACGCGGACGATATAGTGCTTATGGTTTCAGGAATGTTTCCAACCACAATCAGTGAGATTATGGAAGGAGCTCTGGTATTACTCAGCAATTGGGCCACGGACTGTGGTTTAAGTGTAAACCCGAGAAAAACTGAACTGATGCTATTCACCAAAAAAACCAAGGTGCCAAATTTTAATCTCCCAAAACTAAAAACGTACCTAGGGGTTATCCTGGACCCCAAACTCAGCTGGAAGTCCAACGTAGAGTACAGGGTAAAGAAAGCGAATAGACTCAGAGTCATAGGAAGCTGGACAACAAGGTCGTACGGTCACAGTAAGATCCTCCTACAGGGACCCCCGCTACTCAAAAACGGATCAGACTACACAGTCCCCGACCTCAACTTCAAGAAAGGCTTTACGGTACGTTTTCCACCGAGAGCCGAGTGGAGCAAAGGAGAGGTGATTGGAAGACATGATATCGAAATTTATACCGATGGTTCTAAGATGAACTGTGGTGTGGGAGCTGGCTTCCATTCAGGGCCACTCAACCTATCTCAATCAATTCGTCCTCCTGATTATGCACCGTGTTCCAGGCAGAACTTTTAGCGATCAGAGAAGCATGCAAATCCCTTGAACTCTACAAGGAAGTTGGTGCAAGAGTAGCTATCTTCTCAGACAGTCAAGCAGCTATTAAGGCCTTAGACTCCAACTAACATTGGATAGTAGGGGATCATGCAGCTAGACTCAATCTACCCTTCAATCCTATCTGTAGAAGCTGTCAAGCGGAAGGGGCGAAGGAAAGTCTGATCCACTATTTATGTGAATGTCCGGGACTAGCCAGGGCACGACTCCGATCCTTCGGTAAGCCTTTTCTACAGTAAATTAAGAGATCTCAGATATCGAGATAAAGGATTTGCTGCTATACTTGGACCTCCCTAAATGGATCTGAGTTGGAAACAAAAAAAAAAAAACATCATCATCACACGAGATAGTGGTAGTAAAACGGTGCTGGTCACTAATTAGGAGCATTTCAGCTCAGAAATGTTCAACCACCTCAACAACAACAACAACATGTCCACTTTTTAAAGGTTGACACTAAATTTCAGTGCGTCCGTTTAATATTACAAGCTATAACAATCAGTGTCTCTGAGTTTGTTAGACTCAAAAATTAGCAGTCAACCCAAATTATATTCAGACGGAATTATATTCAGCACTTCCTTATTTATTAATATTATTTTAAAAATGTAATTTTAATTTTTATAAAAAATCCACGTGATTTTTATAACAAATTTGACGCATTCCATGGGGTACCGTATTCAATGGTTATTCAAGTATAAGTCCTTCGACACTACGGATACATCTAATAATGATAAGTTGTAATTCTAACATGGAAAATTGCATTAGACCCAACTTTATATACCCATAGTACATATATACGCATTTAAGTAAAATTTACAATAATTTGGGCTGACCCTTAATTTATGGAATCAATCCAAGTCAGAGAGAATGAGATATGAAAGCACTTGTGGTAAGGTTTACTTATAGGTATAATATTTATCAAATAGTAAATAATTGAACGAAATGCCTTATTAACAAAATATATCGCACCCTAAATACAAAAGGGTCACAACTCAAAATTTTCCACACTCGAGATTGACTTGTTTACAGTAGCACAGAAAACAAACTATGTGACATATCACGTTGAAATTCGCCATGTAAGCTTATAACAGTCCTACCAAAAAACAAAAAATTTATTTTTGCCATATGTCATCCGCGGACCGTTTTATTGATAACGTCTCGTTCATATTTGAGCAGAAGGTACATTTTGAGTTGTGACCCTTTTGTATTTAGGGTGCGATATGTAAGTTTCCGAAAAATTTTTGTGCGCTGGAGACCGTTTTTATAGAACTTGCATACATGGTGCGGCTACCGCAGTCGAGTGAGTTGGTGTGTCACTATCATTCGGTTGTGCCCGGGTTTGAAAACTCGTGAACAAAATAAAACTGATAGAAAAGTTATAGTTTTTTGTAATAGCAGAAAGCAATGGCAGCAACTATTAAAATGTACTCATGAGAAATCATCTGTCGTTCAGAGGCGGCCTAAAACTGTAGGTCCCTAATTTTTCAGAAAACATCAAAACGTAGGCGACAAACAATAGGAGAGGCTGAGCCATTCTGGGTGTATGCGCTAATTGAATATATATGTATATGTATATATATCGTTATTACTAATAGGGCTCATGTCCTTCTTTCCGTGGGAAACATACCATCATGTATGAGCTTAGAACTGAAGAGCTAAGGCTACAAAATGTAAGCTAGGACACTAGGTAAAGCCGTTACTGGGAAGGTATAATCAAAGAGATTTAAGTATCTCATAAGCCAACCTAAGGACGAACTAAGAATGGTCACTGGCATTCTCATAAGTCATTGTAGATCGCCAAGCCATTTGCACAAGCTCGGAAATTATCCATTACCTGCACTTTTAGGCCCAAAAATTATATTCTGCACACAAAAATATGTCGGGAACCCAGCATATAAAAAACCATGTAGCCCCCGATATTTATTTACAAAATGGCTTATTAATACTCTTCTCTGTTTTCTTCTACGTCTTTCTTTACTAGTTTTTCCCCTCCACCACATGTAAGTCTAAAATCAGTATCATAAAGATCGGATAAAAACAATGGCCGCTTTTAATATGTTAATACTAAATTTATTTATTGGCATAAGCTACATACACCATGAAAATTCATCTAGTACTGTTAGAAATTACTATGTTAAAACCGTGTTCTTTAAGGGCCAAATTTTACTCCCTTTTAAGCTCTTCAAAGCAAATCAATTCTACCTCCTCGTAAGCTCGGCTGGGCACACTCTCGTAATAATTGGAGTTTATCTATTATTATATCCCAGTCCTCCTTTATTTGAAAGTCAAATGCTATTTTTCTTTGACAATCTTTAATTTGTGCATCAGTCGATCGTCTCTTGTCACTTAAGCTTCCACAGCTCTTGTTTGCAAGTGGTCGCGAACAGTCAAATCTAAAATTTGTTTACGTTGCTGTGAAAATTTTTGTATGTATTTCGTAACAACTTTTTTGATGTGCATACTTTATTATTTTTTGTTTTTTGGTTTGGCCGAGCTCCTTCTCCAACTTGCAGCGTGCTTCCTGATGTCTTTCAACAAATAGAGGGACTTAAACTTTTATGTCACCACGGAATGGCAGATGGTTTTTACGGCAGACGTTTCGCCTGTTGCGAGGCGACCTCTGTTAGAAAAAACTGTTTCTATCATTTGGTGTTTCTTGCCAGATATCTCGAACTGGAGCACTACCGAATGGTAATCACGCTCCATCCCATTCGAGGGTGGAGGGGGCGTCTTGATATTGTTCCACAAATGGAGGGATCCACAGTTTTAAGCCGACTTCGAATGGCAAATGGTTTTTATTAGGAGCTTTTTCATGGCAAAAATGCCTGACGAGGGGCGACCGCTCTTAGAAATACTTTTTTTATCATGTTTTTGTTTCATGCACGTTTTTTCGAACCCACCCACTCCCGAATGGTAGTCATTCACTACCCATTCGGCTACGGCGATTGCACATTGTTAACGAGTGTATCTCGATGATGGCTTAAGAAACCTCACCAAAACTCAATACACTTATTGCTCATACATATTAATGAGATCTGAAAAACACTTCCACTTTTATATGCTAGTACTAAATTTCCGTCCTTTTGTCTAATGTTACAGGATATAACTCAAGAAAAGTTAAGATATCGTTGCGAAATTCGCCAACGACACTTACCGGGGTACAAGGTAAGCTTATATGATACATGGGCAAAATGGTTAGATATAGAATGGTAATATAGATGAAGAAACTGTGGAACGTTTTTTCGAAAGTATAAATTACTATTAATTCGTACCCTACAATTTCTCCTCATATACATATTTCAAATTCATTGTAAGTCTCTGTTTATAAATTTATTCATTGGAATACATACTTGTTTCCAATTTGGTGCAATTTACAGGTATATTAAGGCAAAATTCATTCCAGTTTATATAGTTTATTGTTTTATAATCATTAATGTTTATATGTCACTACTAAAAAAACTCTTCACGGAAAGTATCCATAATTAATTCGTACGGCTGGTATAAACATATGTTAAAACATACCCGAAAAGTCGTCCTAGAAACTTAAGAATATTATTACTTTGGTCGCTTCTGATTAAATTACTTATTTGATATGATGTTCTATATCTAACAGTTATCGAGATATTCGAATTTAAAGTTATTAGAAATACATTATATATTTCTTTTTTGCTTATACGTCCAAGGGTCCGATTTTCGTTCAGTTTTTAATTAAAAGGTATCCTTGACAGTGGTCATAAATAAAATTTGAACCAAGCCTTGAGGAAGAACAATTTAGTCAAATTAATCGAAGACGACGGCAGTAGCTGAATGAGTGGGTGCATGAGAATCGTTCTATAGTTCCCGGGTTAAAAACCTCGGGAGTAACACAACAAAAAGTTTTTAGCGGTCACTCTTCGGCAAGCAATTGCAAACCTCCGAGTGTCAAGAAAAGCTCCTGCCATGAAGAAACACCCTCTTACACGGAAATATGTTACGTAAAACCTGCGCTGAGAGGTACTCCTGATGTACTCTTCCTTCCACCTTCTTATACATATATCAGACCGATAACCCCAGAGGCTAGTTGCCTTACTACTGTAATGTAATTATTTATAATTATATTTCATATAAGTAAGTAAATAAAAGTTCGTACATACATATATACATACAATATAATGCAGATATCCACTTTGGTCATATAACGCGTGGCTTTATTTGAAGTACCGCTATACAAGTACATTTGAATGTTCAATATGTACATTTGCACATATGTACATATGTATGTCTATGGCCGTTATTGATGAACTTACGTAGAGCAGATGCATTTATTTGGGAAACTAATTTGAAAGAAAACAGTAGTTTTTCTTACTGTACATAACTTTGTTACCTCCAGTGAGGAACGATTTCATTTTGTATTATGTCATCTTTAAGTATTCGGGCGGTGGCTCGAGCATCTATCGCGGGTATTCTTAGTATTTTTCAGGCGCGATATTTTTCAACTGACTTAGTGGAAGTTTACTATACTAGTCAAATTCTGGAGCAATATTGGGACTATTTGTATAGCACTATTATAACCTTGTTGTCGCATCGTTACCTCCTGAGGTAGAAGTGCACGATGAGCTGTTCGCATAGACGGAAGATATGTTTACAGAGGATTGTTATCGTCTTCATCGAATTCGTCCTCACTCCATACCCGAGTGTCTTACAGAAGTAGTATCTACATATCAACGCACATGCGATTTGAGGTTAGAAGCCATTTCGTTTGTCGGCTATACAGAAATATGCTCAGAGCTTCAACGCCGTCATGAAAACCCCATGTTACTGTAGCAAATTCACATAGAGCGCATATTGAACTTGCCTAACAATCCAGCTGACACATCAAAGGAGCTGCGCGATTTTATTGATTGCATGGGCAACGGTTACCCAGCTTTGTCCGTCATGAACTTGCCAGTTCAAGAAAGAGACGGTTCAACTGCCAAATCTGCCGGATGTTACCAAAAATTGTGTTTATAGCGCCGTGCTAACTATTTCGATCACAGCCAATGTTTTTCATGTTACAGCAACGCCTCTGGGCATACCAACAATATTAACCTGTCCGCTTAACTGGTTTAACAATGATGCCCAAGTTGACAGCAATAAAAGAGCAAGTGGTCATGGGTGAAAGTCGCGGGCCACGAATAGTACTTGGCATGGGGACAATAGCATGTATAATGACCTCATACAACAAGCAGCAAATACCGTTAGTCAAAAAGTGCAGCCGACTGAGTCGGCTATTAAACACCTCGGTTCGTCTTCAAAAGATACGCCCAATCTTCAAAGGTCATTGAAATGACAAATTCACTGCAGACAAACTACACTGTGCTCTTCGTATGAATATAAGCCAGTCCCAAGATAATGTATTCCTTACGGAAATTAATTTGCTGGATTTTCGTTCGAGGGCCCATTCATCACGCAAGCTACCTTCCTTAACCCTTTTCTGAATGAAGATAGAATTCTTCGGCTATAGGCACGGCTGGAATTTGCTCAACTACCATATGATCAGCATGATCCCATAATTCTCCTGAAGAATTGCCCGCAGATGCAACTACTCGTTGCTGACGCCCATTAAATCTGTATGCATGGTGGTATACAACAGATAGTAAGTAGTACAGCAAAAGTGCAGAGTCCGGATCTATTAGGAAACCGAAAGGAAGCAGCCCCTCCAATTCAGCTTCCGCCAATGCTCAAGATGTAAGCTGCGGCGCTGCTAAGGCTTTGGTAGGACCTGGCCTTGATATTCCTGAGCAGTCAAAAGCGTCAAGCTCGACTACGTCTGCTCGCAGTATTAACAGACCGACTACCAGTTCTGCCATGACAGCAGAGATCGGGGAGGCACGTTTTTTAAACGCAGGCGTCCTTTTAAGCCCGCCTACATAAAGAAGCCTTCATCAGGTCGTATTCTGCATAGATTTGAAGCCATAGACGACAATTCTTTATCCGAGAAGGATAAAACCTCGTTTACTTGGGCAAAGTCCAACTATTTCGATGGGCGTCCTATGCAAACACCGGGAGGCCAGCGCCTAGACGGCAGAGATCTTCCGCGGAGCAACATGCCGCTAATAGGTATAAGGCTGCTAATCATGTTTCAGGGCTATCATATAGCTCTGTTTTTAAAGATGGCAGCGAGATGCTAGCTTTTTTTAAAGATCAGTGGAGGTGGATTCAGGTTGTTTCGGCCAACGTCCCCCTCAGCGTTCTGGAGGAGCATCCTGGCCGTCCTCCGTCCTGACGCGGTTCGGGCCGATATATATACCGCGTCAAATTACTTGCCTATAACGACGAAATATCCGCCAAACTACACAAAATGGCAGTAGGGAAGGTAGTGGGGTTTTGTTCTGGCACAAAACTTGAGGCTTTGGATTTTGAAAACATCCCGTCTCAGTTAAGAGTTCGCACCTGGGTTTCCAGCAACCCGGCCGGTGTTTAAGATCAGCAACCCGAACATTCTGGCAAATACTTGAAAGGTAGTCAAGGTTGAGAGATCAGAAGGTGCTTTTAGACAGATGATGGTCAGAATCAACACCAAATCCTTGGCGCCACTGGAGAAGGCTGGAGAGATACTAAACTATGGCTTCACTAAGGTCCATCGCAAATATGTGGCCGCCTTTAAGGAGGGACCGCCTACTGCAGATACTAATACCTTTAATGGGGAATCAGCAGATCAAATGCTAGAGGATTACTACTACATCAACAATACTAGTTATTAGTTAGCATTCGCCTGTCTCGCTCATGACCATGTTGAATTACTGCGACAAATTTTTATTGGGAGATGCGCTGCTAACGGTGACCATTCCTTACAGGAATTTGCCCCGAATACTAGGTTACTCATTTGCAACATAGATGAAAAACCGACTTTTCGTACTAGAGAAATAAAATAGGTCTTAGATATCAAATGGGCTTCAGATGTTATCTCCAACTTTATAGACTGCTGAAGAAAATTTGTTCCCAGGTCATAGGTATATTGATCTATTTCTATTTGATCTTGTATAGAAATCGGCTGTCCTAGCCGGATGGATTGGTGTGCGGCTACCATTTGGAAGTACGTAGGCTCAAATCCTCATGCATAAAACACCAAATGAGAGATAAAGCTGTTTCTAATAGCAGTCGCCCCTCGGGACGGCGAGGAGCTCGGCAAATCACCCAAATAGGCGCTAACTCCCCAATTATACAGGGTGCACCATCTTTTATGTCGGTAAGAAAACATTGAACAGCTTTGAAAAAAAAAACAACAACTGATTTATATAAGTGAGGTATTTTTATTTGGTTTGGTTATCTACATTTTATTAAAACTATTTTTTGAATGCAATATCAATCAAGTGGCCACCTTTATTAGCAATCACAAACTGCTATATCTTTTCTGCGTTTGTCATCACCTTGTCAAGTATTTAAGGTCTTTGAGCGTCGATTTCGGCACGAATGTTTGCCTTAAGCGGGTCAATATCCTGCGGCTTGTTGGCGTAAACTTTACTTTTCAGATAACCCCACAAAAAGAAGTCCGGGGGAGTTAAGTCAGGTGATCTGAGGTCTTTTTGCCACTATGGCATTTCATGGATCTCGTGTGGATTCTCAGTTCCCCAAACGCGGCAATTTTGTTTATTCACGCTGCCAGAGATTAAAATTTGCTTCCAAAATTTGCGTTCAGTGTCAACCATTCGAGCGAATATTTGGACGCATTCTAAGTGACGTGAGTGGTCTGTCAGCAATACTCTTTGTGTCAATTGCACGGAAACAAATTTAAATCATCCTTTAAAATGCGCCGCATTGTGGTTTCACTGACCCAAAATGCTGAGCGCGAAGACGACGCGACACTGTTGGCTTCTTGTGGGAACACACTGAACAATCCAATGTGGCAACACCATTATTCGTAAGGAAGTTCTCACGAATTCTTTTTGTTTTCTTCTTGGCAGTTTTGTCGCAAGAACTTTTTGAATAAATCATTTTTCTTAACTGAAATCAGAGCTTTCAGAACCTCGAATCGATTAACACGCAAAGCAATTTTTATCACTAAATTTACAGTTTGTAAAGTTTGAATCGTTTATTTGAATAAAGAAGTTAATAGTAAATATATATATATATATATGTGTGGCACATTCATGTCCGCACATTCTGGGCAACGCTCTCTCTCATTGCTTCAACAAGTTCATTGGAACGTCTTGGTCGCTGATGAACCTCGTGCTGACGATCTCCTACTGTCCCGTGATCAAAAAAATTCCACATCAAACGGCGAATAGTATTTTCAGACGGTGCCTGTTTGTCGCGATACTTTTTGCGATATGCGCATTGAGTTAGAACAGTAGAACGACTATTTTCGATGTATAGCGTCACTATTTCAGCGCGTTGTTTCGGTGTAAAGCGATAGGTGGTTGAAATTGAACTGAATTGACGTATCGAAAATCGACGTGTATGTTGAAGTTGATCGGTTGGTAAATGGCAAAGTGATTCAGGGTTTACATACTGACATAAAAGATGGAGCACTCTATGAAATAGGGTTAATGGGAAAATGATAACAGTAAAACAGCCAGTACACTCCCAACGACAACCCTCACCCACTGGACTTGGTACCCCCTGTTTTTGCTACAGAAACTCTGTTGATCGAGTCAAGGCGGTAGAACCTTGTCAGAACTTTAAGCTAAGGTGTTGAGGTACCCGTACCGAGAGCTGCATGGCTGGTAGTGCCTAAACAACCAGTCTCTAACCGTTCTCTCCACGGTAAGCCGGCTCTGCCGTGGTGGACTACTTCCGATTGCCTATTCGTGGGACCAACGAATAATTAGCAGTAAGCAAGTAACCGAGGGTGGGCTGGGCACGCTCTCTGGGGAAATCTTCTGGCCTCCAGCCGGGACATGATCGTCGAGCTAGGTATGTCGAACGGTGCATGTCACAGCACTTCTCTTCTCAAACCAGCTGACTACAATTAGCCCCCAAGACGACCTCTGGTAAGATAGTCAAGGTGGCCTCTGAAGAAAAAGAAAAACAAAAAATCGCATCTGGTGGGCACTCTTTTGCAACTCCTGGAAAGAGTACTGCGAGTCCATTGAACTCCTGAAAGATCCTGCAAAACATTCTCCAAGGACCATTCATGTAAAACTGTTGCCAAAAGAGAGAATGGGGTACGGAGTCCGCCGAAGATTCTTCCAAAGTTCTTGTTTATGCCTATTTTCCGGGAAATTCTATTGCTGCAGCTTGTAATGATGGCAGGAGTCGGCCGGAGGGGTTACCTGAGGTTTACCTGACATCTATCGTGGCTGTCAACAGAACCAACTGAGCAATCGAAAGCTTGGTGGATTATTCCATTCGAGCGCACGCTGAAACCAAATTATCTCCAGCTCAGCATGCCTACCTGAAAAGGAAAACTACAGAAACAGCCTTACATGATCTAGTTGGAACGGTAGAGAAATCTCTACAAGGAAAACAAATTCCTTTAGCGGCTTTTGTAGACATAGAGGGCGCTTTCAATAATCTTAGGCTGATTCAATTATCACTGCGGCCGCCGTAGCCGAATGGGTTGTTGCGTGACTACCACCCGGAATTCAAAGAGAGAACGTAGGTTCGAATTTCGGTGAAACACCAAAATTAAGAAAAACACTTTTCTAATAGCGGTTGCCCCTCAGCAGGCAATGACAAACCTCCGAGTGGATTTTTCCCATGAAAAAGCTCCTCATACCGTTCGGAGTCGGCTTGAGACTGTACTCGTAAATCCCTCCATTTGTAGAACAACATCAAGACGCACACCACAAATAGGAGGAGGAGCTCGGCCAAACACCCAAAAAGGGTGTAGGCGCCAATTATATGTATATATATAAGACGGATTATGTCTTATTTGCTGGGAATATTGTTCCTTAATAAATTGAACGAGTTGCTTTGTTCTAAAAACAAGATTTTTTTATTTTAATATGCAATAAAATTAAATACAATATTAACTTACCTAAAAACAAGAAACTACATTTAAAGTTTTATTACCCGAACTTTCCCTTTTAACCTTGCAGGTTACATGATTTGTTAAAACTCATGGTTTGTTAAAAAATGTGATATAATGTAATATAATGTAATGTATCGTAATATAATGTGATATAATGTAATATAGTGTAATGTATTGTAATATAATGTAATAAAATATAATAAGAAATATAATTTCTTTACATCTTATGTAAGGTCTCCTAATTCATCATCCGTTCTAGATTTAATATTTAAATTTTCCAATGGTTTGTGATCTGAATATACCGTAAAAGACTTTCCTATTAACCAGTATTGCCAATATCTTATTGCTTCCTTAATGGCCAGACATTCTAAATATATTGTTTTTTTTTTTCTTTTGAACTTTATTTAGTTTTTTGGAGAAATAAGCTACAGGTTTTTCTTTTCCATTTAACTGTGTTTGCTTCAACACAGCTCCAATTCCCTCAATAGATGCGTCCGTATAAATGTTTATTGGTAAATTTTGATCAAATATTTCCAAGATTGGTTGTGAGCATAACAATATTTTTATTTCCTCAATTGATTTTTGACAACTTTCAGACCAAATAAATTTATGATCTTTTCGAAGTAAATTATGGAGTGGATTACGGTATATATTCATGATAAAAGTTAATTTTCCCTAAAAATTGTCTTATATTCTTTTAATTTTTTGGTATTGGAAAATTGTTGATTGAAATTAAATTGTCTCTTATTGGTCGTACTGTGTTATTTTGTATTATATGGCCTAGATATTTAACTGAATTTGAAGCAAAACTACATTTAGTAAATTTAAGTCTAAAACCTTCTTTTTTTATAGCATCCAGTAATTGTGTTAAATGTTTTATATGTTCTGAAAAGTTCCTAGAATACACAAGTACATCGTCTATAAAATTAATTGCAAAATCTGTAAGTTTGTATTTTCTTAAGATGTTAGTAAGTATTCTTTGGAATATTGCCGGAGCAGTCTTCAAACCAAAAGGTAAACATGTCCACTGGTAATGTCCATCCTGCGTTACAAAGGCAGTTTTCTTTCTATCTTCAATTCTTAGTGGGATTGCCCAGAACGCTGAACTAATGTCTAATGTTGTAAAGTATACCGAGCCTCTTGTCTTTATCACCAAGTCATTGATCAATGGGAATGGTTGAGCCTGCGGTACCACTATTTTATTGAGATCTCTAAAATCAATACATAATCTTGACCTTTTGTTATCCTCTTTCTTAAAAGCTAAAGTTACTGGTGCTGCAAAAGGGCTATATGATTCTTCTATGAGATTTTTATCTAGTAATTTAGCTACCTGTTCTTCTATTTCCTTTTTATCCTCAATTGAGCATCTGTAAGGTCTCTTGCTACAATATCTATCCACAAGTAGGTCGATACGTGCTTCATATTCCTTGACGGTGCCAATGTCATATTTATCTCTTGCAAAGATTGAACTATAACTGTCAATTAGGTTATGTATTTCTGTCTTCTGTTTAGTATTTAAATTACTCAGATTTATTTTTAATTCTTTACCTGCTATTTGCTCATTGAAATTCACTAAAACTGGATATCTTTTATTATTTTCTTTAGAATTGTTTGTTTCATCGGTATATACATTCATTAGGATTTTCTCTTCATTTATATTTTCTTTTAATTCAGTTTCATCTCTTTTCTGAGAAATTTTCAAATCTTTATCTTGAACTATATTAGTTCAAATTGCTTTATGATATCTAATCCAATCAGAAAATCATATTTAAAATCCTCTCCATCAACAATATAAACATTTGCTTTTTCCTCAATGTCAAATATTTTAATTTTTATAGTTGTCAAACCATTTGTCTTCTTTACACCATTAATTGTAATCAAATTAGCTTTATTTACTTTGCTTTCATATTTTTCTTTTATTCTTATCAATTTGGAGTTAATTATGGAAATATTTGAACCTGAATCATATATTCCATATATTTGTACAATAATTGTTCATTTAATATTAATTTGACTCTAATTAATGGTGTTATTATTCGTTTTTTGATTCGTTGGTATTTAATTCAACATCAATCACAGAATTATTTATGGCTTCACTATAGTTTCTCTTTGGATTCTGTTCTTCCGTTTGTTTAAACCAGCACTTTCCTTCGGGATGATACCGAACACCTTTCTTCAAGTTCTCACAAATCTTGCATGGTTTTACTTGCATGCTTCTATCAGATAAGGCTTTTAAATCTGTAATGTTTTTTTTATTCTTAATAAAATTATTTTTCTTTGCTAAATATTCATGTTTTCCAATTTCACTGTAGAGGTTTGCAATTGACTTTAACGTTTCTTTATTAATTTTATCTATTATGCTATCAGGTAACCCCATAACAATAAGATTTATCATTGTTTGGGTGTCTATTTCTCTGTTGACCTCTAACAAGAGTCTTTCTTTCTTTGTGGCATATTCAAGCAGTGAACCAGCTTGATATCTAAATGTAAATGCATATTTGACCTAAGACCAACCTTTGTTTCCATATGTTTCACAAAAAATGTTCCTCCATTGTATCCAATCTGAATTCACCGTTTATTTTATAATCATGCTGCTGTACCAATCTAAGCATTGCTTTTCCAATAAATGTTTCAAAATCTCAATCTTACTTTCATTCTGTTGAATGTCGAATCTTCCACATTCACTTTCAAAGTCACTAATCCATTGGTTAGCGTTCGATGTTTTAGTAGAGAACTTTTCCAATACAAATCTTTCAGCAAGTTTTCCCAGATTTTTGTTTTCTATGACATTATCATAGCTAGTTTTGTTCAGATGCGTGTCATTCGTAACGTCATTGAGGTATTGGTCTCCAAACTGTAAATTTTCACCTTCATCTAAATATATTTCCCTTAATTTGGCATCTAATGGGATCCATACTGAGCGGGTTTGGTGTCTTTTTTTCAGTGAATTTCTTATTTTCGTATAAATGTCTAAAGACACTATGTCCGAGTGTTTATTAGCGGGTTTCAGTTCGTCTGGTACTTCATAAATATGGCCGTCTGGTGTTTCAATAGAGGTTATGTTGATCACGTTGGTTTTTCCGTCTGTAAACCCCAGTACAACAAATTTGAAGCGGAGTTTTTCCATTTTAATTTATTGGTTTCCACTAGAAATGTAGTTTTATAAGACGGTTTATGTCTTATTTGCTGGGAATATTGTTCCTTAATAAATTAAACGAGTTGCTTTGTTCTAAAAACAAGATTTTTTTTATTTTAATATGCAATAAAATTAAATACAATATTAACTTACCTAAAAACAAGAAACTACATTTAAAGTTTTATTACTCGAACTTTCCCTTTTAACCTTGCAGGTTAAATGATTTGTTAAAACTCATGGTTTGTTAAAAAATGTGATATAATGTAATATAATGTAATGTATTGTAATATAATGTAATATAATGTGATATAATGTAATATAGTGTAATGTAATGTAATGTATTGTAATATAATGTAATAAAATATAATAAGAAATATAATTTCTTTACATATATATTATATATATTAAGTATACTAGATATCTCGTGACTGCTAGGCTTTAGGGAAATTAATGCAGTGTCGGGATGGGCCAGAATCGCTATTTTCGTGCTTGGGGTACACCGCAGCCAATTTAGCCAATTTATCTATTTCCTTAAAATTGCCGAATACTGCTAGTGTTTTTCAGGCAGAAGTCTTTGCAATCCGACAGGCATGCAAAATGTTTAGGGAACGTGGGAGCGAAGGCGATGTTAACATTTTTCCGATAGTCAAGCGGCCATTAAGGCTCTGACGATACCATGGAGTAGATCCAAACTTGTCAACTCCTCAAATATTTTATTTATTCTATTTTTTTTAATAATCAAACACACAACCATACATATAACCGCTGTGTAGTGCATAAGCCACTGTAACTGTATTGTCTTGATACGAATATTTTTTTATTTTTTATCGAGAGTAGAATTTTAATTGGGGGCTCAACCGGGATGACTAAGTAAAAGCATCCTGAGTCAAAGTGTTCAAATCCTGATACAAAGGATAGTGAAAAAAATCCTAGATAAAAAGGATATAATTTAAAAGAATAAAAATCTCTATAAAAATTAATTCCACGGGTTTTGAAAAAGTAAGCAATAGAGGAAAAAATTCCCATCTGCACAAGAAAAGGAATAAGAGAAATTCTGTTTTCGATCTCCAGAGGTTATTGAAACCCAATATGCAGGAACAACTAGGGCAACTAGCCGCTGAAATCCGCCAGTCAAGGAATCCTTGGGGAGTACAAATCGAACAATATCAACCAGTGCAACTTGGAATAACACAAGCTTCGCAAATAAACATCCAGATATTTAAAGAAATATTGCCATTTGATGGAAGTCCAGATGAGTATGGACCATGGAGAAGTGTTATAACCGATTTAATGAAACCTTTGGAACCTTTTGTAAATTCCAAAGAATATTATGATATGCTTTGTTTAATACGGTATACAAAAATAAAAAGAGTTGCATTATGCTTATTAAAGAACCATAACTCTCCATTAAATTTAAAAGCAATATTAAATCGACTCGACTACAATTATGCAGATTCCAAGAGTTACATTAGCATAATGGGAAGAAATGACAAAATGCAGACAAGGGAAACATCCTTATCCAAATTTCACAGCAGAATTAGTCAACTAATGAATCAAGCTTTAACAAAGTGTGAGATTGATAATCCAAATAGTTACGAAGGACTTCAGGCAAATACCAAAGAAATTGCAAGAATATGCTTCAAAAACGGATTACGAGACAAATTCACCCAACATACTCTCTACCAGTATAGATCTACAGACCTAGAAACAGCATATGCTGTTGCCGCAGGCATCGAACATCAAAATCAAAATGATAAAGAAGAAACACCAATGTATAATATAACCAACGTGAATATAATACATATAAACCAGCAGTCCAATACGCCAGAAGAAATGTAGGACGTAGTCCTCCAGAATACATGGATGTGGATAGATCTCATAAAAATTACAGATATGAAAATACTAATCGCAGCAACTATAACAATCCCCAAAGAAATACCTATAACCAACCACAAAATTATAGAAATAATTTTGATCGACAAAGAGCAGGACTACAACCAATGAACTTCCAGAGAGGAGAACCAACCAAGAGGGATCATCAATTCTCATCGAGGAACTTTAATCCCAATAAAAGTCAAAGGATAAACCAAGTGACGGACAATAACCAGGACTCATTAGAGGTAAACATAGATGATAAAGAATATGAAATACAGGGAACTTTTTTAGAAGAATAAATAACTTGCCGTGTCTTCAAGTTATTTTGAATAAAATTAAATACAATATTTTAATAGACACAGGTGCAACACAAAATTATAATAGGACTATGAATAAGTTCGTGCGGTTTTACAACAGATGGCGTAACTTGATTATTATTCCATCGATCCACATTTCCAAACATTCATTGGAGAGCTACTGTCGTAAGGCACAAACGTCAGTATAAGTTTTTTATTTGAAGCGTAAACAACAATATTTTTACCACACTTGAAAATGTCGAATTTCGTGCCAAATAATGTGTTTTTGCGGGGAATTCTTCTTCATTATTTTAATATGAAGAAAAAAGCAGCCGAAAGTCATCGTATCTTGGTGGAAGTTTATGGTGAGCATGCTCTATCTGAGCGAACGTGCCAGAAGTGGTTTGCACGCTTTAAAAGTGGTGATTTTGGCTTGGAAGACGAAGAACGCGAGGGTGCGCCGCCAAAGTTCATGGATACCGAATTGGAGGAATTGCTCGATCAAGATCCGGCTCAAACGCAAGAAGAGGTTGCAAAAACTTTGGGAGTTGATCAATCAACCATTTCCAAACGTTTAAAAGCCATGGGAATGATCCGAAAGGTAGGCCATTGGGTGCCGTATGAATTGAAGCCAAGAGACGTTGAACGCCGTTTTATGGCATGCGAACAACTGCTTCAACGGCACAAAAGAAAGGGTTTTTTGCATCGAATTGTGACTGGCGATGAAAAGTGGGTCCATTACGACAATCCAAAACGTCGGGCAACGTATGGATACCCTGGCCATGCTTCAACATCGACGTCGGCGCAGAATATTCATGGCCTGAAGGTTATGCTGTGTATCTGGTGGGACCAGCTGGGTGTTGTGTATTATGAGCTACTGAAACCGAATGAAACGATTACGGGGGATGTCTACCGACGACAATTGATGCGTTTGAGCCGAGCACTGCGAGAAAAACGGCCGCAATACGCCGATAGACACGACAAAGTTATTTTGCAACATGACAATGCTCGGCCACATGTTGCACAAGTGGTCAAAACATACTTAGAAACGCTCAAATGGGATGTCCTACCCCACCCGCCGTATAGTCCAGACCTTGCGCCATCCGATTACTATCTCTTCCGATCGATGCAACATGGCCTGGCTGACCAGCACTTCCGTAATTACGATGAAGTCAAAAAATGGATCGATTCGTGGATTGCGGCAAAACCGACCGAATTTTTCACAAAGGGAATCCGTGAATTGCCAGAAAGATGGGAAAAAGTAGTAGTAAGCGATGGACAATATTTTGAATATTAAATTTGTAACCATTTTACGTCAATAAAGTTTCAAATTTCGAAAAAAAACCGCACGAACTTATTCATAGTCCTATATAAATATAGAAATTAAAGAAGGAAAAAGATTCGAATCAAATAAAAAGTGCAAAAAAGATTTTATTGCTAGGATATGAATTATTATTTTATGAAATAAAAGGATTAAAAGAGTTTGACATGATTTTAGGAGAGGAATCCTTAAGAACAATGAAAGCTAGAATAGAACTCTCTGAATATAAATTAACATATGTTGATAAATCAAAGAAATCAATGAACCAAGTTAATTATGCAATTGACAATTTAAAATATAAAAAAGAAGTTGAAGGAATAATGAAAATTAACGGAGAAACTAATCCAATAGTAGTAGTATTTATTCCGAAACCAGGAAAAGATGACTATTCCCTAGCAAAAAGTTTTAGACCAATCAGTTTGACATCGTTCATGTTGAAAAGTCTGGAACGAGTGGTGGAGAAACATATTCGAGTGGGGGTATTGCCGAGAAGTCCACTTAGTAGAAATCAACAAGCTTACCAGAGTGGAAAATCATGTGAAACAGCCTTACACGATCTTGTTAGCAAGATTGAAGCTGGGCTGGAAGCTGACGAATACACAATGGGCGTGTTCGTGGACATTGAGGGGGCTTTTGATAATGCCACTTTCGGCTCGATATGTTCTTCTGCCGAACGACACGGAGTTAATCAAGCCATTATAAAATGGATATACTCCATGATCTCTGAGAGGCTGTTAACCGCGGGTGGGAGCGATGACGAGCAAATCACAGTCAGGTCCAAGCAAGGTTGTCCCCAAGGGGATGTTCTTTCTCCGCTGCTGTGGTGCTTCGTCGTAGACTCCTTGTTAGCGGAGATGCAGGAACTCGGCTTTCACGTCTAAGCATATGCGGACGACGTCTGTGCGCTAACATCGGATAAATCCTTAAGGAGGCTTTGCACGAAAGTGCAGAGGATTCTTGACAAAATCGATGATTGGTGCATGAGACAAGGTCTTTCCGTTAATCCGAACAAAACAACCAAAGTCTTGTTTACGAGAAAACGGAAATTGGATGGACTCAGTCTTCCAACACTGAAAGGTGTGACACTTGGGCTTTCCAACGAAGTTAAATATCTAGGAGTAATCTTGGATAAGAAGCTGACCTGGGAGACACACGTTTCACTGAAGGTGAATCGTGCATTGAAGATTTTTCAGCAATGCCGTAGAGCCTTTGGCAAAACTTGGGGTCTGAAACCTGCTGTGGTCCTATGGATATACACGGCACTTATCAGACCAATAATCACTTACGCTTCTGTGGTGTGGTGGCGACGGAGCATGGTTAAGTCCACAATCCGGGAACTATACAGGCGGCAAAGAAGTGTATGTTTATGCATCACGGGTGCCATGAGTACAACCTCTGGTGATGCCCTAAATGCTATGTTTGATTTGCTCCCCCTGGATCTTAAGATACAACAGGAAGCAATAAAAGCAATGTGTAGATTCCATAAATATAGTTTCTGGCACGAAGATGGAACTTCGGGACACAGAGAAATCTTTAAGTTGCTCGGAGCAGTATCCACTGTTTTTGGCACCTAAAGATGACCCGATACCCACAGTTTCATTCGGAAGGAAATTTGATGTCAGATTTCCATTGCGTGAGCAATGGAGCAACCCAGAATGCATGCAGGGAGGTTTGACGGATATTTTCTTTACCGATGGGTCCAAGACTGAAATAGGGTCTGGAGCCGGATGGTACTTAAACGATAGTAATAAGTATCACTATGCTATGGGGGGAATGGCAACTGTTTTCCAAACAGAAGTTTTTGCCATCCTAAAAGTAGCCGAATGGATAATCGAGAGGAGATGGAGCGGGAAACAGATTGGTGTCTTCAGTGACAGTCAGGCTGCATTGAAGGCCCTGGAGAACGCGAAGCAAACCTCAAAGATTGTTCAAAAATGTAAGAAGAAGCTTAATTCTGTCGCAATACAAAACAGGCTTGTACTTATATGGGTTCAGGGACACTCCGGTGTTCAAGGAAACGAAATTGCCGACGAATTGGCCAACCGTGGATCAGCGGTGCCCCCACAGGGGCCAGAGCCAATAATCGGAATCAGTCCCGCAGGAATCAAGAATTGGATCAACGATTATGTAGGCAATCTACATAAAGAGCGATGGTCCGGTCTAGAACGCTGCAGAACTGCAAAGTGTTTTGTGACAAGTCCGAACAGAAAACTGTCAAACTTTCTACTAAAACTTAGAAGGAAAGACATTCGGTTGATGGTCGGCATCATTACAGGACACAACCTATGGGGTCAGCATATGACCACCATTGGAATCATCGAGGACCTGGTATGCCTGTCATGCTTGGAGGAGGCGGATAGCACTGAGCACTTTCTTTGTGAGTGTCCTGCCTTTGCTAGAGCGCGACTACGAGTATTGGGTTCCGATGTCATGGGAATGAGTAATATTCGTTCTCTAAAACTGGAGGATATTTACAGATTTGCCAAAGAATCTGGAAAATTCTCACAGGACTAACTATCTCTATCTCTGTCTCTACTCTTTCCTATCTCTTTCTCTGATACTTTTCTCCCTCCCTCCTTGACTATCTATCCCCTTTCCAGAGCTTTAAATACAATGGGCTTTTTAGCCTGAGTGTTTTAGGAGCCCCCAAATCTCCTGGTGCTCCTTGGCTCGACCTCTTCAAATTCAATTCCATTCAATCCAATAGTTCCATTTACTACAATGATTGAAGCTACAATCAGGACAAGAACAGAAGACCCTATTTGGACAAAACAATATCCTTATCCATATGCAGATAATGATTTTATAAATAAAGAAATTGATAACATGTTAAAAGAAAAAATTATACAACCAAGAAGGAGTCCTTATAATTCACCCATATGGACGGTACCCAAAGGAGGACAAGATGAATTAGGAAGACCAAAACGAAGCATGGTAGTAGATTTTCAAAAATTAAATAATGAAACGATAACTGATAGATATCCAATTCCTGATGTAAATATGACAATCCGAAATTTAGGAAAGGATTAAAAATGCACCTTCAATATTCCAACGATGCGTTGACGATATCCTTCGTCCCTACCTAGGAAAATTCGCATATGCTTATATTGATAATGTACTCATATTTTCCTCCACACCCGAAGAACATATAGAGCATATCCGCATTATAATCACTGCACTCAGAAATTCGAATATGAAAATTTCAAATGATAAGTCTCATTTCTTTAAGGAAAGAATATTTAGGACACATAATAAAACATGAAAGAGTAACAGTGGACCCTTCAAAAATTGAAACTATAAAAAATTACCCTAATCCTACAAGTTTGAAAGAACTTCGATCTTTTCTAGGATTAGCAGGCTATTATAGGAAATTTATTAGAAATTACGCTCAAATCACAAAGCTCTTAACGATATCTCTTAGAGGAGAAAACGGAACTGTAAAAAAAAGTAGAAAAGTGAAAAAACAGCAATGAAATTAGAAGAAAGCGCTCTTAAAGTGATTGAAGTAGTAAACTAAACTCTACAAGAACAGGTAGAATTATTTCAACCAAATTTGAATAAACCATTCGACTTAACTACAAATGCAAGCAATTTTGCAATAGGAGCAGTCGAGTCCCAAAGTAAAAAACCAATATATTTTATATCACGAACATTAAGCGAAACAGAGAAAAAATACTCTACGAATGAAAAAGAATTGTTAGCTATCGTATGAGCACTACAAAAATTAAGAAATGATTTATATGGAATAGCTGATTTAACAATATATACTGATCACCAATCTCTAATATTTTCTATATCAGAGAAAAATCCAAATAATAAACTCAAAAGATGGAAAAATTTGATAGAAGAATATGGAGCTAAGAAAATTTACAAACCCAAAATGTGGGTCGTCAACAAATTAATCAATTATCCACTGATAAATAATTCGATAAATTCACAAAACAGTTCTCCCTATGAACAAATAAAAAGAGTAAATAAATCAGTAAACCATTTTAGTAATCAAATAATAATCGAACCAGGAGGAAATAATCCAATACAGATACAGACTAAACAAATATTTGATAACTTACGACACACCATTTACTTCACGGTAATTGAAACGCTAAAACATAATCTAAAATAGGTCATACAACCAAACAAAGTAAATGCAATCTTCACGACAGCGGAAATATTATTCTTAATAGAAAAACCGGTCTTAGAAGAATTTCCCGCCGTAAAATTCATTATAACGAACTCACTAGTCGAAGATATAAAATACACCGATAGACGTACTAGTATTGTAGAAGAAATACATAACCGAGCGCATCGAAACTTTTGAAAGACTACAAAAAACACATATCACTACACCACCATATCATTCGACAACTAACGGTCAAGTAGAACGGTTGCATAGCACCATCGCGGAAATAACAAATTCATTAAGAAAACAACACAAATCAAAACAAGAGGACATAATATTTGAAGCTGTAAAACAATATAATAAAACTATACATTCAACCACAGGATATAAACCCGAGGACGTGTTCTTTAATCAACAGGGGTATCCTGATATAAAAGAAAAATTAAAAATTAAAATGGACAAAATTCTCAATTCACAACAAGGAATCTTTAAAGACATCACTTATCAAGAAGGAGACGCCATATACATTAAGACCCCCTGTAGGGATTAATCAAAGAATAAATTTCGTAAAAATATTGTGAAAACTGACAACGGAAGAACTATTACGACGATTAGTAATAAAATAGTACATAAAGATGATATACGAATAACTTAAAAATGAAAACCTTTACAATCATAATATGAATAATAAAAATACATGCATCAATCACATAGGTATAACATAACTAATTTAGAAAACAAGGATATATAGTATTATTTTAAAACATGGAGCTTATTCTGACTAAACTACAATATGTACAGATATGAAATATATATCAAAAGAAAGGTTTTGATATGCATATTTCCGGAAAATTATAAAAATTAAAATTGGTTAAATTGTTCATGAAATATTTGCGTGTAAAGTTATCAAAATTTTCATATTGATAACAGCGATGTCTATGCAAAGCGGGATGACACACAAATATACGCATATACCTATATGAGTATATGGTGTTAAGAAAACTGCAAATGGGGACTTGCTACTGGTGCTTGAGCGATCATCTGATCCAAACACTCAGAAGATCAACGAAGCAGTTAAAGCTGCCTTAGGAGATGTAGTGGAAGTAAGGACACTAACTGAACTACACCAAATCGAAATTCGTGATCTCGACGAAATCACGACGAAAGACGAAGTCCATGAAGCTATAACTAGCCAATTCAGGGAGCTAAATGTGCCTTTGTCTGCAGTTGCTAACTTGCGAAAAGCTTATGGTGGGACGCAAACGGCGACTCTTAAAGTTACACCAGAGATCGCCACTAAGCTTACAGCAGCAGGAAAAATACGGATTAGCCTAGTTATCTGCCGTACTAGAGAAAAACTTGACCCGAAAAGGTGCTTCAAGTGCATGGAGTACGGGCATGTCGCAGCGAGATGCAAAAGTACGGACGACTTCACCAAGTCCTGCTTTAAATGCGGCAGTAAAGATCACCAGGCGAAGAGTTGTACCCAAACAGCAAGTTGCTTAATTTGCAAAAAGAAACAAATAAGCGACACCGAACACGCGATGACTAGCAACAAGTGCCCTTTATATCAAAGAGCACTCAAAGAAATGCGACATAAATGAAGTTTCTCCAACTGAATTTAAATCACTGCGAGAAGGCTC
Organism: Anastrepha ludens; assembly: GCF_028408465.1. Classification (NCBI taxonomy): domain Eukaryota; kingdom Metazoa; phylum Arthropoda; class Insecta; order Diptera; family Tephritidae; genus Anastrepha; species Anastrepha ludens. The sequence continues at coordinate 31,879,647 of NC_071503.1, read as the reverse complement.
AAAGCCTGCTCGAACAGTCTGTACGAGAGCACAAAATAGATATTGCAATACTCAGCGAACCCTATAAATACCGAAATGGGAATGACTGGGTATCCGACACAACAGGCAAATCGGCTATATGGAATTGTGGAATGTTAAGGTCACGAATGACGAATATAAACGCAACACGTGGCTATGTACGAGCCCGTGTTGGTAAGCTGTTTGTTTACAGCTGTTATCTTCCACCTAGCTTAACCCTAGCGGAAGCCATACACGCACTGGAAGAACTTGCACATGACATTAAAGATCATAGCCCGGTCATTGTAGCTGGCGACTTTAACGCTTGGGCAGTGAACTGGGGATGCCCTCGAACCACCCCTAGAGGTAAAGCCCTTTTAGAAGCGTTCGCTATGCTTGACATAGCGCTTATGAATACCGGGAACCAGCAAACATTCCAAAGAGCAGGGAAAGGGTCAATAATCGACCTGACATTTGTTAGCTCTAGCCTCGTGAGTAGTACGAGATGGTCCCTTAGCCAGTATTACACTGGTAGTGATCACTTTGCAATACTTTGCGTTATAGGCAAACATGATAAGCCGAAGTCATCTAACTCGCACGAGGTCAGATACCGGGTGGGAACTTTGGACCCGGAAGTGTTCGAGATAATGATGGCAAATTTTACACCTACTGGAAATGCGGCTGAAAAAACTAACCAAGTCATGAGGCAACTCACTAAAGCATGTGATGCAGCTATGAGTAAAACAAGGCCTAATAAAACCACAGAGAGCCCGTTTACTGGTGGACGGAAGAAATCTCTGCAGCACGCGAAGGTTGCAATAGAGCAAGAAGAACATATCAGCGGTCGAGAGGCACGACCAGCTTTGAAAGGAACAGACTCCTACAGACTCCTATTTAAACAAAAAAGGAACACGCTAAAAAATGCAATTAAGAGCAGCAAACGCCAGTGCTTCCAAAAACTATGCGAGGATGCTGACAGCAATCCATGGGGATTTGCATACCAGCTGGTGATGAAAAAAACAAAAGCCTTCAAACCGCTGCCTACGACGTGTCCGGTTATTCTGCGCAACGTGGTCAAAACATTGTTCCCCCAACAGCAAGGCATCGCAGCCAACACGGCCAGCTGTATGGAGGACGATGGAAATCGATGCCTGGCCAACGCTGACGAAATTTTGCACATTTTCAAACAGATCAAAGGCAATAAGGCACCCGGGCCCGATGCGATCCCGAATGAAGCTCTTAAGTTGGTAATCCAAAAGCATCCAGAAATCTTTGTGGACGTTTACAACTGCAAAAGCTAGTGCTAATACCAAAAGGGTCTAAGCCGGCGGAAGATCCCTCAGGTTACCGCCCACTATGCTTACTGGACACGGCAGGGAAAATACTAGAGAGGCTAATTGTAAATCGCCTGGAATCTTCCATCGATAGTGCCGGAGGGTTATCGCCGCACCAATATGGCTTCCGTAAAACACGCTCTACCACAGATGCTGTTATAGCGGTTAAGCGCATTGCTCACAAAGCGATTGAAGGTTCTCGCTGGATCTACGGTGATAAAGAGTATTGTCTAGTCACAACGTTAGATGTAAAAAATGCATTTAATACAGCAAACTGGGGCAAAATCCTAGATGCGCTGGAGAATTTCCGAGTCCCAGCCTACATTCGGAAAATTGTTGCAAGCTACTTCACTAACAGAGTGCTGCAATACAAAACCGACGAAGGAATGAAAAGGTACAGAGTAACCGGAGGAGTACCACAGGGGTCAGTGTTGGGCCCACTCCTCTGGAATATAATGTACGATGGAGTTTTGCGTCTCCAACTACCTCCAGGATCCAAAATCATAGGGTTTGCTGATGACATTGCAATCGTAGTCGTTGCTAAATTCCTAAACCAGGCCGAAGCGATTTGCAACCAAGCGGTCGAAATCACAAAAGATTGGCTGCGCATTAGTGGTTTAAGCCTTGCAAACCATAAAATAGAGGCAGTTCTCACCAGTAGCAGGAAAATAGTTGAAACAGCAAATCTCAGAGTAGGTGACCACGCACTAGAATCTAAGCTGTACATCAAATATCTCGGGGTAATGATTGACCACAGGTTAAGCTTTAAACAGCATCTAACATACGCCAGCGATAAAGCAGCGAAGGCTGTAACCGCATTGACACGTATTATGATGAATACGAGAGGACCTAGGCAGGCTTCTAGGAAGTTGCTTAGCAGTGTGATATCATCTATCTTGCTATATGCGATACCAGCCTGGGTCGAAGCAACTAACTGCAGCACATACATGAAAAGCATTCAATCGGTATACCGGTTATGTGCCCTCAGGGTGTGCTGTGCATTCCGCACAGTATCGGAAGATGCTGTATTAGTCCTCGCGGGTATGCTACCAGTTAAGCTGACTGCACTAGAATTCGCAGAAATAAAAAAACATCGAGCGGATCCGGCACAGCTGACTAACCGAAGGAATGAACGGGAGCGAAGCATCCGTACTTGGCAGGAGGAATGGTGGAACTCCATGAACGGACGATGGACATATCGATTGATCCCGAATATCACAAGATGGATAAATCGAAAGCATGGTCAGATAGATTTCTACCTGACCCAAGTACTTAGTGGGCATGGATGCTTTAAGGCTTATCTGCATAGATTTAAGCACGAAGATGACCCGTACTGCACCTTTTGCGACAGTCTAGTTGAAGATGCAGAACATGTTTTCTTTGTCTGCCCTCGTTTCGAGCTGGAAAGAGTAGAATTGAGTGATAGGGTGGGGAAGCCAATAATGGTTAGCAACCTAGTAGATATCATGCTTGACTCAAAAGAACATTGGTCCGCTGTCAGTAACATGGCAAGGATAGTAATTACCAAGCTGCGTCGCAATGAACAACAGCGCAGATTGTTACGTAGAGGCAATAGGCCACACCCCCTCCCGTGAAGTAGTACCTAGTAATACTTAACGGCATTAGGAATCACCAAATTCCGTCCTGCTGAACAGCAGCGCAGATTTTCAAGTAGAGGCAATAGGCCGCTCCCCTCCCAGAATTAATACTTAACGATAAGTAAATACCAAACTGCGACGTGCTGAACATCAGCGCAGATTTTCATGAAGAGGCAATAGGCCGCTCCCCCTCCCGTGAAGTATTACCTAACGGTCGTCCCGCGGGAGGGAAACGGAGCTGGGGTGGGGTTTTTAGTGGGTGAGTCGAAAGACAAGTTTCACACTTTTCGGCTTTCAATGCTTTTTGCCACCTCCAAAAAAAAAAACCTATATGAGTACGTTTGCTTTGTTTAGCTCTCTTTCTAATGAGCACAGCATTGTAGGGGAGGGGGCCCAGTTGTGACGCGGGTTTTGAAAAAAATTAAAATTTTTTCCTCAGTTCCGCAAATTGAAAAATGAAGAAGTTTAACATTTAACTATTAACCAAACGCAACTTTTCTCCAAAGAAAGTATGTTTATTTGAGTTACTCAAAAAATTTTGGAACAAATTTTTTCAGGATAACTTTTTTTAGGACAAAAAAAAAGTGGCCCAGTTGTGACGCACCTCAAGAAATTTACTGGAAATGAGAAAATATGAAAGGAATGTCACACCAATTGTTGTGATTTAATGATTTATTTATTTTGAAGGCTTTCAATGGCAAAAATAATGAAAAATACAAAAGAAAATGTCCTTCAATGGCCATAAATGACAACGATTTTTATTCATCATCGTCATCTAAATATTCCTAGTCGTCGTCCACGTCACTTTCGCAGTGTTTGCAAGTGAAATAACTTGCCTGCATGTTGGCGCACTTCAAATGAACTGGACGCTTGCATACGTTGCAATTGATCGAGTTGGCAGTTGGTTTTTTTTAAACAACAACAAAAATGTAGGAATTCGGCAGTTCTATATGATCGTAGTGCAAAAAAAAGGTGCGTCATAACTGGGCCACCCGCTGAGTCACCACCGGGTCACGATGCTATTTTGTGTATGACAAGCAAGTTTTTTATAGACACCACATAATCACATAAATCCATATAGAATCACAAAATATACGGCAAATACAATATTTTGATGCATTACACTCGCCTTTTCACTGTTAATTTCACAAAATTTTGGTACTTTGAAAAAAATCAAAATAACTTTTTCGCACGATTTTCAACACGATGTTTGGTGCGTGTATACACAATGCGACTACTAACGTTGGTGTCTGCACAAAAACTGCTGAACGTCAAACTAACATGATTGGCAGGGCTCAAACTGTCATTTTCATACCGCATGTCAAAAATATTTAGCTGCGTCACAACTGGGCCTGCGTCACAACTGGGCCCCCTCCCCTATATATTTGGATTCTCAATAATTGATTTGTTTTGTTCTCTTTACTAATAAATATGTATTCATGAACATAGTCCCAACGGGCGCTGCGAATTTTTTTCAAAATTTTGTTCTGATGGCAATAATTGGTATGAATTGACAATTGACTTGAAATTTGTCAATTCACTTAAAACAACGGTAACAGTGCGAATTAGAAAGAGTTTTGGACAGACGCAAAATAGAATTTATTTTAAGAAAAAAGTACATCCATATTTAATTTTAAAACATGCCTAGAGGACGACCAAGAAGAGTTCGTAGAAGAGTTCCACTTTAAGTGGAGGAATAGAGCAGGTAAGTAAGTGATAAATGTTTGAAACGTCACGTATTGGATATGATTGGTAGAAGCATCCACCTTTGTTTTCGTTCATATATGGTACAATTGAACTAAAATATATAAACGTATGTATGTATTTAAAAATTTTGTGTGCGTTTGATCCTTTTGCAAAACTCAAAATTTTAAATAGTTTTAAAAAATGAGGAGAGAGAGAGAAATTAGTTATTTATTTGATACTATTTCAAAGGTAAACTGTATTTGGGCTATTCTCAGACAAATTTTATAGTAATAGACGATGCCCAACGCCATTTAAAAGAACACTATTACCCATCAAATCAACGAACTTTTTGACACAGATATACGTTTTAAAGTGTTTTTTTTTCTTCTCTGTATTGTATTCTATGTGTGTACATGTATATTTTTATGTATGCGGCCATTATCAAATCATATATGAATATACCTTTGAAATAGTATCAAATAAATACATTGCCTTTCCAAGAAATTCCTGAACATTACACTTGGCAACAAGGTTTACGTTCGTGGCAGAGAAGAAAAAATTTAGCCAACGCAATAGGCAGAATTTATACGGTCGATCCAAAGGATCGAGAACGATTTGCATTACGTTTACTGTTAGTTTCCATAAAGGGTCCCAAATCATAAAATGATTTACTGACAGTTGGTAATGAGCTCCTCTCTTCTTTTCCCCACCCGATTTTCGGGGGTTACATACTAGTAACCGCCGTAGCCGAATGGGTTGGTGCGTGATTACCATTCGGAATTCACCGAGAGGTCGTTAGTTCGAATCTCGGTGAAGGCAAAATTAATAAAAACATTTTTCTAATAGCGGTCGCCCCTCGGCAGGCAATGGCAAACCTCCGAGTGTATTTCTGCCATGAAAAAGCTCCTCATAAAAATATCTGCCGTTCGGAGTCGGCTTGAAACTGTAGGTCCCTCCATTTGTGGAACAACATCAAGACGCACACCACAAATAGGAGGAGGAGCTCGGCCAAACACCTAACAGAAGTGTACGCGCCAATTATTTATTTTTTTTTTATTTTACATACTAGTTATGTAGTTAATTGAATCATTGGATCCAACATGTATATATTTACTAAATACGATTATTTATACCACATATACCACACAATATATAACTCGAATTCTAGAACCATATGAGAATATAATAAAGAACTGGTATAATCTAGAAAAAAAACTTGAAAATAAGATATTAATGAATAAAATTGAAACCCTTAAAAGCCAAATTTTAACTAGAATTAATAAAAGAGCATTAGATTTCTTAGGCACAGGATTAAAATAGATCATAGGAACGCCAGACCATTACGATAAAAATTAATCAATTTGAGAAAACATTGGAGAAACTTAATATAAAAGAACTATCTGAAATTACGGTAATAACATAAGTTTATAATGAACTAAATAATATAATTACCTCAAATAATTTAGCAAAAAATAATACTTTTTTATCTAATTCACTAAATCTAAACGATGTAAGAAATATTATACAGCACGAAAAAACAGATGTAACTACAATAAATATTTTAGAATATTCAGATATACATGTCATTCAATATGAAAATAATATAATTCTGATGTATAAATACCCAAGCATATAATAAATATACAGGATATGAAATAGCTACTCTATCTTCATTTAAAGGAAAAATATTAATGGACAAAAGAATCGCAAAATGTAAAACTAAGTTTATTAGAATGAAAAATTGTAAAAACCTAATCTCTCAAATAATATGTGAACAAAATTCAGAAGATTCTTGTACTACTCAAATATTGGATAAAAGAAATGCTGAATGTAAATTCATAAAGGAAAATAATGTACCGATACAGATATTTGAAAAAGGAAATATTCTAGTAACGGGAAAACATATAGTAATAAGGAAATGAAATAGAAGGTATAAAACTCATTCAATTTAACGAAAATATAACAATAGATAATATAATTTACGAAAATCGAGCCAAAATCCTATCTAGAATTATACATGACGAAATGAAGAAAAACTAACTGTATTAGAATTGTTAGAATCACAATCAATATACAAATTTAATAATATAGAAGAATTATCTACAATATTTGTACCTATTGAACAGCACCCTGTAAAATATACATGAATAATTACTATAATAACTATCATTTGTATAGGATTAGTACTCCTAACACTAAAAATAATCAAGATCAGGAACGAAATGGCAATAACAAGAATAACCCAAGCGATAAGCTAATCCTCACATTCCATAGAAATTAGTCAACAGAAATAACAATGAGCGCTAAGCTAACCCTCACATTCCATAGAAATTAGTCATCGTAAATAAACTATACCTAAGCGATTAAAATAATGTATAAATAGAGTTATTCTCTAAGGAATCGACAGTCGGGGTATAACCTCTGTGTAGTGCATAAGCCACTGTAACTGTATTGTCTTGATACGAATAAAGAATATTTTTTTATTTTTTATAGAGTACAATTTTAATTCGCGCATATTAGCAACTTAGTGGGCAAAATAATGTTTGATTTTATTTTCAAATCGCATGGTATTACAAGTAATGCATAAAAAATGTATTACATTTTTAACTTAACATCTAAAACTTATTAAATTACAATTAAATTACAATTAAATTACATTATTGATGAAAGGTAAAAGTAAGATTTGTAGAAAAAGGAATAGTAATACAAGAATTTAGCGAAGTAGAGTAGAGAGAAATGATTAAATAGTACAAATTATCCTTTACTGTGCATAGTATTTAACTAATGCTTTTAAAGTGCAATATATTATTTAGTAGTCCTGAGATTAAGGGGTAGTTTATTTCATAGGCGGACGGTATGGACGAAAAACTGACGTTTTTGACGATTTTAGCGTCGTAAATTTCAAGTGCAAAAGCTGTTGGAATCGTGACGAATGGGTAATTTGAAGACGACTTTTGAGCTGCGGATGCTCTTCAGTGATTATGATTTTGTGAAGCATTATAAGACACTTGACACTTGACACTTCAACATATCCTCGAGTGATAGCAACATATTGCGAACCCATAGAGAGATGTAATAATAGCGATTTCTGCTATATAAGGGTTTTCCAATAAAAGGATCGAGAGATGATTAACGATTTTCTATGGCCGGGATCGGTTGGTACTGATCTGGACAACGTTTATTTTCAACAAGACGGCGCTACGTGAAAAGTCTCCGGTCCGTGTTATCTCTCGAAGAGGTGATCACAACTGGCCACCGAGATCTTGTGATTTAACACATTGTCTGTGAGGTGGCCACGTGAAAGAGAAGGTCTACGCCAACAGCCCAATGTCGAATCAAGACCTCAAAGATGGAATACCTGAGGCTATCAAGGACATATGGCAGCCACTTTGCAATTCGGTTATGGAAAATTTCATGAGGAGGATATTGTCCTTTAAGTGTGGTCATGGTGGTCATTTGCCTGATGTTATTTTCCTCTATTAACGGCATACCTTCCTCTTTATAATGAAATAAACATCCGATCATTTAAATATATTATAAAGCATTTTAGCCTTTTTATTTGAATATCAAAATACACCTCTGTTTGGAAAACCCTATATTTCTATTCTAGCTAACGACTTGAGCTTCCAGGTAGCTTCCTAAAATTTAATATTTTTACGATTTCTGGATATAACTTTATAAAAGGGATCCTCGAATAGGACGAGAAAAAAGATTTAACAAGTTACATCTTCGGTTGACTATTCTACCTCTTTTTTCATTTTTTTTCACTTTAAATCTATATTGAGACTATCTTTCACAGCAATTTAACTTACCTTCACGTATATAAACCCGTTTTTGTGTCGTTTAGTTTTTCTTTTTTTGTGTACTGGCTGTATATATATTAAGTTAACAGCCAAGTCATCGAACTTCCCTCGCAATGAATTCACCGAGCAACCCGCGCGCAAACAATGTCGTTGAACCCGACCACATATGCAACATAAACAAAATAATGTGGGTCGAAGCAACGGCCAGTCGTTTCCGTTATGTCGCAAGCGTTGGAGTTCTGACCGAAATATGCTGAGTCGGTTCTACTGACCACACACAAACCCATGGCATAATCTTTATATATTTATTATGTATTTAGGTTTAGATTCATGTTTTCCATTTATGTACTTAGCTTTAGTCTTTTATACTCTCCATTCTTATAATCAGTTCTGTCCAGACAATTATTCAATAAAGAACGATTGGCTTTACTCCGGCACGCCGCCGTTAATATTTGATCTATTAATTTACACTGTTGAGCCACAAAGCCAATAGTCCAACAAGGGGACGAAGTCAAGTCCCCCAACATAACCATCCTAAAGTTAATTGAATTAAGAAGTGGCTGAGACGTATCAGCAACATCCGCCGCTGGACCAAGGAATCAATACTGCTCCAGAAGGAAGTTGAATACACATAACTTGAGACGTGTCAGCAACACCCGCCGCTGGACCAAGGCATCAATACTGCTCCAGAGGGAAGTTGAACTAATATAACTTATATCATATATTCTGCGTCGCTTCTATTTCTTAGTCAGTCAGTAAGTAGACGTTGAACACTTAACACGTTAGTGTCAAATAAAAAGTAATTTACCCTCAAAATAAAGTATCATAATGGGTGGTGACGTATAGTTCATTTATTAAACAAGATGACGTGCAAGGAAGCTGATGAGCTCAGAAAAAGTGATGCAAAACGAAATCGCAAACATCAAAAATGGCATGAATAATCCAGCCATTATTTCTCACTTCACTACTCGTTTGGCTATGGAATCATTTTTCAACAAACCAATTACTCTCCCTGGGAATACACTCACAGCGAAGAGAGATTGTCGTCTTTGTCTACAAGGAGACGAAAAGCTTCGGCGAAAAACTTGTTTCTATTGCATTGTATACAAGAATCCAGTATATCACCAGCAATAAAAAATCGTTTATACATGTGCTTACCTTCCACCAAATCTATACATAAATAAATACGATTTCATATTTTACCACAAATTTTCTTTTAATCACCTTTTTTTCTTCAGCCTTCTTCGAAACGATACAATACTTAAAAATAAATTATAAATGTGGCACATTTAAAAAAGGTCCACCGAAGAGCTAAGAAGCACAGCACAAATAAGAGAAGGAACTATTCCAAATGCGCAATAAAGGTTGCAAGCGCCAATTATGTACATATACATATTATTTGAATATAAATTCATCCAAAATATGCAAATCGCGATATTAACGTAAAAACGAACTGTATCTGTCGAGTGATAGCGAGGTTATCTTGCGAGCGTGCAGAGAGATGTGATCATAGCGATTTTTGCTATATATATACCTGGCAATATTATTATAAATCACTTTGACTTTCTTATCGCATTGACTATCAGTGTTAGCATAGAGTTCACAAGCGTACACTAACGTTGGTAGTAAATAGGATTTCGCAATGAGCAGTCTTGTGGGCATTGGTGTTAGGTGCTATGTTAACCATAGAGATCTGCTACAGATATGATTATCCCACGTTAGTTTTCTATTAAATCGTACACCTAGGTTCTTAGCTACATCGATATACCATATCGTCGATCTGTTTAATAAAATTGTGTCATAAACATTGATGTCAAAATGTTTTTTAAAGGGAGCAATACTCGTACATTGCGACTTATTTGGATTCAAGACCAGACCATTGCTACTTGCCCACTCGTTGACTAAGTCTAAGTCCCTATTGAGGTTATGTATACAATGGTTTAATGAGTGATTAGGGGAGCTCAAGTGCAGTTGAGCAATTGCAATACAAAACATACAGCAGGGGACCAAGAATCGACTCTTGAGGAACTCCTCTAGATATGGTTGGACATTGTGTTGCCTACTGCTTGTGATCGACCAAAAAGATATGAGCCGATTAGGTCTTCCGCCGAGGATGAAAGGTGAAATAAATTCTTTAACTTCAGACACATTAGCTTGTGATTGACAGTGTCAAAAGCCTTGGAATGGTAAAGAAGAGTTAGTATTTATTCGAACATCATTTGAAACGGTATGAAGCGCAGTGATACAGCTTTTGTTACGCATGACCAGAGAGTTTTTACATAAAAATTAGTCAATTTGATGTATACATTGTGTAAAATAAGTACCCGGAATTTAAAAAAAAAAAACATTTTTTCATATTATTCATCATTATTTGTTGGATCGCCTTCAAAATAGGCTCCTTTTGAGCCGATACAAATATTCCAACGAACAACCCAGTCATCCATGGCCCGCTGGTAGGCCGGCGCCGGGATGGCCTTCAGCTCCTTTAGCGAATTTTTTTTAATGTCTTCAATCGACTCAAAACGCCTTCCCCGAAGTGGCAATTTTAGTTTTGGGAAGAGAAAAAAGTCACAGGGTGCGAGATCTGGCGAATACGGTGGCTGTTCGATAGTATTTATTAAGTTTTTGGTCTTATATTCGCGTACAATCAAGGCTCGGTACGATGGCGCGTTGTTGTCGTGCAGAATCCACGAATTGTCCTTCCACAATTCGGGCCGTTTACGGCGAATGGCTTCACGTAAACGCCTTAAAACGGCCTTGGTAATCACTTATGTCTACGGGGGTAGGGAAAAAAATGAACATAGGAACTTATCTACACCCAAGATAAGATATAATTTGAATTTGATTTTTTTTATTTCTTTTTAAATGGAATGTTTGACTTCAGATTTGTAATCAGCGACACTAAATACCTTAGGAACAGTGCACTTATCTTGGGTGTAGATAAGTTCCCATGCTCATTTGTTTCTCTACCCCCGTAGACATAAGTACACCCCCTACTCTAAGGGTGCATGCGAACAATTTGAGTTTGGGCTTATTTCAAAGAGCAAAGTTCAACCTTCAATTACTGACAATAACGAAGATCGTAGCACGTTAGGGTTCTGCTCCACAATTTTTGAAAAGTGGCCAAATACGCTATTTTTAGGGGTTTCAACCCCCTTTTTCTCGAAGACCTGACGTGATGGAAAATTTTTGAACTCGGATTCGTGCTTAGCGCGAAAATTCCCTTCGGGATCACTAGGTCCCATCTTATTCGCAAAACCGATGCAGGGCAGTGTTATCTATGTCCCTAGGTTTTGTAAAAAGGCCGATCGGTTTGCGGGCCACGTCTAGTAGGGAATCTCTGAATCTTCTATTAGATACTCGCTTTCCTGGTAGTAAAGGCATCTTTACTGGTTCCGCCACCCCAGCGTTACATCATAGCGAACATTACAACAATTAACATTATAATAGAAATCATTTCTAGAACCAAGATTCGATGGGCGGTTAGTTTCAAAAATTATAAATGACTTGGTCCCGACGGCATCGCTTCAGTAAAGCTTCAGCTTCATGTCCTTCCGAAAAACTTATTATCAATCAATCCTCCCACAAAAGATTGCTTGAACAGTGGTAACTTCACGACAGTTACACAATGTTTATACTAAGGATTATACAACCGATATTGCCTGCAATCATCGTGGGTACTATTGAGAATCTTTCTCGGTTAAAGAATACACTCTAATACCCTTTCGAAACATTGAAGGGGCGATTAATAATGTCCCTCCAGAAAATACTCTCGGCTCTTTGCACTGTTGCAGTTGATGTGTAATTAGTCTACTAGTACGTAACCTACTAGATAGTCGGAAAATAATTTCCAAATTAGGTGCATCATGCCCCGCTTGCACAGTTTTCAGAGGAACTCCTCAAGGAGATATTCTTTCTCCTCTTCTGTGGAACCTGACCGTCAACGATCGGAGATGGAGGGGCTTTAAAGTAATCGCTTACTCTGATAGCATAGTTGTTGCCACATATTGTACATCTCTTTCAACTCTAAGCGATCTAATGCACACTGCTCTTAATAATCTGTCAAGATGGATTCCAAATAGCGGTTTGGGTGTGAACGCTTAGAAAACAGAATTACATTTCCCAAAGCGTGAAGCCGTTATTAAATAGTGTAAGACTAGGAATACACAGAGAAAATTAAGAAAAACATTTTGCTAATAGCGGTCGCCCCTCGGCAGGCAATGGCAAACTTCCGAGTGTATTTCTGCCATGAAAACGCTCCTCATAAAAAATATCTGCCGTTCGGAGTCGGCTGAAAAATGTAGGTCCCTCCATTTGCGGAGCAACATCAAGACGCACACCACAAAAAGGAGGAGGAGCTCGGCCAAACACCCAAAAAGGGTGTAAGCGCCAATTATATAATATATATATGTATATATAACACTAGAAATAGGAAAAAGCTAAAAAGAAACTAAATTGAAACATGAATGTAGTGGAATGGGTGAAGAAAGCTACTGTAGCTTTATTTTCATGCAAAAAGGCCATAGGACGCATGTTTGGATTTTCTCCGAAGAACGCTCACTAGCTATATCAGACCTATTCTTCCTCACGGGATTATAGTCTGGTAACTCCATTACACTCGGTGTGGGCCCACTTGATCCTGTTGACCATTGCCTAGATGAACCATATATTAAAAGGTTATTACGTACTACAATTCCGACTAGACGTGAGTGGGTTGACAATATACCTGGTAGAAAAAACTGTTTACGGTATTTGGTGTTTCGGGTCGGCTTCCTAATCTTTTTTTTTTGTCGGGACAACTAGCAAGTGCAGCACTCAGACACAATTAAGTCCATTGTACTACACTCGAACTCCCTTTTAATACTCATTGAATCTACCCGATCTCTGAAGAAATCTGAGTAGATCTTGTGGTGCCAAGGAGCCAAGGTGGTTGGTTCTTAACACATCAGTGCCAAAGACCTCAAACTTGATTCGACCGAAGGATGGGCAGACGCACAGAAAGTGGTCTCAAGCAGGGCAGAGTACACTCTCTCAGATGCCTACCTTTCCCATGTGCTTCGCCCATAGAAAGCGGCCCGTCATCAGTCCAACCAGCTGTCTGCAGTCCCTTCTGCTTAATGACAGGAGGGTTTGCGACAGTCAGTCGGACATGGGGAGAATCGTTGGATCGAAGTCTATGCCTTCTCTGTTTTCCAATGCCGGACAGGGGCCGTACCAGTTTCCATTGTGTTTCAACCTGCAGATGGCCTTCAAGGCCTCTCCTTGGAGGAAAGCACCAAGTGGGGGTAGACCAACCAGAGTATCTAATACCGGGCCTGAAGTAGTCACTGTAGCGTGTTTCAGGCTAAAATTCTAGCCATTAATGAGGTAACTATCACACCTGGTGGTTTTCTAGTAGGTCGATCTCTGATGTTCACGGCCTGGGCCTGTCATACGGGACGTGCCAGACGTGATAGACCAGATAAAAATATACTGAATCGCGAGGGTTCAGCTGGGTAGGATGTATAATATTATAACAAGCGATATCTTCGAACCATCCTCGTAAAAATATACTGAATCGCGAGGGTTCAGCTGGGTAGGATGTATAATATTATAACAAGCGATATCTTCGAACCATCCTCTCGTAGCTAGAATGAATGGGTTTTGTCAAGCACCCTTTTACAAGGAAATTTGTAACATACAATCTGCGCTGAGAGTTACTCTTCTGTACTTTTCTTTCTACATACATACCATACACACGGACATGCATCCATATTAGTTTGAGCAAGAAGAAATCCATTATTTTTGGGTAAAATGTTTACGCAAAGGGTCAAAACTGTTTTATAGTCGATATTTAGCTCCTGGGGATATGCTATGACTACTAACATGCCGGTTATATCCGATTATTTCTCTATCGACATTTTCTTTAACATCAAAAACGTCGGAAAAGAATCGATGAATCCAAAATTGCACGTAATTAGCTATTACAGTATCGATAACAGGCACCATAAACACCATTCACAATCTCAGCGGCCTGGCTTACATTTTCATTACGAAAGACAACTGTAAAATATACCGAATTTTCTCTTTGTCGACTTTCATTGTTAACACCCCGTAATTCACAACTGAATGGAACATACAAATAAAAGCAAAAGAATCTGTTTAGTGTGAAATGTCACCTTGATAACGAGAATAAACTTTAAATTGTTCGATCGATACTTTTCGAGATATTTCTTTTTCCCAAATTCTCAAACTAAACAAATTTCCAAATTTTCAAAACGAATATATATAGCGCCAAATAAAGTCACTTAGAAGCATGTGTCACATGTCTGAATAATTTCCAATAAGGGTTTCAAAGAATTAATGGAAGACGACTGACGTAGCCAGATAAGTTGGTGCATGAGAATCAATAGGCAGTGCACGGGTCGAAAACCTCTATCGTAAAACACCAAAAAGTTGCTTCGCCCTTCGGTAAGCAATGACAAGTTTCCGAGCGCTAAGAAAGGTTCCTGTCATGAAGAGGCTGCTCCCTTTCTGTCATGAGTAAGCTGAACACGGTGTTGACAGGGTGCTAGTGAATTGGACTCGTTCGATGATGGCCCAAAGAATCGTCTCGGGTTAATAGAGGTTGCCCCCAAGGCAGTGTGCTATCTGCATTGCTCTGGTGCATGGGAGCCTACGCACAAGCATATGCGGACGAAGTTGCCTGTTTGGTAACCCTTTCGCTTATGAACATCTGGCCAGCACCAAGACTGGCACTGTCCTCTTCACTAGAAGGAGGAAGCTTGATGGACTCGTTCGGCCTAAGCTAAAAGGAGTCACAATCCAGCTATTCAAGGAAATTAAATATCTTGGAGTGATCCTCGATAGTTAGCTCCTCTGGAAATCACACGTTGAAACAAAGACATCCAAAGCACTGACAGCTTCCTACAAGGGTATTATTGGGCTCTTTCTCCTACAAAGGTCCTATGGATCTACACGGTTATGATAAGACCTATTACCACCTATGCATCAGTGGTCTGGAAGAATAGACTCCCTCTCGTGAGAGTCAGAGTACCTTATCAAGACTACAACGCACTGTGGCCATCTGTTGCACCGGAACTGCTCCGACTACTTCAGGCCCGGCATTAGATGATCTGATTAGTCTCCCACCACTTGATGTTTTCATTCAGGGAGAGACCTTGAAGGCCATCTGCAGGCTGAAACACAATGGAATTTGGAACGGCCCCTGTCCGGCATTGGACAACAGAGAATGAATGGACTTTGATCCAACGATCCTCGCCATGCCCCATGACTCAATGCAATCCAGAGTCGTGCTTGATAAGAGATACAGTGCGGTGCTGCCAGAGGCTCAACTGTGGTCAAACTCTGAAAATGAGCCCGGCAAACACTGTTTTCGCATTTTCACGGATGGGCATAGGACCGAGCCCAGCTCCGGCTGAGGTCTACGTGCAATCCAGCAGGACAAAACAGCACTTTGCCCTTGGAACGCATGCATCTGTGTTTCAAGCGGGTTGAATACTGTTCAAGAAGCTCTATCGGCCTTAGACAAGCCCCCAACCACTTCAAGGGTAGTCGAGCCCTGTAAATCCAGGCTGAACTATGACGGGAGACTTGATAACCTAATGCTAACATGGGTCGTGGGATACGTGGGTAACGAGATCTCTGACTCTTTAGTCAGACCGGGCTCTGAGGCCAACTTTCTTGGCCCGGAGCCCGTTCTTCCACTCCCTTCTGCAACCATCAAAGCCACAGTTAGCAAACGGGTTACTCTAACCCAGAATCGAGCTTGGCAGGCTGAGAGAGGCTGCAGATGGACAAAACTGATATTACCTGTAATGTCCGACCGACTGTCGCAAACCTGTCACTAAGCAAATGGGACTGTAGGAGGCTGGATGGACTAATGACGGGCCACTTTCTATATGCAAAGCACATGCAAAAGGTGGGCAGCTCAGACAGTGTACTATGCCCTACTTGTGAAGAGGAGGATGAGACGGCGGACCACTTCCAGTGCGTCTGCCCCGCTTTCACTTGAATCAGGTTTGAGTTTTTTAGCACTGATGTGTTAAGAACCGACCACCTTGGCTCCTTGGCACCGCAAGATCTACTCAGATTTCTTCGGAGGTGTAGTAGATTTAAAGAAAATTAAAAAGGAAATCCGAGTGCAGTACAATGGATTTAAATGTGTCCGAGTGCTGTACTTACAAGTCTGTCCCGACAAAAAAAAAAAGCTGTAGTAAACTGATCAAAAATGAATCGAAAGCATCGTTGAAATTCATGGAATCGGAACTGAATATTTCCAAACCATCGATTTTTCGCATTTCAACTGATGATTTGGGCTTACGAAAAGTCTGTGCACGTTTCATTCCACACAAGTTAACTGAGGACCAAAAATTGCTCAGAATTCAACAGTCGAAAGACCTCATTAAAGAGGCGAGGAATGACGAGAATTTCCTTTGCAACATTGTAACTGGTGATGAAACGTGGTGTTTCCAACACGAACCTGAAACTAAGCGTCAAAGAGCCGAATGGAAGGCCCCAGACGAGAAGTCAAAAATCAAGTCGATTCTCTTTTGTTTTTATGAACCCAACGGAATTGTCCACAGGGAGTTCGTGCCAACGGGCCAAGCCGTCAATGCAATTTTCTATCTTGGCGTTTTGAGGCGTTTGTTGCTTCGCATTCGTGAATACCGCGAAGGAGGAAGATGGCGCATATTGCATGATAATACACCATCTTATCGATCGACTTTCGTGACTGATTTTTTGTCTAGAAATCTTATTTAACCATTAATCACTCACCGCATTCATGTGATTTGGCTCCCGGAAAATTGCATTAGGTCATGAAGGGAAAACGTTTTGCGTCCGTTTAGACCATGGCTTGTACCGACATCCCGAAAGAACATTCCGGGCAATGACCTGAAACAGTCTTTCGAAAAGCTTTTAGATCGCGCAAAATAGAGTATCGAGGCCAGAGGGGAATAAATAAACTCGAAGTTCTCAGAACAAAGCTTCTGTCGTTTCTATTATAGCACATCTTCTTTATTTTGGACTTCAGCTTATACATACATATGTCACGTAAAACCTGCGCTGAGAGTTACTCTCAGTCAGGCCAATAACCTCAGAGGCTAGTTGCCTTACTGCTGCAATGTGATTATTTATAATTATATTTTACGTAAATAAAGGTACGTACATCCGTACATACAATATAATTCAGATATTTCCACTTTGGTAACATAACGCGTGATTTTATTTGAAGTTTTAATAAACCGTTATTGATAAACTTAGGTAGAGCAGATCTGCTTCTGCATTAATACATTCACTTGTGATTTCAAGCAAACCAGCAATGTACAATATGCTCTACTCATATTTCCACTTTTTTTTATGAAAGTCCAGCTGCACGTGATTTAACTAACTTAAAGGTCCTTTTTCTTGCAATTTTGTATGAAATACGGGACACGCGCATCCATTCCAAAGCATAAAAATATAAATGAGCGTTTCAGGGGCATCCGGGCTCTCTGAACATTACAGATGTGCACTACCCGCTACCCGACTAACTTCTGCTGACCAAGCAACTTCTTAGGTCGAACTTAGGGTAGCATATAAATTAAAATCATTGTAAAAGTCAGTCTAATCGACCGCACCAAAGACGTACATAGTGCTTAATAAAAACTCGTAAGAAAAAACTTAAAAAATCATTTTAATTAAAGCATTGCGCGACCGAGAAGGGACCGCGCAAAAAAGCGATACTCGGCAAAATTCGAACATCTGGATTTAGCCTCTTAGTCTGTATGGGCCACCCAACGGTGAAGTTATTAAAAACAATTGCGTTTTGACTGTTTGACAACATTTAATTGTAAAAATAATTGAGGTCAAACATTGCTGATGCTTATTAAATATTATTTCAATAATAATAAAAAAATAGAACAGAAGCAAAAAGAAGCAGAACCCTGAAATGAAAGTATTAATAATAAAAATAAAAAAAATTAGGACACTGAAATAAATTAGTAGAGTATAAATACAGAAATTTGAAGTAAATTAAATAAAAATAAAAGTGCAACATCTTGTGGTAGACACTGACACCGATAGACACCGAAATGAAAAAGTAAAAATATGGAAGGAAATACCAAGAAAAGGAACACAAAAATTGTATAACTGAAATTTAACAATCAACAGTGTAACAAATGGATATTTAAAACAAATAATTTTAGAATTAAGAAATCAAGCAGGAAGATCAAATGTCATCGGCATTGCCGAAATTAAACTTGCATTCGCCAATCACTAACAGTTTCACTGGTAACACCTCATCAACTTTCAATGCTAATTAAAAAAGGGTTAAAGTCAAATGACTACCATTCGGCAATGCACAGGTTAAAATCCATGCGTGCGGTTAGGTTAGGTTGTAATGGTTGCCCAGAGAGTGGGCCCACTTGGACGAAAGAAGTGTGCTTCATCCTTTGTGATACCATTGCAAGAGGGGGAAAAGAGGTGAAGGAAAAAAAAAACAAAAAAAAAAAACAACGATAGGACGAAAAGGATAGCGGTGGGCTTATTAAGTTTTTCAGGTGGGCTGATTAAGTGCTGCTGATTAAATTCTTCAGATTTTTGATAACAAGACCCGCTATATCAGCAGGCGCAGAAAAGAAGTAGAACCCAGATGGTTGAATCTTAGTTCCGCGAGAGCTGGGCAGCTAGCGAGCCAGTGCTGAGATGATTTCACCTCATCCTCCATACAGCTGACGCATAAAAGACTTGAAGTAATTCCGAGTCTCACGGCATGTAAACCCCGCTGATAGTGCCCCGTGAGGATGCCCACTTGGGACATATGTATATTTATTGAATATTCCTCCACTATGAGAGAACAAGCAGAAGCGATTCGAAATTTTCAATAGTACAAAATGTCAAAGACGTAACATTGTTATAAGCTAAATACTGCTTTTTTATACCTTAGTGTATGCTTCTGCGCGCATACACATAAAAATATAATTACCATTCGGTGGGACTGTCGCGCACTTAGAGGACATATTTACACAAAGCGAATTGAGTATAGAAGGTGCGACTGTTTGGTTGAAGACAGGAGGTACTTCGTTTTGTCCTCGTTCACTACCAGATCCATTCGCTTTGCCTCTTTATCCAGTTTGGAGAAGGCAGAACTAACAGCGCGGTTGTTAAGGCCGATGATGTCAATATCATCGGCATACACCAACAATTGTACACTCTTATAAAATATTGTGCCTGATGCTCTCTAACATCAGGTTAAAGAAGTCACACGACAGGACTCGATGTCTTAAACCTCGATAGGTATCAAACGGCTCGGAGAGGTCCTTCCCAATTCTGACGGCGCTGCTGGTGTTGAGCAACGTCATCTTACATAGCCGTATTTGTTTTGCGGGGATACCAAATTCAGACATCGCGGCATACAGGTAACTCCCAGAGAACATTGATGAATAGAGAAGTCTCACGAGCTACGAATAGTGTGAGTTGTCAAAAATGAAGTGAAACCGCGAACACTATTTCACCTCGCTTAACTCGACAGCGGGGAAGTTCTTAAGGGGGGAAGCTGGTCTAGAATTTTGAAAAAATCGGAAATTTTTTTTTTGTCTTAAAAGGTGCTTTAGGGTCTTAGAAATAATATACCAAATGAGGGATGCCAGCAAAAATGTCTAAATGCCCAAATTTTTCATTCGACGGCAGTGCCTCGCAGGTATGCCCCGAACGCTACTTACAACTTTAAACGCGTTTTTCTCGAAATCACTTTTTTTAAACTGGCCGAAGACATAACTCGAACAAATCTTTACCGATTCTTACGAAATTTTGACAATACATTCGAAATACCTTTCTCCGGAGACGTACGTAGGATTTTTTATTTATATTACATAGTTTTTTTTTTAATCAACAATTTTATGTCGTTCTTTATAGTGAAAATTGTAACTTTTTGTTCAAACGTGCACCATTTCGCGAAAAAACAAAATATCGAAAAAATCCTACGTACGTCTCTTTCTGTTGTTATATAGAAACTAAACAAATTTTATTTTTTGATCCAGGACAAAAATTAAGGAGTTTACGTCTTCGGCAATGGACCCATTAGAAAAAAAGGCGCCTTAGGAGAACTGCTGGACAGCGGCCATTTTGAAATTAATTCAGACGAAAAATTTTGTATTTGTACCATGAAAGCTATATTATTAAACCTATTTCACAGATTTTCGATTGATTCCTTTGTTGAGTCAAAATAAATTCATAAAATATGCCCATTTTTTGCGCTCTAGACCAGCTTCCCCCCTTAACAGAGCTGATTACAGTGAATTATGTACAAGTACATTGGCTCTGCTCAGTTTTTGGTTTCTGTATGAAATCAAATTGACGAATGCCGACGGCATTTTGCAAGGCATTTGCTTGTGCATTTCTATGTTCCCTTGATAAACGAAAATTTATTCAATTTATATTTTCAAACAAATATAACCAAATAAAAACACAACATTTAAAATCAAAGTAACTTTAATTGTTGTGTTAATTTTAAAAGAAAAATTTAAACAAAATCATTATAAAACCACCTCACATTTTGTTGTGTGCGTTTTAGTGTAAATTTGATGAAAATTTTTACAAATTTTTCGAGTCGAAATTAATTTTAGACAAGAATTCAAAGAGCATATTGGTATATTGATGAATATATATTAGGGTGTTCCAGGCTACAAGGGGGAATTTTTTTTTTTCGGAATTTCAATACGCACACCCTTTATTTTTTTCCATTTGACTCTAAAAACTTAAATATAAAATATTATTGAGATCGGATGTCATTAACCCGTGCCGACTTGATGTCAAACTTTGAGTTTAAAAGTTAGTATGAAAGCTATAGGCTCACAATAGAGAAAGATTTAATTGAATTTTTAGATTAATTAAATAAATAAATATAAAACACATATTTCGTATTTATTTTCTTTTTATTATAAAACATCGAATTTTCTTTTCAAAGTTTGCTTTTTACAGTCGGAACCATGGAAGTCTTGCATTAACTTAACCGCTCTTTCTGCCGTATCATTAACTGCTTTCAGTCCTAGCAGCTTCTTTTTAGCCTGTAGAAACGAATCATCATTTGACCACGAAGAGGGGCACTTGTTCAGAAAACTGTCGGCAATCTGGAGTCGATTAAACAGGAACTTGCTTTTGACAGAGACGAAGTCATCAATGTTTCTCTCTGAAATTAAAACAGATAGATCAGTTATCAATTATACCTATTAGCAAACTTAGTCATAGAACAAAATCAAACCTTAATTAACGTACCAAAAAGTGGGCCACAGAGTTCTTCTTTGGATGCAATGTAGCGTTTATTGTGGGCTGTTGGGTTTTCTCTAGTTAAGTTAGCAATCATTCTTACTTTAGTTTCTAGATCGACATCATCATCAAATAAAGCCAGAATAGATACTTCATCTGTCAAATACCACAAATGCTGGCAAAACTTCTGCAAAGCTGCTTTTGAAATGCTTTTGTCTACTGTTTCGTAATTTTTCATGGCCTTCAAAAAACACAAATCCTGATACGGCGCCTTTACTGCTAAAATACATTGGAGCCAGGGTTTTACGTAGGATGTCACGATGAACAGACATACGTCCAACAGAGCTGCCTTATCCTTGTTTGAAATTCTGAATTGAGAGCTAAGTAACGATATTTTTAATGAATAAATGGCTCTCGCCATCCATCGAGCCTGGTGCATAGCACCTGGAGGCCGAATCTTATATTTCTTTTCTGAATCTCCGCCAAGAAATATAATTGAAAGCTCAATTAATTCGCGATAGTCATCTCTAACGATTTCTTTGGTTAATTCAGTTTTGTAGAATTCTAGCAGCTTGTCAATTTCCGAAACATTAAAACAAGATAGCTTTTCTGTACAGCTTTGTTTTTTCTCAGGATCGATATTTTTCCAGTTTTCTCGGAATTTCTTGAATAATGGGATGTCTGGGCTTGTAGTTATTTGACTGATTTTCGCTTCAAACACGCCTTTAAGTACTAATTCGTAAACGTGATGACGGCAAGCAAAAATAAGCACTTCTCTACCCAGTTTTTGTTCGAGAAGCACACATGCTCCATTTATGCGGCCTATGTTAGAAGCAGTAGTATCACAACAGAGAATCTGCGCTTTGTCTTCAAGGTTCCAGTTCGTAATAGCATCCCAAACTGCGTCTGCCTGTCCTCTTCCTGTCGAGCTATCCAATTTAGGAACAGCAATAATTTGTTCTTTATTATCGTACGTAATAACTACCGGTAGGCGTTCTTCTTTACTTTTACGTGAATCTAGAGCTGGCAACAGTTTTCCGTCCCAGTGGACAGTTACCGTGTCCGGGACCTTGTTTTGAAAATCAATTTTTATAGCTTCAGCCCGTTCTTTTCGCATTTCCGTACGAACTCTATGGATGGAGGACTTGCTTATAGGGAATTCATCCGTATTGTGACCCAGAGCCTCAATAGTAGCTTCAATTATAAAGACAGAATCCCTCACACTTAATTGACACCTGTCTAATGCGGCAACTAACTTGGGAGTTATAATATTTTTCCGCATAGAAGTTTTATCGGGCTGAGAGGAGGCTTCTCTTGCGCTGGGCCTATTTTCTTCTAATTCTATTATTTTAAAGTCAGAAGATGACTTTTCTCGTGGTGGTTCGCAAGATGATGTTGATGGTGCTAAGGATGAAAAATTTTTAGCACGTCGCTTTTCCTCCTCAATGATTCTAAGGCGCGTCCTTTCCTCTTTTTTTGTTAGTTTTTTGTCCACTCCGGCTAAGTGACCGGGCCGACCTGGTTCTCTTTGGCGCTACAAGAAGATCTTATCTTCATTTATTTTAATCGATTGAAAAGCATTGGCATGTGCGATGTCAAACAAATTGTTTAAGTTTGAAACAAACTCCTGTCGACGCTGTTCAAACACTTCTTGAGTTTTTTTCGCATTTTTTTGCAATTCTCTCCAAACTTGGTATAAGTTAATTAGTTTCTTAACACAGTTAGATATTGATCTGGTCGGTATACGTGCCTTTTCCCAATAAATAATACACTCACGAATTGTGAGATTTGCACTTTCATTTACACTTAAGTTCACTTCACGAATATTATAGATCAAAACTGCCAGTACTTGCCCGTTAGAGGGAAGTTTAGAACCGGTAATTTGATGTTTTACGTCCCCTATTAAAAATATCTCCTTTTTGGAACTTCGTAACTCCACTGACATGTTGACTACACGAAAACCCCGCGATTACTAATAAAACAAACAAGTAATTACACGCAATCAATCCGACAGTTCGCGCGCGCCGTACTATACAAATACCGTTAGGTTTCCGCGCAACTCGGCACGGGTTGCCGTGATTCTAAATAGACGAAACTTTATTTTTAGATGTTTTGAGACCATTCGAACAAAATAAGAGGGTGTGCGTTAAAAAAAAACACTTTAATTTTTTTGGGACACCCTAATATATATGTATATCAATATATGTTTATATACATATATTTTGTTAGTTATAATTGTGCAAAAGTTCAATTGCATCTTCAATTCTTATAGTGTTACAAATGTATGTATGTGCACACGCACTGCAGCAACTACGACCTATCTCACGACTCATTGCCTTGTCATATTATATTTATGTACATTTGAATATGCATTTTTGTTCCTTTGTCAAACGAAATTTTTTTAAATTTACATATGTATATTACAGGGAATAATTCATATATGTATGCATTTTATAGATAGTACAAAACTTTGACATTTAAAATATTGTAAATAAAATAAAACTTCAAAGAAACGTATTTGCATACATATATGGGACAACTAAGTTCTATTGCATCTTTAATAAATATAGTGTTGCACGCATATGTATGCACTGAAGCAACATGACCTACCTCACGAGCATCGCCTTATCATATTTCATGCAATAATTAGGGTGTAAATATTCGAATGATCGAATTCCTGCAAATGCTAAAACAACTTATTCTGCATATGCATCGACGTATGTGCATGTGCGTATATGCACACTTGATGCCCTAACTATATATATATGTACGTTCAATTGATCAAATCAAAAAATTCTGTATACAAAACGCTTCATTACCAGGCACACAGGAAGATGGCATATGCAAATATAAATATGTGAATTGAATTCAAGCAAATCAATGCTTATTAATATACATATGCATGTACACACACCCACACACACAGGGCACTCACTTTATTCCTCAAAATGCGTATGTCGTTCAAAGCTAAAATTCTATGCCTAGCGACTACAAGAACAAAATGCAGTCTTAGGCGCAGGCGTGGCGGCCATCATTCTAGTTGACATAGCGCTGAACAGTCGCGGCGGCGCCGAACAGTTTCAACTATTGTACTGTGCAACAAAAACTCATCATCAAAAAATTCATTGATAAATTCCAGCTCATAGTTCTAAGAGCAAGTACTTTCATTCATAAAACGAGCCGCCCAAATGCCAATTTTCTCGACAATTCGAAAATAGTCAATATTGGAATATTTCGCGTAGAATTATTTGCCAATATTTGATAAATCTTCAATTTTTGTCAAGTCGAGTGCCCGCGGCTTCGTACATATGTATGCATCAATATATGTACGTAAATATGTGTATATGTACAATGCTGTGCCTATGAATGTGCGCTGCGCCTTTGAATGCGCGCTGGATTTCTTGAGAAGTTTACTGTTTTATTTTGAGCTGTCGCTAGTGAGCATACATACACACAGCATATACATATGCGCAAATATATATAAATTTACAAATTTACATTTGCATATGCCATCTTCCTGTGCGCCTGGTAATGAAGCGTTTTCTATAGAGGATTTTGATTCAGTTGAAGGGATTCAACAAAGTTTTACAGACACCAGACAGACAGACATAACATATGTATATAATTTTGGATGATTTGGAAAAATTCAAATATATATGTAGGTCATATTAAAAGCTACCTAACATTCTTTGCTTCTAATCACCAACAAATTCTTATCGACTGCTGCTAAATTTACATAATTCAGCCCCTCACTGTTAATTTTTGTTGAAAAATGTGTCTATGGTGAAATTGTCTTCGCGAGACGAGTACCCCTCGAAATTCCATACGTTCCTGTCATTGAGACTTCTCTATACATTAACGTTCTCTGTAACTCCTTTCCGTACTTTCGAATGCAGCTTTGAAGTCGACGAAAAGATGGCATAGATAACTAGATGTGAAACTTATTCATTTTGAGCGAGAGCGCGCCCATGAGGACGTTTCAAAACTTGGCAGCACTCACACATTATGGGATTTTGAACAGCTGATAGGCGAAATGGCAGACTGCCAGAAGAAACGCGCCAAAAATAACAGACGAAAACAGTTCGTTTTTGCTTAATGGAGAAATGACGTGTTGAAATGTTTATAATTATTGGTTTTAAAATTAATTCAATTGAAATGTAATAATTTGAGTTTAACCTTCCTACGGTCTTCGGGTCATTTTTGACCCATTTCAGGAAAAAAATTAAGTTTTTTCAAGAACCAAATTTTTTAAGAACTTGATGTTTCGTGACTTTTTCTAATTTATTATATTTTATATAATAAGCGTAAAATTAAAAAAAAATAATTTAGGCTCTGTCGCGTAGAAATTTTTATACATCTACGACCCTCGGGTCAAATTTGACCCAACGTATAAATCAGACGTTATTTGATAAATTTATTTGCTAATTGCAAATTTTCGGCTCAGCGGTTGCATTGTATTATTTGATCTGCTTTTATTGAGTTCACAGTAGACATAAATTTAAAAGCACGTGCTTTGTTTGATTATTCGACTATTTATTTCGTAACGATGAGTGATAGTGAAAGTGAATTCCCTTTGGCCGCGTTTTCGGATGATGAGGAATCATGTTCTGAATTCGAAGATCATGTTGTGGTTGCAGATTCTTCCGACAGTGATTTTAGTGATGACGAAAATTCTCTTGAGCCTTCTGAAATGATGTCGTCAAAAAATGGTCAAAGTGAACGAAGATCGTTGGATCCTATACGTGATTTGTGGAATCAATGGGTTGAGATATTACCTAAGCTTTACAATCCAACGGAAAACGTGACCATCGATGAACAATTAGTAGCTTTCAGAGGAAGATGTCCATTCCGCCAGTACCTGCCAGCAAAGCCTGCAAAGTATGGAATCAAACAAAACGGTGGCCTCAAGTAGTGTTTAGTAACATAATCGACATTTCAGCTTATAACGCTTTCGTTTTATTCAAATTCGCCAACCACGCCTGGAAAGAGGGCTGTCTTACAAAGCGCCGTTTTTACTTGGAAAACCTTGGTATGCAGCTCGTAACACCCTATATAAAAAAGCGACAAACTTTACCACGAGCACATTTTTCACTTGAAATTGCCAAAAAAATACGAAAGGATTTTCAACTGGATGCACAACCATCATCATCAGGTCAATTTGGAAACACGCCGGAAAAGAAAATAACTAAAAGAAGTCGATGTCAACTATGCCCAAAAACTGATAACAAAACAGGACTAGTTTGCGACATTTGTAATAAATATATATGTAAACAACATTCTAAAACTATTATTTACTTTGAGTACAAACTGTCTGAAATAATTTATTTCTTTTTTCTTTCATTATTAAATACACTTTTTATTTAAAGCTTTGTTAAAAATTGTATTATTCACAAAAAAATGGAATAAATATATTTGGATTTTCATTTTTATTTAAGATACCCATTTAATGGAAAAAAACCTAACAGTAAAAATAATCAACAACCAAGTATAAACTTTGAAAATATGGTATTGGGTCAAATTTGACCCGAAGTCCGTCCGCGTCAGTTAATTTGAAGGCCGTAGGAAGGTTAAGTGAGTTTGTAGAATCCAAAGCTCGTTATATCCTTTTCGACTTCTACTTTTAATTAGTCTTATGTACAATACATAATGTAATATTATTGAAAACTGTATGTTGGTTTATGTAAATTTGTATATACGTAAATATTCTATGGTTGAAAATCGTAGGTAAGGGAACTGAATTTGTGTTTGAGATATTTTACAAAAATTAAATATAATCTGCTTCAACTTATTCTGTACGTTGTTTGAGAATTTTTGTTTTTTGTTACCCACTTTCTGTGTTAATATATATTAAAAAATCGCAATAAGTCATGTTTTTAATTATAACTTATGTTTTTCGGGTTCATAACTTTATTATTATTAAATTACTTATGTATATCAGTTTTAAATAATTTCATTTACATATAAATTTTAAAATTTTTACTTATTTATGGACATATTTCATACGGATTGCGCTTATTTTTAGTATATGTAGGTGTTTACGAGTGATGTTGGGCAACCGCACACTAAATACTAACCTCAATGGTGGTGTGGAAACTAAAAATTCCAGACCTTTGTTTAAAAAATACCCAGTTCATGTTTCTACCGGTGTGGCAATATTGGAAAATGTTTTACAAAATGCACATTTTTCAGCGCTCTCACGAGAAAAAGTGTTTCACATCTAGTCATCTATGAAGATGGTGTGTGTCGATTCTCCTTTCATGGGTCTTTTCCAAGATTTGGCGTATTGTGAATATTTGGTCGATGGTCTGAAGCCACACTGATAAGGTCCAATCAGTTGGTTGACGGTGGGCTTCAGCCTTTCACACAATACGCTGGCTAGAACCTTATAGTCGATATTTAGAAGACTAATCCCGCGGTAATTGGCACAAATTGCAGGATCGCCCTTCTTATGGATTGGGCAGAGCACACTTAAATTCCAATCGGCAGGAGTGCTTTCATTCGACTATATTTTTCATAGGAGCTGATGCATGCACCTTACCAGCTCCTCGCCGCCATGTTTGAATAGCTCACCCGGCAGTCAGTCGGCGCCCGCGGCTTTGTTGTTCTTTAGCCGCGTTATCGCTATTCTCACCTCGTCATGATCGGGTAGCGGAACGTCAATTCCGTCGTCAACGATTGGGGTATCGGGATCTTCACATTCTTGGTGACATACGCAGCTGTCACTGTTTAATAGGTTCGAGAAGTGTTCCCTCCATAATTTAAGATTGTTCTGTACGATAGTCACCAGATCGCCGTCTTTGTTCTTACACGAAACGCCCCGGTCTTAAAACCTTCTGTAAGCCGCCGAACTCCTGGTAGAATTTTCGGGCGTTGTTCCTATTGGCCAGCATCTCAAGCTCCTCGCACTCACGTATTTCGGCCTCTCTTTTCTTATGTCGGATAATACGTCTCTCTTTCTTTTACAGCTCTCTGTAGCGATCCCACATGGCTCGCGTTGCGCCCGATCGCAGCGTGGCTCTGTAGGTGGCATCCTTTCTTTCTGCGGCAGCATGACATTCCTCGTCGTACCAATTGTTTTTTCGGGCTCGCCGGAATCCGATTTGTTCTTCGGCGGCGGTACGTAGAGAACGAGAAATGTTGCTCCATTGTTCGTGCATGCCGGTTTGTTGGGCAGTACTCTCTGAGAGCAGGAGTGAGAGTCGAGTGGCGAATCTTCTGGCTGTCTGTTGTGATTGCAGCTTTTCGATGTCGAACATTCTTTGCGTAGGCAGATGTACGTTTTTTGCTGCACAGAAGCGTGTGCGCAGTTTGGCTGCAACAAGGTAGTGATCCGAGTCGATGTTGGGTCCTCGGATCGTACGTACATCTAATACACTAGAAGCGTGTCTTCCATCTATCACAACATGATCGATCTGGTTTCGTGTTTTTCGGCGAAGTCGATCAGCCTCTGTCCGTTACCGGATGTTTTGTTGTGCAGGCGGCAATTTCCGACTGTGGGACCAAAAATTCCCTCCTTGCCCACCCTGGCGTTGAAGTCGCCAAGCACGATTTTTATGTCGTGGCGGGGGCAGCGCTCATAGGAACGTTCCGAGCGCTCGTAGAAGGAATCGCATCGTCCTTCTCTTCCGTCGGTCCGTGGGCGCAAATCAGCGATAATTAGCACTTCCACAGGTAAAATCCGCCAAACATGAAAAAAGTACCGTCATTCACGAGGCGTCAAGGCGTGAATTTTAAAACACCCTTATATACGAGGATGCTGGAACTTTTCATGACAAAAATATTCGAATCGCTAACTTCGTCAAAAAAAAAAGGCTTAGGCACTCAAGTGCGTGAAGGAAGATGTGGTGGCGTTTATGAATGAACGAGTCTTATGCTGCAAACAGTCACCGACGCATCGTAGTCCCTCACCGCAGCCCCTAGAGAGCACAAAATTGAGCAAAACTCATCCCGTGGAGAACAACTCAGTTACAATTTTCCATTGTTTAATAAACCAAAGCTAAAAACTAACAAATGCAAATAGTTCATTTATCTATAATTAACATTATTCAACATTGTTTTTAAGTTATTTTAACAAAAATTCAAATTTTTCCAGGTTTAGAGAGCAATCCTGAACTTTCAAAAATCCTCCGATAAAATCTACGATACGAAAGGGAAATAATCATTAGTTTGATCGAAACAGCTGGCAGGGGACTGCGTTTACGTCGGTGACTGTTTGCAGCATTATTTAGTGAAATGTGAGCTTGCGGCCGACCCGACCGACAGTATCATATAACCGTTTGCCAAAAGTTTAGTGATTGTGACCATTGAGTAAGTAATAAGATAGAGTCACAATCACTCAATTTTTTCCAAACGGACGTATTAATGCGGTCGGTCGGTTGAAAAGACGAGGTAGGGCGAACCTTGCAGCTAGTTCTAGAGGCAAGAAACGATGTCTTTGCTCGTATGCACAAAAAGAAATCTACATGAAATACATGCGAATGTGGTGATTTGTCTTTGCCTAAAGCTGAGGACAGACGGAAAACAAATCCAAACAATCGGTTGAAACTCCTTTTGCCACACTCATTTTGTACTCAGCTTAAGGTTCGGTAATCGTATGTACGGGTACATACAATATTCATGCATACGTTTGTATGTACGCAATATTGTAGGGGAGGGGGCCCAGTTGTGACGCAGGCCCAGTTGTGACGCAGCTAAATATTTTTGACATGCGGTATGAAAATGACAGTTTGAGCCCTGCCAATCATGTTAGTTTGACGTTCAGCAGTTTTTGTGCAGACACCAACGTTAGTAGTCGCATTGTGTATACACGCACCAAACATCGTGTTGAAAATCGTGCGAAAAAGTTATTTTGATTTTTTTCAAAGTACCAAAATTTTGTGAAATTAACAGTGAAAAGGCGAGTGTAATGCATCAAAATATTGTATTTGCCGTATATTTTGTGATTCTATATGGATTTATGTGATTATGTGGTGTCTATAAAAAACTTGCTTGTCATACACAAAATAGCATCGTGACCCGGTGGTGACTCAGCGGGTGGCCCAGTTATGACGCACCTTTTTTTTGCACTACGATCATATAGAACTGCCGAATTCCTACATTTTTGTTGTTGTTTAAAAAAAACCAACTGCCAACTCGATCAATTGCAACGTATGCAAGCGTCCAGTTCATTTGAAGTGCGCCAACATGCAGGCAAGTTATTTCACTTGCAAACACTGCGAAAGTGACGTGGACGACGACTAGGAATATTTAGATGACGATGATGAATAAAAATCGTTGTCATTTATGGCCATTGAAGGACATTTTCTTTTGTATTTTTCATTATTTTTGCCATTGAAAGCCTTCAAAATAAATAAATCATTAAATCACAACAATTGGTGTGACATTCCTTTCATATTTTCTCATTTCCAGTAAATTTCTTGAGGTGCGTCACAACTGGGCCACTTTTTTTTTGTCCTAAAAAAAGTTATCCTGAAAAAATTTGTTCCAAAATTTTTTGAGTAACTCAAATAAACATACTTTCTTTGGAGAAAAGTTGCGTTTGGTTAATAGTTAAATGTTAAACTTCTTCATTTTTCAATTTGCGGAACTGAGGAAAAAATTTTAATTTTTTTCAAAACCCGCGTCACAACTGGGCCCCCTCCCCTATCATATTTGATGTTATGGCAAAATTTTTATTTGCCTATTTTTGATTTTTGTAGGACTTTTATATAAAATATTTTATTTAAATATTTACAGTGATCACACAATTTATTCGCACACTCACAGTTTGAAAACAAATATACCTGATTCTTAGTACGATTTATGCAAACAAAAATTTGGACACATTCGTAAAAAATAACATATTTACTCAATATTCAGTGAATAAAAACTTAGAAATTCGCACCTGGAATTAGATAACTTAAGGTAATAACGAAATAAGGCACAATATCGTGGAAAAATATTATTTGTAGATATCCTACCGAGGTACCGTAACTTTGCTCTCAGCGAATTTGACAATGAGTTCCATCGTATTAGTACCAGTATGGCCATATTACTATTTTCGTAACTTGATTTAGCATTTTTGTTTTTGTTATTTAGTCTCGGAGTTTTAGTTCTTTCTTCATGAAATTTTTCTAGCCTATTCCAATTAAAACCAATTTTTATAATTTTGTAAAATATACATTTTTTTAAATTTAGTTCAATAATTTACTCAGTTTTATTTAGCCTTACTGTTTTTAATATCTGGTCGCATTGCCCCCGATTGCAGTTGTTATAGGTGTTCTTCTGCGTTCAGCAGTCAAATCTCTCCCTCGCTACTGCAGTGCTGCCTAGCTTTGGATAGAAAAACGCACTAAAATGCCCATTTAAAAAAAATAAAGCACCAAATTTTTATTGAATTACTTAAAGAACTTTGTATGCGTGACAAATTGTCTTTAAAATGTGCGTTTTTTTTAATAAATGTGTTATGGTTATGTACAATTTCATTTATTAGTTTTTTGCTAAGAGAAACTCTTATGTTAAGAGAACGACTTATTTGCTATATTTCAGGTTATGTAACAAGATAAAGTTACCTTTTTAAAAAAATGCCTTTATAGTTTCTTCAGTAATATTTGGTTGTTAATTTTTACTATGAATACACCTCTTGTTGCCCTATGTCCTACTACGGATTTAGGACCGGAAAAAACGATTACCCCATTATGGTTTTAATTCGAATTCAGTAAATTCAAGGACATTTAATATTGTTGCATAACCTTAAAAGGAGCAAAAATTAAATTTACACTTTCAAAATATCAAATTTTATAAGAACCAACAAATTTTTATTAACACTAAAATCTTCTCAGAGTGATCTTTTTTCACATTCCTTTGTTTAATAATAAAGCTTTTTTAACATATTGTACCGGTAGCGTTAAATTAATATTAAAATACAAACACCAACTTAAAAATTTTCGCATTTGATACATAAAAAAGCACTAAATTTATTGCGAAGAGCAAATGGTTGGCAATACTTCACAACTCGGCCAATGTGACGTCACGCATCCTCTGATGGGCTCAATCTGGTGTCTATCATTCTAGCATATAAAGAATATTTTATTAAAAAAATAATAGAAAAAACGAGTATTGAGTACTGTGTTTGGTCGCCTTTAGCCTTAATAACTGGTATAACTGATATATATTTGAATTAAAGGCACTCATCACTGAGTAAGTAATATATTTTTTGTCGGGACAACTAGCAAGTGCAGCACTCAGACATTAACTAAGTCCATTGTACTACACTTGGATTCCCTCTTAATTTTCTTTAAATCTACCCGATCTCCGAAGAAATCTGAGTAGATCTTGTGGTGCCAAGGAGCCAAGGTGGTCGCTTCTTAACACATCAGTGCCAAATACCTTAAACCTGATTCAAGCGAAGGCGGGGCAGACGCACAGGATGTGGTCCTCCGTCTCATCCTCCTCTTCACAAGTTGGGCAGAGTACACTGTCTGAGCTAGGGTGGGCAGCTGTGCTTAGCCCACAGAAAGTGGCCCGTCATCAGTCCAACCAGCTGGCTGCACTCTATTCTGATTAATGGCGGGAGAGTTTGCGACCGTCGATCGGACATGACAGGCAACATCAGTTTGGTCCATCTGCAGCCTCTCCCAGAATGCCAAGTTTGCTTGTGGGTGGTAGTCACCCATTTGCTAACCGTGGCTTTGATGACCGCAGACGGGAGTGTCAAAACGGGCTCTGAGGCCAGCTTCTTTGGCCCATCTTAGCTAAGGAGTCAGAGGTTTCGTTTCCCACGATACCCAAGCCGACATAGCTCAGCCTAGATTTACGGGACTCGACTACCCCTGATGTGGTTGGGGGGCTGTCTAAGGCCATGAGCGCAGCTTGGCTTTCGCTGCAGATAAGTATAGATCTGCCTCTCCATCGGTTTTCCACAACAAAGTTCATCGCTTCTTGAACAGCATTCAACACCTCCGCTTGAACACAGATGCATGTATTCCAACACCAAGTGCAGTTTTTGCCGCTGGACTCCACGTAGACCCCAGAGCTGGAGCCGTGCTCGGTCCTATACCCATCCGTGAAAATGCGAAAACAGTGTTTGCTGGGCTTTCAGAGTTTGACCACACAGGCTCTGACAGCATCTCACTGTATCTCTTTTCAAGTACGACTCTTGATGGCATGGAGTCAAGGAGCTTGGAGAGAATCTTTAGATCGAAGTCTATGCCTTCTCTGTTGTCCAGTATGGGACAGGGGACGTACCAATATTCATTGTGTTTCAGCCTGCAGATGGCCTTCAAGGCTCCTCCTTGGATGAAAACATCAAGTGGTGGCAAACCAATCAGAGCATTTAATGCCGGGCCTGAAATAGTCGGAAAAGCTCCGGTGCAACAGATGGCCACAGTGCGTTGTAGTCTCGATAAGGTCCTTTTGCCTCCCACGAGAGAGAGTCTACTCATCCAGACCACTGATGCATAGGTGATAATAGGTCTTATCATAGCCATATAGATTCATAGGACCTTGCGAGAAGAAAGACCACACGTTTTGTCAAAGACACCTTTGCACTGCCAGAAGACTGTCAGTGCTTTGGATGTTTGTGTTTCAACGTGTGACTTCCAAAGAAGTTTACTACCGAGGATTACTCCAAGATATTTGATTTCTTTGGATAGCTGGATTGAGACTCCTTTTAGCTTAGACAAAACGGGTCCATCAAGTTTCCTCCTTGTGGTAAAGAAGACAATACCAGTTTCGGTGGGGTTTGCCGACAGCCCATACGCACAGCACCAAGTGTCAATCATATCCAGTGCTTTCTGCACTTTTCTACAGATGTTCATAAGCGAAGGGCCTGTTACGAAATAGGCAACATCGTCCGCATATGCTTGTGCGTAGACTCCCGAGTCGTTTAATGTGGTGGGCATAGGATCGATCACCATGCGCCAGACTAATGGAGACAGCACACCACCTTAGGGAAAGCTTCTATTAACCCCGGACGACACCAGCAGATCCTCCTCCGCCCGCACCGTGACGATTGTTTGGGCTTGAACGAACCAGCACCCGGTCTACACCATGTCTTCTGGCAAAGCTGCACATACTCTCAAAAGTGGCTTTATCAAGAGCTCCCTCTACATCCAAAAAGATGAAGGTTTCGCAGTGCTGACTCGCAGGATTTTCCGCTTTGATAGGCATGCTGAAATGGAGAGAGTGATTGAACCTTCAGCGACTTCTGACGCATATGCAACTAGCCATTCGAGACTTTTCAGCATGAAATATGTAGGTGATGGTGATAGGTCTAAAACTTTTGGGGCTTGTGGAGTCATCTCTCCCAACCTTAGGGATGAAGGCAACCCTGACCATTCTTCACGAGCGTGGTATGTAAGCGTGCAGCATACAGTGACAATTTTTTTCAGAGCAGCAGTCACTGACTCTATGCCTTCCTTGAGCATGGCGGGATAAGCGCCATCTGGTTCGGAGGACTTGTAGTCGCCAAAAGATTCGATGGCAAATCGAATGGCGGCTTCATTCACCACAGATCTGGAAACGCACTAGTCACGCGGAGAAGGTGTAGCAGCGCTGACAGCAGCCTCTTTCGTTGAGGGCTGTTGCCGGCCAATGCTTATCTGATTTCCTGGGAAGTGAGAGTCCATCAGCTAGCTGAATGTCTTACTTTGCTTCTCTGTAAAGGAGCCATCAGATTTCCTAAGTGATCCCAGCTTTGCGGTTGGATTCCTTTTCAGGATCCTAACCAATTTTGCCGTGTCCCTCAGAAATTCAATACCGCCGCATAATTCCCTAAAAGAAACCCTTTTCGACTCACGAATTACCTTCCTGTAGTTCCTCTGAATATGACAGTATCGCTTCTAGTCCTCTGCAAGATTAGTCTTGAGGGCCCGGCTTAGAAGTTTTCTTGACTCACACCTCAATGTTTGGAGCTCTCGGTTCCACCACGGAACGGGAGTCCGATCAAGGAGAGGTCGAATTGGACACGCTGGTTCTAAACATTGAAGTAAGCAGCGCTGAGTTTCTCAATTGATACCTCAGTCCCCGGTTCTTTCGAAAGTCGCCTCCCTAAACTTCTTTCAGTCTGTTTTTCTGGGGTTTCTGGAGGGTAATGGCATTTGTGCCTCCTCGCCACACTGAAAGTCAATATGCCTGTGATCCGAGAGCGAATCTTCGGCAAGGACTCTCTAGTTCCTGATTGACCTCCCAAATTTTGAATTTGACAAGGTGAGATCAATCACCTCCTGCCTTCTAGCAGTAAGAAACGTGGGCTGTCTGCCCTTTTTGTGTATGTTTAGGCAAGAGGAAGCGATAAACTCGAGTAGCAGAGAGCCCCGCTCATTGCATTTGCTGCTGCCTTAGATTGTATGATGGACTGCGCCGCTCCCAGAACCCTACGAGACTGGTGGCCTTCGCAGGTGGTGGCAGTTCCAGGGTGCTCTTGTAACACACTTCAGCAGCTCCCAGGTCCTGACAACAGAATTGTTCAACACTCGTCACAGTGAGTTGGGATGATACTATAAGACCGGTTTTAGGTCTACTTCTAAAGCCCCAGGGCTCTTGCACTATTTTTATATGTGGTAATGTGTGCAGCTGGGTAAGCCATCTACTTAAGAGTGCAGTAGCGGCTTTGGAACGCTGCAAATTAATCTGTGTCACCGTCAGGGGACGGTAACGACAGGAACCACGGTCTGAGCGACTCATTTGGGATAGACATGGAAAGTGATAGTCCCAAAGAAGAGACTCAGATGGTTCATGTACCGAGAGCCCATGACCTGCTTCATCCACTCGCACCACAAGAGAAGCCCCTTCCTCTCCTTCCCGGAAACTTTTGGTGTGCGAGAGGGCTCGCCAAAGCCTTGTGTGGATGCCCGGATTCTGGGCACGCAGGCAGGACAGGACATCCGCTGTGGACAGATCGGGATCCGCAATCCTGAATGCCTGAAGGATACACTTTCCTCGCGAAGCGAGTGGTCCCCATGGGGGGCACGTTATTGACAGCGGTCCTGATCCTCTCAAAGTTGGCCAGAGACACGTACGTCATCCTTATGGTGCCGTCCTTTGTCTCATAGCCCTTCGCGTTGGCCTCAGGACCGGAGGCAACAACCCAACGCATCAGCCGGCTTTTGCAGAATTTAATTTCTGCATCAGTCAGCTGATGGTCAGGACCCAGTTTTCCGATCTCAGCCACAGGTCGTGGGCCAGCAGCCTTCTCGCTATAGGATGACTTGGCCACACCCTTGGATGTGCTCGGGGGAAGATCCATCTCGCCATCCTCCACTGACGAAATTTTCGCCGGGCAGACAGCTGGGTTGGACTTGTTGTCGAGGCGGTGGTTAGATCGCGGCTCAGTAGAACCATCGCCCGCCACATTGACTTGCGCCGATATCACGCTCGTACCTTTGAAGTCGTGGCGCGGATATCAGCATCAGCCTCAGGGCAGGGAGATGTGCTGCTTTCAGCAACCGTCTTCCTCCGCTTACGTCGAGAGGGAGACAATTTGGGAGCGCCAGTTCCCACCGAGGGTATGTTGGCTTCTGTTGGTGTGACTTCCGCCGATCGAGGCCTTTTGGAGGACACAGATGCAGAACGGCCGACCGTGAGTTTGGTGGCTACAATATTTTATTCCTTCATTAAGTTAGTACTTACTGAATGATTGCTTTTGTAAGATCCTTAAATACTTGTAACATATTCATATGTACATACGTATATTTTGCTAACTTCGCTACGTATTGTAGAATTGTTCCGAATTTGGCAAATGGTGATATTTTTGCTATGGCGAGTGCGTGCCGGTGAATATAATATATGTATATATATGCCGACCTTTATGTTATGTACGTGCAAGGATTAGGATTACTCAATGCATAAAGATACGCAAATCATCGTGCCAAGTAATAAAGAGGACCAATGATGGCTTTGCTCGTAAACACAAGGAGTAAACGCTCAATATAAACAGTGGGCGAAAATGAATGAATTTTGAAAAAAAATTTGCCCTTAGTGAGTTATACTACGCTGAATCCTTGATATTCGGGATTGTTTTTTTTTTGTACACATCTTTATTTTGATTTGAACGTACAATAATCTACCATCAATTAATGTAGTATTTATCAATGAACTTTCCACCCCCCTTGTGGAGAACAGATTTAGTGCGACACGCTGGCCAGCTCCAAAACTAAACGTAAAAAAATAGGACAAAAGAAAAGAATTCAACTTATTTGGATTTCCCTGAATTGCCAGCTATAAATGTAAATCACCTACAGCCCAAATTTATTGTCATAAAATCCACTAAAAATGATAAGCCATTAGCTAACTTCAGTGAATTCGAAAAAAAAGGCATTGGACTCGATCAGTACTGAGGTCCAATAGGAAATATGCTTCGTGATGGCAATCTCCTCGGTTTAACTAAAAATTAAAAAGTAGCTCAGAAATTTATTTACACGATTTATTTTGGTGGCTTGCGTAAAGTTTCAATCTCGTATCATCAAAACCTTAACTGCACTAAAGGTACAATATTTGATAAAAATCGAATTCCAACTCCAGAATCAGAAATATTAGAAGATATGAAAAGCCAGGGTGTAGTTGGCGTATATAAATTCGCAAAGGAAACTAATAACAAAGTTGTATATAGGGGTTCTATTTTGCTTACTTTTAACCGTTATACGGTTCCCAAGGCCATTGATGTAGCATGGTAAAAACTTGGGGTGAGGAAATATTTTCCTAATCCCATGCGATGTAAAAGTTGTCAAAAACTAGGCCATATACTCAAGCATTGCAACAACCATTCCATTTGCTCGGTTTGTAATATTCCCCACAGACCCCTTCCAGCTGCACTCGCACTATGTGTGCCAACTGTCTGGGGCCGCACTCTTCTTCCCCCCACTCATGTCCAATATTCAAACAACAAAAAATCATTTTGAGAATTAAAACGCAGAATAAGTTTGAAGCACGACGCACATTTAAGCAAAATAACCCTCTCAATTTTGAAATTTCTTCCACCACTGTTACTGCTCCAAAGTCTAATTTAAACAACAAAGAAACTAATAATGTAAACTACAAAACCAGTTCTATGCCCTCCTTCCCTCCCCACTAATCTAACCCTACCCAACACTAATCACACTCTAACTACTGATTTTCAACGTACGCCTGACTTACACGCTTCACTAGAAGACAACAACACTGATACTAACGCTATTGATACCACTGATTGTAATCCTATTCGTCAACATATCTCAGAAACCTGTTCTTATCTACTTCTTAACTACTCAAATTTAAAAATATTAATTAAAGAGCTAACCCCTAAGATAATTTGTCTCGAAGGGACTCACTGCATATTAGACCGGAGTGAAATACGTAAATTTTTTCAAAAAATATCGTAATAGCAGGGAAAAGTTGCTACATATCAATACAAATTCAGGTAAAAAAAGAAATTTCAAATCGGTTAATATCTTCCGTTCGCGCATTGCATTTAAAATTTACAAATTTTATCCCAAATCTAGCTGATTTACGAAAACTTGTAGAAATTGTATATGATTAAAGATCGAGCTCACTTTTTATACATAGCACTTTCAGCATTGAGTAGTAGATTTTTAATTTACTAATCTATCCATTTCTGTGGTTCTGAGCGATTAACTTTTACCAATTTTACACCAAATCTACTAAGGAAGCCTATGCCAAATGAGGCTTGCGTGAAAGCGGCTTACGGCTACTATAACACGTCTGTGCTTAAGGGTGCGTGCATTAGGATGCCCCGAAATATTTTTGTTTAGTTTTTCTAAACGCAAGACCTCTTAAAATTTGTGTAATTAATTGTAGATTCCAAAAATAATTTTTAAATAAAAATGAAATTATATCTTCAGGTCTCTACCGATCTTCAAACTTTAGAATATTTTACCTTTTTTTGTAATTTTTCGCATTTTTTAATTTCGCTGAACTGAATTGAATATACAAAAATATTAACTTTTTTATTACATTCAAGTATAATGTAAACATAATATTTTAATTCGCATGCATTGACAAGTTCCCAATCACTAAATCTTTGCTAGGTTTCAACCTGCAAATACCCTCAATTTTCAACATAATTCGAAGTGTTTCTTACCTTAACTAGGGAGTGTTTTCTTCAAAGCCACTCAGTTTCTTGTGTCGTTAAAGTGCAGTTGCGATTGTTTTATTTTTAAAAGTGGATTAAATAATGAGTTTGAGGCGTAGTGAAACTACTTGTGCTATATTGGGACCTTACGAAGAACTTGGCGATCGACAGCTACCAACCATAAAGGACGTCATTAAATATATTTTATTCGTAAAACACGATCTAAAATTGAAGTACAATGGAAAAGATCCATCAAATTCAGATACATTTGCGATTGTTTCTGAAAAAATATGCGATATTTGGACCAAAGCTTCGATTCCAATCGTAACAAAAGAACGAATTATTCAATTACAAAAACAACATTTCGAAAAATATCTCCATTTAAAAAGATACCCCAAAAACAAAAGAAGTGATAGCTATGAAAATAAACTGAAATGTTTCTCAGTGTTATCAGAAAAACTCTTCGACGTTGCTGCTTGTAAATGCACTTCTTTCAAATTTTGTTCATGTTTAAAACCTAAAAAAGTTCCCATCAATGAAAGAAATTTTATGTTGGATCAGAGAAATGACAGGAAAATGGCTATTGGCGGAATTGATAAGAAGGAAACGACTAGATTAATGAAACGACAGCAGAGACAAATAGAAGAATCAACAAGGGCAACAAAAAAGTTCTGTTCTACTCAAGAAACCTATTCGGACTCAGCCTGTTATGAAGATGCGATGAGTGAATCTTGTCTGGAAATAAATCCGATATTAGAGGGATCATCGACCAGCATGTCCTCAGTAGAGGCGCCATCAACTTCAACGGCAAATCGAAACACACTGCCGTTGCCTACCGTGGCTAAGGTCTGTGACAGATACGGCTTATCGTTGCGATCTGCTGCGGCTGTAACTTCGGCGGTTTTGGCAGACGTTGGCTTGGTTTCTACCAAAGAGTTAACTCTGGTTATTGATAAAAACAAGATCCACAGAGCGGTATCTAAAGCCCGGACCGAAGCCTCAAAAGATATTGGAAGCACCGTTATAAAAAGCATTTACTTTGATGGACGTAAGGACAAGACTCTGATAAATGAGAAAATAGGGAATCGCTACCGTCGCAAAGAAGTTTTAGAAGAACACGTCTCAGTTTTGGCTGAACCTGGATCAATTTATTTAGGTCACACAACGCCGAATCGTGGGACTGGGAAGGAAATTCAGATTTCGATCACAACTTTATTAGAAGGACAACGTTGGAAGTTAGATGACCTGATTTGCGTGGGATGTGACGGAACTGCAACTAATACCGGTTGGAAGGGTGGCGTGATTCAAAATTTAGAGCAATATTTAAAACGGCCACTCCAATGGTGTGTTTTTTTACTTCATGCTAACGAATTACCGCTTCGTCATCTATTTTCTACTTTAGATGGTCCCACTTCTGGGCCTAAAGAATATTCTGGACCTATCGGAAAACAATTAGTTGGCTGTGAAACTAAAACCCCCGTGTCTTTCTGTGCGGTGGCTGGTAATTTGCCTGACTTGCCGAGAAATGTGATCGATGATCTTAGTACATATCAAAAATACCTTTATCAGATGAGTAATGCTGTATCAACTGGTTTCTGTGCTCCTGAGCTGGCAAACCGTCAACCTGGAAAAATGGCGCACTCGAGATGGCTTACTACTGCTAATCGTATACTCAGACTTTATATAAGTACTCTTCATCGAACAGAAAATTTGAAACTGCTTGTCAATTATGTTGTTAAAGCATACGCCCCGATGTGGTTCCTTATCAAGCAACAAAGTTCTTTTAAGGATGGCGCGAAGCATACTTACCAATTGACTCAGTACTCTTGATTTCTGCCAGAAAATTTGAAATCTGTTGTGGATCCTGTTATCGAAAGAAACGCCTTTTATGCGCACCCAGAAAACCTACTTGTCAGTATGTTATTTGATGAGAGGGATCACATTCGGGAGCTGGCATTACAGAAAATAATAACAGCTAGAGAAAATGAATCTTCAACAAAACTCAGAATATTCAGGCCACCAAAACTTAACTTCTCGGCCCGAGATTACACTGAAATGATTCTATGGGACGAATGCCTAACTACAACACCCCCTGTTCTTCGTCACATTTCAGACGAGGAGCTAAAAAACATGGCAAAAGATAAGATCTTGGAAATCGATGACTTTCCTTGTCATACACAATCAGTGGAAAGGTGTGTAAAACTGGTAACAGAGGCCTCACAACGTGTAACTGCCGCAAGCTCTAGAGATGGTTTCATTAGAACCAGGCTACAATCTCGAGCAGAAATGCCAAATTTTGGGCACAAAAATCTTTTTAAATATTAAGATTCTTTTATTAATTGACCGCTTTACTTCGTTTATTTTATTTTATTGTTCTGTAGTTCACTAATTTGCATAATAAACCAGCTTATGAATTTAACTTTTGTTTTATTTTCGGCATATGGTTCATTCTTGTAAAAATGTAAGATTTAATAAACTTTAACGTTCTGTAGAGCCCTCAAGATAATATGTAATTCAAATTTTCTTATGATATTCGTAATTTGTGTAAAATTACGCAAATTTTGACAACTCTTGCGTTTGGATATCTTGAAAAATAAAAAATTTCATACATTGACGGGACACCCTAGCGTGCATG
Organism: Anastrepha ludens; assembly: GCF_028408465.1. Taxonomy (NCBI): domain Eukaryota; kingdom Metazoa; phylum Arthropoda; class Insecta; order Diptera; family Tephritidae; genus Anastrepha; species Anastrepha ludens. The sequence continues at coordinate 31,837,303 of NC_071503.1, read as the reverse complement.
TCAGAGATCCGATAAGCGATAAGAGCGTCGATAAGAGCGAAGCGTAGAAAATTAATGCATGTATTTTAATAGAAGTGTGCATGTCGGAGCAGCGCGCTAACTCACTCTTCGCTCGCTATCATCGATAAGAGCGTAGAAATTGTAGGCTAGTAATTTCTTCGCTATTATCGATGATGGACACAGAAGATTTTATAAGTGCAGTATCTTTAAAACCTGCAATTTGGGATCAAAAAGATCCAAATCACCACAACAGGTTCATTTTGGATAAATTGTGGCAAAGTATTGTAGCTGACACATGAACTGGTTAATAAATCAATACCTATTTATATTGAATGTAACACTGAAAACACCACGGCTAGATGTGATGACAATGCACAAAACAATGAATATCCGATTTAGATTCACAATATTCTAAATGTTTAAAATATTTCATTTTTTTTTGTTATTTACCAATGAATATGTTAATTTTTCTCCAATAAAATTATTCGTATGTATGTACCTTATTGTAAGCATCAATCGCTTGTCTTGCAAGATTGGTCTGTTGTGACAGTTTTGCCAATTATGCTGCAGTCGATCCGAAGTTTGAGACAGAATATAATCGAATGTATCGCTTGTCATTCTCATATATTCGAAACACTTTTTTGGATCCTGTCTCAAACTATTATAGAGATGGTGAAATTCTCCGAGTTCTAGTCTTGCTTGGTTTGTAGGATGCGCCGAAAACTGGCGTTTTTCCCTTACAGTATTATGTAGATATTTTCTTCCTCTGAATCACTCATTATTATAAATATTATAGCTCTTCACTTTTCAAAACTTAAATTGCAAATGCAACTAACGCTCTTATCGCAGCTCTGTTTTATACACCACACAAAACTATAGCTCGACGCTATGCTTTTGTCGCTGCTCTTATCGACGCTCTTATCGCTTATCGCATCTCTGACATGCACGCACCCTTAGATCGTCTTCCACTTGGTTACTTGTATTCCTTCGTCTTTCTTTTCATTTTGCTTTTGATTCTGGCATACCGATAAACGAAGTGCACAGAAGAGCTAGTACTCTCTGGTCATTACCAGTTCTGCTTTCACTCTTGTCGAACAGCGCTGTTTGGTCAAAAAAAATTCTATTCGATGTTCTTTTGAATTAAATAGTTTACACAATTACTTAACATTAAATCGCTTGAAACATTTTATTCATGTCTCTTACTCGTAAGGACATACACTGCCCATTTTTTGGTGCACCTAAACCACTGCTGTCATCGGTCCTTCCCACTAATACCGACATTATACAATGTTGGCAAGAAGTGAGGTACAAAATGTCAGTAGAATCTTCTGCTGCCAGTTCTGGTCAGAAGTTAAGCTTCACAGTTGTAGCAGATACTGTAGCTCATCAGACTGAGTCCCTTTATTCCAAGGCTTCGATTCCAATAGTTTCCCACACAAGAGTTGTACAAAAGATCAAACATCTACATGATCGATACTCCACTCTTCGTAAATCTTATTCAAGGGACAAAGACACACCTGAGAAACAAAAGAAGTACAATGATTTTATTGAACAATCTTCAAGTACATTATTTGACATTTCATCCTGCAAGTGCGAGATGACACTCAATTGCTTTTGTCAAAGAAGCTTTGACAAGTGTATTTGTCCCAAGCCGGTAACTATCAACTGCACATGCCCTAAAGATAGAAAGATACCGCCATTAGAAATCAAATTTCTATATGCTCAAAGATATCTCGGACAAGGAAAGATTGGGACAGTAGATACCAAAGAAACTCAAAAGCTTACATTAAAGTTGCAGAGAAAAGCTCGTCACTTAAGTCAGACCAACTTACCTGGACCTTCTTGTAGTAGCATTGATTCTGAAACAGAGATAACTCCTGAAGTTGACAATGATAAGAATGATCCCGATTTTCAGACCCCACGCTCTATTTCCTCTCAGTCAGCAAGTTCAAAAAATGCACAGATGCGCTTATCACTTCCAGCAACGGCTTTAACAAGTGATCGTTTTGGAGTATCTGATAGAGCAGCAGCAGCTATTGTGTCTAGTGCATTTAAAGACGTTGGTCTTATAACGGACAAAGATACTTCCTTTGTTGTTGATCGAAGCAAAATTAGAAGAGAAAAAGCAAAATTTAGACTAAAACTTATCGAGTCGGGGAATGCAATAGAGCAATTAAACGATCCGATGTGTGTGTATTTTGATGGCAGGATGGATGACCCTTTAGTTTTAGTTGAAAAAGGAAACAAACGTTATCAATCTATAAAAAAAGAAGAGCACATTTCAGTAATAGCAGAACCAGGCTCAAAGTACCTTTGTCATTTAGTACCTACTTCAAAAAGTGGAAAGGGCACAGCATACAACATTGTAAATTATTTTGAAGAAAATGGTATAAATCAATCTAATGTTGTAGTGATTGGATGTGATGGGTGGAAGAATGGTGCATGTATGGGAACGAGAGACGTGATGGGTTTATAAGAGCAGCACTCACTTCTCGTACAGTTATGCCTCAACTTGACACTAAAGCAGACTTTGCCACTCCCGAATAAATAATTTTTCATCTTTGGTTGGTTGGTTGGTTGGGAAGGGAGTGGGTGAAACTCGTAGTACAGTCACCTTCACGCGGTGAGTTCTGAGTCGTCCAAAAAGGGCGGGCCAAGAGCTGTACAAAACTTCTTTAAGACAGTGTGGTTAGTGGGCGCGCTAAGAGGGGAATAATTTATTCTACTTATATACTCAAGAAGACTTATGCAAAAATTAAAATAGAGAAACTAACCACCCGCAATTACGTAAATTTATACAAAAAATGACATTTTCCACTTCTTTTCAGGGGCTGTAGGGGCTTTGATAGAGCGGTGGACGTTTTTCTTTTCAAACTATACCGGATGTTGTCATACTCTACAAAAAATGAACTTTATCTAACATCATTTCCACCTTTTACAATTTTTCGAATATTTGTTCAATTTATTATAAAATTTGTAAATTTTAAATGCAATGCGCGAACGGAAGATATTAACCGATTTGAAATTTCTTTTTTTCCTGAATTTGTATTGATATGTAGTAACTTTTCCCTGCTATTACGATATGATTTAAAAAAATTTACGTATTTCACTCCGGTCTACTGCATATACGACTCAACTCCAATATTACCTAAGCAATATAATGGACATTTTCACAACTTTAGTTATAACAATACTGCTAAGGGGGGTACAGCTTTGTTGACACACAAAAGCATTCCATAAAATTTTATTAACTTCAATTCACACCTATCTATTGCCGCAGTTGAAATTGAATTCAAACTCAAATTCCCCATTATTTCCATTTACATAGCTCCACAACAAAATATCTTAGTGTCTGATCTTCGAAACATACTAAATATACTTAATGGCCCAGTGATACTAGTTGGTGATGTGAATGCTTGGAACCCTCTTTGGTACTCAGCAAACCATAACACAAAAGGCAGTCATTGAAGATTTTAACAGTGACCATTTTCCTACCATAACTTCTGTCACAGTAGATCTTTGTACTCCTCATCGTACTATTCCGCTTTTCAACACAAAATGGTCTGATTGGCCACTATTTAAGATCAAAATTCTAGGCTTATCTAATATTTTATACCCCCCTTATTTTAATATTAACTGCAAATTTATTTATAATTGGCGCGTACACCCTCTTTGGGTGTTTGGCCGAGCTCCTCCTCCTATTTGTGGTGTGCGTCTTGATGTTATTCCACAAATGGAGGGACCTACAATTTCAAACCGACTCCGAACGGCAGATATTTTTTATGAGGAACTTTTTGATGGCAGAAATACACTCGGAGGTTTGCCATTGCTTGCCGAGAGGCGACCGCTATTAGAAAACACTTTTTCTTAATTTTGATCTTTTACCGAGATTCGAACCGACGTTCTCTTTCTCAAATTCGAATGGTAGTTACGCACCAACTCATTCGGCCACGGCGGCCGCCAACTGCTAACTGCAAAGCTGCTTTCATTAAAAGGATAATAATACGTACAGCAGCCAACGAATCCATTCCCTGTACCACTCGCAAAAACTGTTCCATGGTGGTCACCCGAGTTAAAATCTTTAAGAAACGCTAAACAAAGTAGTAAAAAAGCAAATTATTTATAGTAAAAAAGCAAATTATTTATAGTAAAAAAGCAAATTATTTATTTACTGATGCCAAAAAACTGCTAAACTGCAAAAAATCAACCCGAGTACTTCCATATCACAGATTTGTCAAAGCGTTCGTAAATTAGTGGGTACGTGCAGACCTTCAATTATCCATCTAGTGCAGTGGTCGCCAACCCGTCGATCGCGAGCTACCGGTAGCTCGCAAAGGCAATTCTGGTAGCTCGCGCTGCTCACGTTGCAAAAAATCCAAAAGTCTGAAAATCATACCAGTATTAGCAAATTTCAGAAATTTTCATAATAAATAGATAAACAGCGGCAACACTGCGGTAAGCGATTTCGCGCTGACAAACACGACGCGAAGTCGCGTCTCCGTTCTAGGATCGGCTGGAACCGATTAGCGTGTTCGAGAATTTTTTGGCTTTATATATACGCAATGCACGTCGACATTGCGCTCAGTTTAATACTGAACGGCATTACCAACGTTCTGCGTGCAGCGGTTGGGTTAGAGTTCGAAACATTGTGGCAAGCAGTAGTAAGAAGGCGAAGACATACCATTTCCATTCGGAATGGGAAGAACAATACTTTGTGGGGCATTGCCTGTAATTGCATGTACGCACTGTACAACGCGTTGATACAACAATCGCAGCGTGTGTGCTGGTCGTAGGGATTGTTGATACAAAAAGGCAGCGTGTATACGTTGCTTTAGTATTTTTGTTCCTCGCGTTCGTGCAGGTTGATAGAGTTAGTGGAAGTTTGATTGTATTCGATAGCAGTTGGTTGTTTGGTTGGTGCTATTTATCGTTCGCAGCTTAAAGATACATTTCTATCATTTATTAATATTTCATGGTGTAATAAATATTTGCCTATAATAATAAATAAAATATTCATTGGAAAAATCCAAATTGGTGACCCCGAACAAAGAACATTTTCATAAAAAAGTGTTTTCCGAGAAGATTGTGGACTTGTCGAATACGGACAGCGTGCATCGACCATAACCTAAATTGCACCTGCATACTAACATAACCGCACATTCCACCTCATGTAACCAACGCTTGTGGTACTACACCAAACTTCGGAACTTAACGACGAAATTTAACGCAAGCATTTAAAAGGAGTTTTTATTGATGCAACGCGGTTGGTAGGAATTACCTTCCGCATTTAACTCACAATTCTATTCAACCATACAAACAATTGAACTATTAATGCAACTTTAAAACGTAATTCAACGCGCAAATACAACATTTTTGATGCAATATTTTTTCGAATGAGAATATCATCAAACAACGAGAAGCCTTATCTACGACCAAGAGAGCAAATACCAATCGAGGTTTTGGAAGCCATTCAAGGGAACCTACAATCAATATTTACCAGAATGATCCAAGGAGACTGCACACCTGGAACCTCATCAGGAGCCTCTCAGCGGCAACTACAACAAGAATTTCGCGAAAATGTGAGTACCTTCACCGATCAGCCTTTACAAAGTAGTCATATTGCGGTTAAACCACCCGTTTTCTTGAAAAGTAGCCATCATATATTTTTCATTCAAATAGAGACGTCTTTTCGACGCGCTAACATTTCTCGCGATGATACAAAATACGACCACGTGGTCGGCGCATTAGACGCGCAAATTCTCGAACTGGTCAGTGATTTTCTTTGCAACAGTCCCGAAACGGACAAATACGAGTGTCTCAAAAATAGAATTATCGCGGAATTCGCGGACTCCGAATCGAAAAAAATTCGAAAGTTACTTAATGACGTTGAGCTGGGTGACCGTAAACCATCTCAGCTTTTGCGCCACATGCGTGACCTGTCCGGAAGCTCAGTTTCGGAAACAATTTTAAAAAGCTGGTGGATTGAAAGATTGCCTGTTACACTTCGAGCTTGCTTAATAATTGGTGATGAAGACTTAGACATATGCGCCAAACGCGCCGATACGATCATGGACTTTGTTGGATCCACATCCTCACAAGTCATGGCAGTGAAAGCTGGTGCCAGTACACCACATAAAAATGAAGAATTTGAGGAAATCCTCAACAATATTAAAGCTTTGACACAGGCAGTTGCTAATTAGGCAACCCAGTTGACCACCCCCGGTGATCGTTCACGGTCACGATCACGAAGTGGCAACAACCAGAATGCACGTTCAATCTCCGGCGACAACGGTAATGCCAAACCGTTTTGCCGATACCACTACAAGTTCGGTGGCGCAGCACTCAAATGTGTTCCCCCGTGCAAATCTAATGATAAAAGGCCGGAAAACTAAAAGCTGCTTCGATTGTTCATTACGGACAAAAACACCTGCAGGAATTTTCTCATTGACACCGGCTCCGATATCTCAATTCTACCGCGTATTTTCGGTAACAAATCGGCCGGCCCGTCCTCATATCGTTTATTTGCCGCAAACGGCATTCCCATTAAGACTTTCGGCAAACATCAGCTTAGCCTGAACATTGGCCTCAGGCGCAAATTCACGTGGCCATTCATAATTGCCGATGTAGATAAGCCAATCATCGGCATAGATTTTTTAAACTACTACGGTCTCATTATTGATGTCAAAAACCGCAAAATTATTGACGAAAAAACCCAACTGGTGGTTAAATGCAATTCCATTATGACTCCATATGAACGTTTATCCACCATCAATGTCGGGAATAACAATATGGCTGATCTCATTAGCGAATTCAAGGCTCTGACGCTTCCACCGATTTTTAGCAATACGGATTTAGTCCCATCTCATGACAGTACTCATCAAATCATTACCACGGGTCAGCCCATATTTTCGGCAGCACGTCGTCTCAACCCGGAGCGACTTAAAATTGCCAAAACAGAATTCGAAGCCATGCTCAATGCTGGCATCTGCAGTCCAAGCAAAAGTGCATGGGCAAGTCCATTACACATGGTTCCCAAAAAAGATGGGCGCTGGCGATTCTGCGGTGACTATCGGCGTCTCAATGCCATTACGGTACCAGATCGCTATCCCTTGCCTCATATCCATGACTTTACACAAAAGTTTGCTGGATGCAAAATTTTCTCGATCATTGATTTGGTTAGTGCTTACAACCAAATTCCAATTGATAGGGCTGACAAGGAAAAAACGGCCATAATCACCCCATTTGGCCTATATGAATTTAACGTCAAGACATTCGGTCTCAGAAATGCTTCTCAAACATTCCAAAGGTTCATGAACAAGCTGTTCATGAATTTGGATTTCGTTTTCGTCAACATAGACGATATTTGCGTGGCTTCGGTTAACGAAACCGAACACCGGAAGCATCTTCGCATAGTTTTCGAGAGATTAAGCGCTCACAATTTGAAGATTAATCTCGCCAAATGCACCCTCGGCCAGCCCGAAATAATTTTTCTCTTCCACACGATTACGGCAGATAGCGTCGCGCCTCCTAAGGCCAAAACTGAGGCCATTTGTCAGTTCAAAAAGCCGACAGTAGCTCATGAGTTGCGCCGTTTCTTGGCACTCCTCAATTATTATCGTCGTTTTTTGGCTTAACAGCATTAGCAGGGTAAACTACAATCTCTCATTGTCGGAAATACAAAAAAAGACAGAACGCCATTGATCTGGACTGAGGAGGCGTCCCCGGCGTTTGAACAATGCAAGTCTGATCTGGCTAAGGCGACACTGCTGGCACATCCTTTGCCGAATGCCTAACTGATTTTAAATGTTGATGCCAGCAATTTTTCGGTTGGTGCAGTTTTACAACAGCGAGTGGGTAATGATTTACAACCCCTAAGTTTTTTTTCCAAACGAATGTCTGAGACCCAAAAGAAATACAGTACCTACGATCGTGAATTATTGGCAATCTACTTGGCTGTCAAGCATAATAGATACATGATCGAGGGTCGTGAATGCATCATTCTCACCGACCACAAGCCCATTACGTTTGCTTTCAAGCAAAAACCGGAAAAAGCTTCGCCCAGACAGTTAAGGCATCTTGACTTGATTGGCCAATATTGCACAGACATCCGGTACATATCGGTCAAAGATAACGTTGTGGCAGACGCTCTATGAAGAAGCGAATCCATTTTCAAAAGCGAAATTGGCCATCGTGATATCGCTCAGTTGCAAAGCAATGGTGAGGAGCTGACATCATTGTTGAGTCCAGATTCCAACACTCATATCAAGCTTCACAAAATCACGATTCATGATTCCGAGTTACCCCTATTTTGCGACATTTCCCAGGAGAGGGTTCGCCCTTTCATTCCACAAGCTTTACGAAAACAAATTTTCAATCTGGTACACAATGTTTGTCATCCCGGCAAACATGCTACCAGCAAGTTTATTACAGAACGCTATTTCTGGCCAGACATGAAAAAAGACGCTACGCGTTGGACAAGTCAATGTCTCGATTGCCAAAACAGTAAAATTTCTCGACATAATCGAGCAACTCTTGCTGAGTTTAAAATTCCTGACGGTAGATTTCACCATGTCAACATCGATTTGATTGTTCCTCTGCCGGTCTCAAATGGTTTCCGTTATTGTCTCACTTGCATTGACAGATTCTCCCGATGGCCCACGGCCATTCCACTGCAGGATATGTCGGCGGAGGCTGTCGTAAGTACCCTCTTAAACGGATGGATCTCTCACTATGGTGTTCCCCGCGTTATCACAACGGATCAAGGTAGGCAGTTTGAATCCGCTTTGTTCAGGGAATTATCAAAAATTCTTGGATTCAAACACAATCACACGACTGCGTATCATCCACAAGCGAATGGCATGATCGAACGTTTTCACCGCACGCTTAAAGCTGCGATCATGTGCAAAAACGATGCCAGTTGGTCCAATTCACTTCCTCTCATTATGTTTGGCTTCCGCGCTTCACACAAGCCAGATTTAAACGCCTCGCCAGCCGAGCTCGTTTACGGTAGAACTTTGCGTCTCCCCGGTGATTTTTTTTGAGTATTCCAAGGACCTGAGTATTCGACCGAATTCGTGAGCGGATTGAGGAGTACCCTTGAGCAGTTACGTCCGATCGCGTCGTCCAACCATGCCAATATTAAAAGCTACATTCAGAGTGGGCTTGCCAACTGCACTCACGTTCTCTTACGCGACGATTCAGTTCGCAAATCGTTAAAACGTCCCTATGACGGGCCTTACAAAATCATTAAACGTGGGGATAAGACCCTTGACATTGACATTCGAGGCAGATCGGTGACGATAACCACAGATAGAGTCAAGGCTGCATGCTTAGACTCAAATTTTATTAACTAATCCTAGTATTAATAGAAATCAAGAGGCTCAACCAACAATTACTCATAAGCAAAATGTACAGCCATTAGATTTATGTTACGAAAAACAACCTATTACTAATAAGAATGGGGATGCCACACATCCAATGGCCACCAAAACCACTCGAGCTGGCAGACAGATTGTAAGACCACAGCGCTTCGTTTCTTTTGTATCGTGATCGGTTGATCACTGGTGGGGCAGTGATGTGAGGCATTGCCTGTAATTGCATGTACGCACTGTACAACGCGTTGATACAACAATCGCAGCGTGTGTGCTGGTCGTAGGGATTGTTGATACAAAAAGGCAGCGTGTATACGTTGCTTTAGTATTTTTGTTCCTCGCGTTCGTGCAGGTTGATAGAGTTAGTGGAAGTTTGATTGTATTCGATAGCAGTTGGTTGTTTGGTTGGTGCTATTTATCGTTCGCAGCTTAAAGAGACATTTCTATCATTTATTAATATTTCATGGTGTAATAAATATTTGCCTGTACATATACTTCAAAATTTGCCTATAATAATAAATAAAATATTCATTGGAAAAATCCAAAACTTCTTCACAGAAGTTAAAGGCAAAAGTGTTTGTTTGTTATGTAATACATCTGTGTCAGTTCCTAAAAAAGGAAATATTGAGAGGCATCATAAAACTGTACATTCGAATTTTGAGAACGCATTCGCGTAAAATTCTGCCACCAGAAAAGAAAAACTGAAACATTTAAAAATCCAGTTAATTGGACAACAGTCAATATTTTTGAAAACAATCCACAAAAATAAGGCTGCAACTGAAGCATCTTATCGTGTTTTCCAGATAATTGCACAAAAGAAAAAACCTTATGAAGACGGGGAAATCATAAAATAAGCATTTTTGGAAGCTGCAGATTCTTTATTCGCCAACTTTAGAAATAAAGACGAAATAGTGTCTGCTATAAAATCTATGCAACTTTCTGCTAATACAGTGATGAGGCGAGTAGAAGTAATGAGCAATGATATTTTTTTACAGTTAAGAAGTGACTTAGATAACTGTATTTATTTTTCACTGCAACTGGATGAATCAACAGATGTAGTTGACACCTCACAGATGGCCATATTTGTCAGGATGGCTTTTAGTGATTTTACAATTAAAGAAGATCTTTTGAAGTTTATTCCACTCAAAGGACATACTACTGGGCTAGAGCTGTTTTCTCATTTAAAAAATCTCATCTCTTCTGAGAAAATTCCAATATCAAAAATGGTAGGCCTGACAACTGACGGTGCTCCAGCTATGGTGGGTTGTGATAAGGGGCTCGTGGCGCTATGTCATAAGGATGAAAGTTTTCCACAACTTCTTAGTTACCACTGTATTATACATCAGCAAGCATTATGTGGAAATTTTCTAAACTTGAACAACGTTATGAAACTGGTGATTAAGATTATTTAAAACCTTAGCTGTTGAAATTGACTGTCAATACGGAGAGCTACTTCTTCACTCTGAAGTGCGATGGTTAAGCAGAGGACGAGTGCTTAAACGTTTTAATGATGTCCTGCCTGCTATACTCCAATTTTTCAAAGAACGCGATGAACCGATTCCTGAACTGGAAAATTCGACTTGGCTCAGAGATTTTGGTTTTCTTGTGGACATTACAGAGAAATTAAATGAGCTTAACTTGCAGCTTCAAGGCAGGGATAAAGAATTAGCGGAAATGATTTCTGATATAAATGCATTTATTACAAAACTTGAATTTTTGGGAACAAAACCTAAAAACCGCGATACTAAGCATTTTCCTATTCTTTCCGAAAAGATATACAAAAATCTATTAGAACCCTATGACAGTAAATATCATATGGAAATAGTTTCTAACTTGAAGGAAAACTTCAAAAATCGTTTCAAGGATTTCAGCAAAATTGCTTTAGTGACGCAATTTGTTATTTCACTCTTCATGGACATTGATATACAACAGTTTGCAACTTGTGTTATGAACAACTTTGGCGAAGACATTGCTGTGACAGAAATGGAACTGATTGCTTTTCAAAGTGACTTGACTTTGAAATCTTTAAGTTCAAATACAAAATGTATATGGAATTTAGTAAGTAAAGATAAGTATTCAGTTTTATGTCGTGTTGCGTTGAAAGTGAAAGCGTTATTCAGTTCAACTTATTTGTGTGAATCTTCTTTTTCCAATATGAAATTTATTAAAAATAAATACCGCAATCGGCTTACAGATATACATTTGGATAACTGTATTCGAATGACTGTATCAATCTATACTGCAAATATTAAAAAAATTATCGATTAGTCAGAATGTCAACCTTCTCATTAAATATGCTCTTTTTATCTGCCCATATTTTATTTATATAATAATGTACTATTACTGTTTTGTTGTTTTTTTAAGTCGCTTGTGATTTGCCATTATGACTGCAAAAAATTTTGTTACGATTGATAGGTGTGAACATGGATGTAGTTATGCATAAGTATAAGCACTATAAGTCATAAGTTTATTATATATAGAACGTATATTAGTAAAATAAATACATGTATTGTATGTCGAATATAACTGTGTATTATTTAATTTATGTTGGCTTGTGCAAGTAGCTCGCTGTTTATTTCAAAGTCTTGAAAGTAGCTCAACACATTGAAAAGGTTGGCGACCGCTGATCTAGTGGAAGCATCTTCTACTACAGTCACTGACCTAAGAGATATCGCAGAAACCTTTACTAAGCACTGGTTCTCTACTTCTAACGACTTAAATTTCTCTTAAGCTTTCCGTTCAGCTAAGCATACAATTCTTAGTCAATCTCCAAATTTTATTTGTAATCACAAATTCAATATGATCGACTCTCCTTTCCTACTTATGGAATTAGAAAGCTGCCTAAAGTCATTTACCGGAACGACCCCTGGCCCTGACAAAATTTCCTACCCAATGTTAGTTAATTTACCAACTGTCCTTAAAAAACGTCTTCTTAATTTTTTCAACAACAATTTTAATACAGGTGTTATTCCACACTAATTTAAAATGGCGACTATTATGCCAGTAAAAAAACCAAATAAAGATGCTAATCAGCTAGATTCCTATCGTCACATATCCCTGCTCCCCTGCATCAGTAAATTTTAAGAAAAAATGTTTTCCGATAGGCTAATTTGGTTTTTAACTTCTACAAAGTCACTTTCTCCTAATCAATTCGGTTTCCGGACAGAGTAAAGCACAACGGGGCCACTATATTACATTGATCATTTAATTTTAAGAAACTTTTCATCTAAAAACCATCTCTCTATACTGTCAATTGACTTTGAGAAAGCGTTCGATAGAGTGGGAATAAACATTGTGCTTAAAGAACTACTCGAACTCAAAATCGGCCCTAAAATGTGTAATTACATTAAATCTTTTCTAACGGCACGGTCCATATGTAGCCGAGTAAACAATATACAGTCGTTTATCCATCCACTTTTTAATGGTATACCGCTGGGCTCCCCCATTTCAACAACATTATTCTTGATTGCATTCGACGACCTCGGTAAAATACCTCGCACCCAAAAGGATATCAACCACTGCTTCTATGCAGACGATTTATACCTCACATGCAACAGCAGGGACTCGAAAGATACACTTAAGCACTTTACAGAAGCTTTATCATCGATAATCAACTGGTCAGATAACTCTGGAGCGAAACTCTCACTTGAAAAGTGCAGGCATCTACACGTGTGTCGGAAACGTTTTTGTGACCCCATCTCAATAAACATGAACAACTTTTCAATAGAAAATATTAATCATCTTAAAATACTAGGCTTAATTTTTGATTGTACTTAAGCATAATTTTAAGGAGCATTATCTATATATATAAAAATTAAGCCGAAAAAAAGTGTGCAATCGTCCGGAGTAATCTCAGCAACACGTGTAAGGAAAACAATGAAAGTTTCACACATTGTTGGTGTTGCTTTGGCAAAGGTTTCTGTGAAGTTTTTTTGAAATCCGATAACGCGTGTGTGTGCGGTGCGTCGATTAAGTGAGTGTGTTTTTGCTATTTGCCGCACGTATTTTTTGTACCCCACATAGCATTCATTAGAATTGAATACATTTTGGTCGCGTGTGTCTGGGCCGATTATTATGAAATTGGACATATATATATATATATTTCCACGGAGAAGGTTAGTATAATATGCTTATTGATTCCACTCGCCACCAGGTGGCGCTGCCGAAGGCCAAAACGAGGACCCGGGTAACCCTAGGATGTGTTTTTACATTGTGGGTATCAAATCAAAGCTACTGATGAGTGCTTTAATACAAAGTATTTTTAGATCTCTGAGTGACCAGGGTCTCGAGATATAGCCGAAAAGGTGGACCAAGGTACCCTTGGATGTGTTTGTACAATATGGGTATCAGATGGAAGCTGTTGATGAAAGCTTTTAAGTGAAGTAATTTTTACTGCTCGTTTCCGGGATAAAGAAAGGAGATGGAGCTGGAGATGGAAGAGGAAAAGGAATAGCTACAGGAAGAGGAAGAGGAAGACCACTTATTATTAAAAATTAAAAAAAAATTCTAAAAAAATTTTAAAATATTAGATATACGCTTATTATAAAACGTTAATCTGAAGTCAGCTATAGTGAAAAATTCATTGTTTCATTGCCGGCGTGATTGGTGATCATTTCCTTAATTTTTTGCAGAAAGGTTATGCTAATATGAGATATTACCTATATCATTCCTATATTTACGTATTACCTGTGTACTCACAAATATACGGTTGAAGCAAATATATGTATACCAGTTTTTTTACTTCGCCTGGAAAAGTTTATATAAATTTAAGAAGAGTAAATAGAACTTATTTTATATCAGACTTCACGCAAAAAAGTCATTTGCACCTGAACACATAGCTGGGTTAAAGCGGGGGGGGGATAGAACAGTTCTCTCCTCCTTCTCCGCTTTTTCGCACACGTAATTGTATGGGATGAGTGCACGATGGCACATAAAAAGTCACTGGAAGCGCTTGATAGGACATTACGAGATTACGAGAAAATGAAATGTTTGGTCGTGCCTTAGTGCTGCTGGCAGGTGATTTTAGACAAACACTGCGTGTTATTCCTCGAGCAACTGTAGCAGATGAATTGGCTGCATGTTTGAAATCATCATATTTGTGGAGACATGTTCAAACACTCAAACTAACTACAAATGTACGTGTTCTAATGCAAAATGATCCATCAGCTGCTGAATTTTCAAAGCAATTATTGGATATTGGAAATGGCAAAGTTCCTGTCGTTAATTTAACTGGCTTAATAACTTTACAACCAAACTTTTGTCAAATAAGTCAAAAGAAAGATCAGTTAATTCAAAGTATTTTCCCAAATTTGCTTCAAAATTACAAAAATCATGATTGGCTTAGTGAACGAGCCATCATGGCTGGCAAAAATAAAGATGTGAATGAAATGAATGCGGCTATTTTGGCTAACATACCAAGTCAAGAACAAACATATCGATCCGTTGACACTGTTACAAATCAAGATGATATTGTAAATTATCCCACTGAATTTTTGAATTCCCTTGATTTACCTGGACTACCGCCACACATGCTAAACTTGAAAATAGGAGCACCGATTATTATGTTGAGAAGCAGAAATAAACCACGACTATGTAATGGCACTCGATTAACAGTTAAGAGATTGATGAATAACGTCATTGAAGCAACAATTTTGAATGGAAAATACTCTGGTGAAGACGTTTTAATACCACGAATACCAATGATACCATCGGATATGCTGTTTGAATTCAAACGTCTTCAATTTCCTGTTCGCCTTGCATTCGCGATTACTATTAATAAGTCACAAGGCCAAACTTTATCAATTTGTGGTATTGATTTAGAATACCCATGTTTTTCTCATTTGTTTTCTCATTATGTTTCATGCTCAAGAGTTGGTAATCGGTATTGTTCATTTATTCAACAACGCATGGAAAAACGAAGAATATTGTATACCAAAGAGCATTACAATAAAAAAAGTAATAAAGTAAATCACATCAAACGTTTTTTTAATTGCTACTACTATTTAAAACTTCTTTCATTACTATTCAGGCGCGAGAATTTTTATAAAAAACACACAGTATTTTTCGGCTTAATTTAATTAATTAATCTAGATTTTTTTAAAGACGACCAGCGGAACGGGCGGGTTTTCGTTAGTAGTTATTTAAGAAGTAGTCTAGCTTCCAGACTTAACCGCATAAAATACCTTTCCTCTAACAAAAGCCAGATACATACCATTACCCTCAGAAAAATCACACTTATCACTCACAAAAGGACCTTACCAAACAGCTATTAGATCAGTCTCAGATCGTTAGGACCACACCCATCGAAGATTTGATGGCGGAAAGTGGTTTTCTCACTATTGACGATCGGATCCATTACACTACATGCCATCAAATTCCAGTTATCTATTCAACAATCAACTCCAAAGAGATAACTTTATTAAAACGACGGAAACGCAACATGACACTCTCATCCGCTCTTTAACGTATACTTAATGGGGTTTCTAAATCCAGCATCACGCCTATACCTTCTCCTACCTGGAATCACCCTCCAAGGGTAATGCAAGACAAATCTTTTCTCAACGAACTCACACTTTATGAGAAACAAATCACTAACGTAGTTATCTATAGACATTTATGCTGGAAACGGGCAAATTATTCCCACCCTTACAAGTCATACAACCTAACAGAACTGCAGTCAGACTCCCAACCACTACAAGTACAGCCATGAAGAAATGCTTTATTCGCCTTTGGTTGGGCCACATTAATCTAAACTAATCTAATTTGTTAAATAAGGAACCTCAACATGTAAATTTTGTCTCAGTGCTTGCTTAACTATTTCTCATATTCTCAAAGATTGCCCCCGCCTTGCAAAGTCCAGAACAATTTTTTTTCCAATCTCAACCCCCCTTATTAACATTAAAAAGGAATATATTTTATTAACCTTTATAGATAAATTCAAGTATGTATGTACATTAGGGTGTCCGTTATTTACCAATTTAATTATTTTTCTGGCGACGCCCCCTAAACTTTTAGTTTTCCGTCTAAGAAAAATGATCAGATCAAAATTAGCTCTTAATATTCAGAATAAAACTTGCCCCAAACACGATATATTTCCCATATAAATTACAAGGGATTTTGCTACTTTTTGGAATAAACATTTTTTTTCTCTAGTATGCTAATTTACAGCTATGGAAAACACATATTCTGATGGCAATTTTAACTCTCTACAAAAAAGATCTCATATAATTTTTCGATAAATTGACTCCTTTAAAAGTTAATCGAAGTTAAAGTCGCAAAAAAAAATAATCAAATTGGTAAGTAACGGACACCCTAATGTACATGTATATAAGTCAATATTAAGTCAAATCCTTGATCTTTTGATATATAAGATCCTCTTACTCCTAGTTGAAGCATAGAACGTTTAATGGTAATGTATGGTAGGTATACAATTATCTAATATAATTTCATTCAACATAAATATTTAAATAAATATTTTATTTAATAAAATCAAAATTTTGCAATAGCATGAAATATAATACATTATTGCGTACATACAAATGTATGCATGAATATATTCATGTACATACGTTTACCGTACGCTTGCTTATGCTGCAAGCAGTCACCGACGTAAACGCAGTCCCCTGTCAGCAGTTACGATAAAACTTATGAGAGCCCCATTTAATATACATGCAGAGTCCTATGAAAACTATTTTTTAACTCAGCACGTTATCATGAAGGAAAAGCGCACCTCCACCAAACTAGGGGTTTTACTCAAGGCTTTATCCCTGACTGCCAATTGTAATAGCCACAATGATGTCTTTTTGTCAGGTCCGGTACTCCTAGATCCAAGGTTACTCCATGACCCTAATTCACCGCTGGCAATTATTGAAGTATGCCTTCAATAGAGATATTGAGAAAATGTCCCGTCAAATAATTATCAGCAAGAATCAAAAAATATCAGAGAATAGTTTTTTGCACCTACTAAAAAGTTGTAATCTGTTTATTCAAAAGTCTACTCAAAAGTTCTAATCTGTCTATACAAAATAAAAACTGCCACTTTCGTCATAAATTGCACTCCCCAAGAAATACTAAAGCACCACTTTGACATTACCTCTATTAGCTGACGATGTAGAAAGCCCTTTTACGACGTTCCTGCAGGGAGACACATTATAGTATCCGCAATAACCATTAAGAATGAAAATTTGGAAATTTTGTAGTCCTCAGGATTTCCATTGCGAAATTGGACTCCAAACTGTAACATAATTTTAAAGGGTTTCCCAAAAGCTCCATAGCCGAATGGATTGGTGCGTAACTACTATTCGGTAGTGCACGGATTCGAATCTGCGGACATGAAATAACAAAGGATAGAAAACCTTTTTTCAAATAGCGGTCGTCACTCGGCACGAACTGGCAAACCTCGAGCGTATTTCTGCCTTGAATTGGCATTGTTGGCATTGTTTATTGAAGATAATTTTTAATGGTTTTGCTAACGATGTTGCACAGTTTTTGTAATAATATAGGAGGGAAATCATCTTCTCCAGAACTTGGGTCATTAAATGAGAGCTGGAAACCTTTATTTGTTCGTGAGCTGTTAAAAAAGGTATTTTTTATTCCGGTGTCAGATTGACAAACATAAACAAATCGAAAAAATCTGCAAAAAGTTTACGAATTTTTTGAATGTAGCTCTGATATAAAATTTTTTTATTCTAAAATGTCTAATAACGCAAAAAATGTTGTTCTAAGGGATGAGCGTAGCCACCATCCAGCTTCCGTAAAGGTTCGGTGGGGAGTGTCTAGCAAAGGCGTTAGATCTCTTTAAAAAGGTGTTACGACCGGGATAAAAGTGTACCAGAAGGATGTCTTAGAAAGCGTGGTGAAGCAGTCGAGCAGTACTCTTTTCAATGGAGAGCGTTGGATCTTCCAGCAAGATTCCGCTCCAGTCCATAAGACAACAGCCAGCAGTGGCTTAAAAACAATATTTCTCGGTTCATAGCTGCAGAATATTGGTCGTCAGAAAGTGCAGATCTGAACCCATTTGACCACAATTTAAGATCAGAATTGAAGAAAGTGGCCTGTCGAAGACCTCACAGAAATTAAGAGATCCTAATAGCACCTTTGGTTCGAGCAGCGACGTCAATATCCATGGACACCGTGCAATAGCTGAATTCAGTGTTAATGAAAATTTGTTGGTTCGTATAAAATTTGAAATTTTGAAAGTGAAAATTAAATTTTTTGTCCCCTTAAGGTTATGTTAGAATATTTAGTCTTCTTCTCTCAACTCTTCTGAACACTGAAAACCTTTCTACACATTTTAAAAAGCGTTTGAAGCCATAGAGGTGCAGTCGTTTCTTCCGTTCCTCAATCTTTAGAGGGACATATGGCATCAAGAGGTGTATTCATAGTAAAAATAGGCAATAAAATACCATAAAATACTGAAGAAACCATAACGACATTTTTACAACAACAATACCTTATCTTGTTACTTAACATGAAATATAGCAAAAAAGTCCTTCCCTTAACAAAAGAGTTTGTCTTAACAAAAAACTCATAAATTAAATTGTACATAACCATAACACATTTATTTAAAAAACGCACGTTTTAAAGAAAATTTCTCTCGCATACAAAGTTGTTTAAGTATTATAATTCAAAAAAAATTTGTTATTTTATTTTCTTTAAATTTAGTTAATTCATTTTAGTACGTTTTTATATCCAAAGCTACGCAACACTGCAATAGCAAGGGAGAGATTTGACTGCTGAAAGGAGAAAAACACCAACAATAACCGCCATCGCGGCCAATGCGACCAGATATTAAAAAAAAAATATAGCTAAATAAAACTGAGTGAATTATTCAACTATTTTTAAAAAATGTATATTTTACACAATGATAAACATTACATTTTAATTAGAACAGGCTAGAAAAATGTCATGGAGAAAGAACTAAAACTTTGAGGGTAAATAACAAAAAAATGCCAAATCAAGTTGCGATTGCCATTAATCTGGTAAATTCGTTGAGAGAAAAGTACATATACATCTCTATGTAAATATGTCTTCTAAGTGCCCGAAAGAATGGCGACAGTCGTAGCGAATGTGGATTGTTTTAGCTGCTGTGAATCAAATGCGTGCAGAATCATACACATAATCATGATGTTAACAAAAGCTGCCATTAGCTTAACTCTCAAATGCCTGATTTTCCTATTGTGCTCAAAAAATCATTTTAGACTGATTTTTGGTCAAAATTACCGGATACCCTTTTTTAAGACTATTACTTTACCTTGTACAAGTAAAAATACCTACCCCGACTTTTGGCGGGATTGGACATTTATGCTTAAATTTTTCAAACAAATAATTTTCTGTATTGGATAGTAATTCTTATTTTATACTTTATTTTTGGTTGTGATACTTAAAAACACAACGTTTTGTACTTGAATTGCACAAATAAAGGCTACATTTTGAACAAATTGCCCGAGTTTCAGACTTGCAACCGCTACTTTTGTAGCTTTTGTAGCACCAAATAAACACATTGATTCACCGACTTCAATAGGATAGTTAGGCAGTTGTTAGCATGTGTCTCCTTTATGTAAGCGGTGCACAATGGTTCCGCCATAGGACATTGGATGAAAATAGTCATGTTGAAATTATGCAACAATATTTAGCTCAATGTTAGTTCATTAGTTATAGTAACTTAGAGTACAAAAGAAATTTCAACTGCACAAACAATTCGGGATCCCTACAAAATGTTGTATATCAAAATTCTTTTCGTACGAAATACTGTAAATTAACGTAACAAAATTCTGCAGTGACAAAATTCTGTATTTACATTTAAAAAAATTCAATGAAAACAGCCTATTTCATTTCAAATATTTTCATTGAATTTAACTGTTTATATAAAATCAACACAATAAATATAAATTATTAATTAATTAACTTAATAATAATTAAAATTAATTAAAAATTTAGTTAAATCTATTTATTTAGTAAATTAAAAAATAACAACTATTTGTATAAAATAATTATAATTAAATTTTAAATTTAATAAAATATTTTAGTATTTCCTCCTTAAAAGTAAAAGACCCCTAATCAAATTTACTACTATTCATTAAAAAAATTCAATGAAAACAGCCTATTTCATTTCAAATAAGTTCATTGAATTTAATAAGTTAATAAAACTTAAATAATATGAATAAATTTATAGAACTAATAAGTACAAAATAATCATATTTAATTTAAATTATTTATCATAAAAAATTTAGTTAAAATAACAAAATAAAATGAAATTAATAATTAAGAATTTACTAAATAAATAGATTTAACAAAATTTTTTTTTTTTTTTTTTTTTCATATTTATTACAATAAATTTTAATATTTATTGATAAATAACCCTCTTATTTTTTAAATTTTAAAAATTTTTTCTTCTTAAATAATACATTTTATAATAATAAGACGTATACTAAGTTAAATCAATAAATATCTATATATACATAAATATTTAATTAATTAATAGATGCCTATTAATTTTGTTAAAAAACCCCTTTAAATTAGAAAATGCAGAATGTATTTACAAAATTCTGTATTTACAAAATTCTGTAAAAACAAAATTCTGTACTGTCTTAAAAAAATTCTGTATTGACGAAATTCTGTACTGACAAAATTCAATACAGAATTTTGTCAATACAAAATTTCGTCAATGCAGAATTTCGTCAATACAGCATTTCGGCAATACAGAATATTTTTTACAGAATTTCGAAATACAGAATTTCGTATACAGAATTCTATAATACAGAATTCTGAAGTACAGAATTTTGTATACAGCATTTTGTAAACAGAATAAACATACAGCATTACGTACCCAACCCAAACAATTCACTTATAATTGTGCCTCCAGTTCCGGGAAGTGTTATTTTTCTAAGCATTACTGTGTTTATGACCTGTTGTACAATGGAAATTCAAGTTGAAGGTATGTACGACATGTTAAACGTTTTGTTATCTTTTTTAATTATTATTTAATAGGTTTTCAGAGCGTACGAAATACGTACTTTAAAATTTGCCGTTTATTTTTTTTATAAGAAGTTTGTAAAGTTTTGACTAAGTTCGCACGAATCTGCACAAATGAAACATACATTAAAATATTATTACGTATGTCCTCTTTAAGGAAAAATAATTTCCAGCTGCGATGACTTGCGATTGCGCTTGTTATAGGGTCTAATCTGTACCTATGTGTAGGATTTTGAAAAATGTGATTCTACCAAGATTGCTAATAAAGATTTTTTTTTTGTTTTAGGTGTAAATTTGAAGTGTTCATTTATGTTATGTTACAATAGCATTAAAAATGATGTTGATAGATGTCGCCACGTACTGAAGAACATAATTCAAGCTTTACCAAACTCTGAGAATTTAACCTTAGAAGACGTTGAAAATCGTGTTTCTTGGACCTGTTCACGGATTTTTTCAATACTTTATTCATGTTTCTTATAGAATCGAATTTAAAAGGTGGCAAGCACGTTCATCTGAGGAAAAAGCACCTTTAGCTAAGAGAAAGGAATTTGTTCAGAGAGAGTTTAGAGAACAATTAGGCTTGATAGCTGACAAACCGCGAAGTGGAGGAAGTGGCACCTCTAATGATGGAAATACAGCACGAACCTTTTTCCTTCATTCAACCATATCATCCGAAATCACAGGAATAGACAAACACGTTATAGACAGATGTAGTTATCTCCTACAATGTCTTTCATCTGGTTTTAAAATTAATTCGAATAAATTCAAAATATACGCACTAGACAATGCTAAAATTCTAGTTAGTAAATATTCATGGTATAATTTACCTGCATCAGTTCATAAAGTGCTCATCCATGGGTCGGAGGTGATCGTTCATTGTTTATTATCAATTGGAGAATTATCAGAGGAGGCAGCTGAATCATGTAATGAATTAGTGAAACAATTCAGACGTGACAATGCCAGAAAGCACTCAAGAACTCTAACTAACACGGATCTTTTGCACAGGCTTCTTCTTAATTCCGATCCATTTATATCTAGACTACGAAAATTACCATTTAAAAAGAAATCTATGATGTCAAGAGAAGTGTTAGATTTATTGAGTTAAAAGTTTTGTATTTCTAAGTACATTAACTTTTTTGGAAGTGAATATTTTATTGTTTTCATAAATAAGAATAAGTTAACTGTCATCAAAGTATACTTTATGCTCATCCTTTCGGAATTTAATGTTTTTTTTCTATTATTGTTTATAATTTAAGATTTATGCAGAACTTTAAACAAAACAAAAGAATTTTATATAAAAAATGTGTGTACCTAATTTTCCTTTGACTTTTTATATTAATTATATATTACTTTATTATGTATTATTATTATTATATATTTTTTTTATATTCTTATTATATACAATATATATTACTTTTAATATGTCTAAATGTTTTTTTAACAAATAAAAACGTTTCTCAACTTAAACACGTACTAAAAAGTCATTTATCACGCCAAAAGTTCTTATGACCGTTCTTCCTACGCGGTGGGACCACTGTGCGGTGGTATAAAATATTCGCATTTACCATGGCCATATCAAAGATATAATAATAGATGCGATTTGTTCACTTTCTAGTTTTTACACGTATATAGTAACGGCCAATGAGCCGTCCGTCAAATCCACGCCCCCATATGGCAATTACATATATATATATTACATATATACATTATAACACTATAATATAATGATAGGATTGTCCATTCTCGTTGTTTTCTTAATCTTTTCGATCCCATAAAGTCACTTTTTTCAACTGAGTACTTGTATTTTGAAATAAAAATTGTAGAATACCAACGTAAGAAGATACAAACTCTTCGGAATAGCCCCGCAAAGCATTTTTTTGTAGCAAAAACAGCATCAGGTGACAACTTGCAGTTTGGCACACGATTAACTTGCACAGTCAGGAAACTGGAAATGCCGCGGCTCCGAAGGTAGACAACCAAGCCAAGTGAAGTGCAAAAATTATCAAAATAGATTGCCCGGAATGTTTTAATAAAGTCTTAATAAGATATTTGGTACAGGTGTATTTTGAAGAATGACATTATCTCCAGCGCCTGAGCAAATTTCGAAAGCATATGGAAGGCCGGATGAATCGGATACAGAGAAAAGTTTTTTCCCCATTTATGACGCACAGGCCTTAAAGCATGGTAACAGCTTGAAACCTTTCATTAAAGTGCTTGATGAGTGGGAATGGCGGACGAATTATCATTAATATGCAGTCGTTTATGAAGATCATCAAATCTTTTTCCGGTCATCGTATTCCTTATTATTTGAAACGAATGATTTCCCCATTTGGATATCGATAGACTGGCATGAAGAACATGATACCAATTGTTACGAACCGCGTTTTGGCATCTTGTCTGTCCCAAGCACGAAGAAACATATATGAAGTTTTCGAACAAGTGAGGGATTACTAGCGCGTACATTTAGAAATTCATCTGTGAAGAAGTATTTGGAGCAATCAGAAGGCATCTTCAATACTTTGAATTCTGCTGGTATTTCCTTGTGGCCTTGGAACGTGAGCTCATTCGCATATTGGCCCAAATACTTATTCTTCTAAGTAATTGATATGAGAGTGGGTGAATTATTTGTTAATTCATTTAATTTACCAACAAAAACACCATTCGTTGAAACAGCAGGCCCGCCATCCTCAAATCCAAGCTCCGAAGAGCAACAGAAGTACCGGATGAAGTTGGACAAATTGGATCGGCAGTGGCTACAGTTTTCTCCTCTGATGAAAGAGTTGCATGTGATATCCTTATCAATGTGCCTCTTCATCGTCATCGTCGGAATCGCATTCTTTTTCACTTGCTGTATTTTCGTCATCGGTTGGAATTTCATTTATTATCGCCAAAATCTGTTCCTCAGATAGATTGTTAATTTTTCTATGCGACATTACTATGAAAAACAACAAAACGTAAAAAAAAACTCGAATATTTAAAAGCACATTCTGATCATAAATTTTGCGCGGAATACCTAGCTCCGCCTTTATGCGGGTTCACTTTCGGAGCGATTTAAATACACCTAATTTACTAAATGCCAGCCCGTGTGGAGTTGCCTGATCTCCCATCGAGCGCGTCCCAGGTGGTGAATAGGGGTGGGTTCAACACTCGTGTGATGACTCAAAGTTGGCATAGAATCAGGGTGCCATCCGCGAACCAAACTGGCTAGGGAGGAGTCCTGAAAAAAACCAAAAGGTAATGGAAAACAATGGTTTTATTACTCCAGGTGGAGTCCTCACAAGTGGCAATCCACCCGCTTCGGCGGCAGGGGCATGGATTCTGGAGGCCCCAATCATTACCCAAGTCTCTCAGCTCTACGAGCGAGAGCACATCCTGGAGGAGACGGGGGTTGCTATCGCAATCTCCTCTCCTTCAGAGTCTGAGAAACGTTTCCCTGCTTGGGAGGGCCTGAGTTGTGAGGTCTCTTCGGTGACTGCACGACCTCCCAAAGAAGCAGGGAAATCGAAGAGCGTGGCAAGGAGGAAGAGAAGAAATCGGCGGGCAAGGCTCATGCGGGAGAAATCCTCATGTGGCTCTGCTGGCCCTTCTGCGTCTGTGTCTTCCAAAAGACCTCGGTCAGCGGAAGTGATACCCACGGAAGCTACCGAATCCTCGGTGGGCACAGTCACTCCCAAGTTGTCTCGCTCTCGAGGTAAGCGGAGAAAGACGGTAGTAGAACACCTCCCTGCCCTGCGGTTGCCACCAATGGCCGAGCCACGACCACCCAAGGTACGAGCGCGGTCTTGGCACCAGTCGATGTGGCGGGAAAAGGTTCTGCTGAGCCACGTCTCTATCGGCGCCTCGACAAAATGTCCAGCACAGTGGTCTGCCCGGCGAAATCTTCGTCAGTGGAGGATCGGGAGCTGGACGTTCGCCCAAGCACATCCAAGGGTGCGGTCAAGCCATCCTATAGCGAGAAGGCTGCTGGCCCACGACCTGTGGCTGTGATTTTAAAACTGGGGAAACGGATGCAGAAATCAAATACTGCAAAAGTCAACTGATGCGTCGGGTTATTGCCTCCGGTCCGGAAGCCAACGTGAAGGGCTATGAGACAAAGGACGGCACCATAAAGGTGACGTGCGCGTCTCTGGCCAACTTCGAGTGGATCAGGACCGTGGTCAATAACGTGCCCCCATGGGGACCACTCGCTTCGCAGTCTACAGCGAGGAGAGTGTACCCCTCAGGAAGGCCATCTGCTGGATTCCGGATCCAGACCTGTCTACGGCGGATGTCCTATCCTGTCTACGTGCCCAGAATCCGGGCATCAACACGAGGCTTTGGCGAGTCGTCTCGTACACCAAGAAAAAAAACCGGGAACGGAAGGAAGGTTCTGCTCTTGTGGTGCGAGTGGACGAGACCAGTGTTGATGTCATGGGCTCACGGTACGGGAACCGTCTGAGTAACTTCTTTGGGACGGTCAGCTTCCATGTCTTTCCCAAATGATTGGCTCGGACGATTCCTGCAGATATCGTCCCTTGACGGAGACGCAAATTAACTTGCAGCATTCCAAAGCCGCTACTGCACTACTAAGTAGAAGTCTTTCCCAGCTGCACACATTACCCCACATAACAGCAGTGCAAGAGCCCTGGGTCTTTAGGGGCCGTCTCTGTGGCTTAAGTGGGCTGAAAGGGGCCACGTTATTATATGACAGGAGTTCTAGTAGACCTAGGACCGGTCTTATAGTATCATCCCATCTCACTGTGACGGGTCTTGAGCAATTCTGTTGCCAAGACCTGGTAGCGGCTGAGGTGTGTTACAGAGGTAGACGCGGATGGTCGAAGTTTGTGATTGCATCTGCTTATTTTCCTTACGATGCTCTGGAAGGGCCACCACCCGGGAAGGCCACTAGTCCCGTGAGGTTCTGTGAGTGGCGCAGTCTGGGCCTCATCCTATGTTGCGATGCTAATGCCCAGCATACAATCTGGGACAGCAGCAAGTGCAATGGACGGGGCTCTCGACTATTCGAATTTATCGCATCCGCCTGCCTAGACATACATAACAAGGGCTCACAGCCAACGTTTGTAACAGCTAGAAGGCAGGAGGTGATTGATCTAACCCTATCAAACTCAAAACTTGGGTGGTCAATCAAGAACTGGAGAGTCCTTGCCGAAGATTCGTGCTCGGACCACAGGTACATTGAGTTTCCGTGTGGCGAGGAGGCACATATGCCATTGCCCTCTAGAAACCCAAGAAAAACAGACAGGCAGAAGTTTAGGGAGGCATTGCGGGACCTTGACGTTGCGCCACCAAGACTTCGAAAAGAACAGGACATTGAGGCGGCTGTTGAGAAACTCAACGCTGCCCTAACCGAATGTTTTGAGTCAGCCTGCCCAATTCGACCTCTTCCTAGCCGGACTCCCGTTCTTTGGTGGAATCGAGAGCTCCATATGTTGAGGCGTGAGTCGAGAAAACTTCTAAACCGGGCCCTCAAGACTAACCTTTCAGAGGGCTGGGAGCGATACCGTGATGTTCAGAAGAACTACAAGAGGCTCATTCGGGAATCGAAAAGAGCCACATTTAGGGAATTCTGCAGCGGTATTGAATCTCTGAGTGACACGGCGAAATTGATTAGGATCCTGAAAAGGGACCCAACTGCAAAGCTGGGGTCACTTAGGAAATCTGATGGTTCCTTCACGGAGCGGAAAAGTGAGACACTCAACTTTCTGATGGAGTCTCACTTTCCTGGTAATCAGATAAGCATGAGCCGGCAACAGCCCTTATTGATAGAGGCAGTTGTCAGAGCTGTTACACCTTCTCGGCATGACTGGTTCGTTGCCAGATCTGTGTTGAATGAGGCCGCCATTCGATTTGCCATCAAATCTTTTGGCGGCTACAAGTCGCCCGGACCAGATAGCATATATCCTGCCATGCTGAAGGAGGGTGCAGAGTTCGTGACAGCAGCCCTGAATAAAATCTTCTCGGCATGCCTGGCACCGGCTTACATACCACGCTCTTGGAGGATGGTGAGGGTCGCTTTTATCCCAAAGGTTGGAAAAGACGACTACACCAGCCCCAAAAGCTTTAGACCCATCAGCATGACCTCTTTCATGCTGAAAAGTCTCGAACGACTGGTGGAGGTCGCTGAAGGCTCACCCTCTGTCTCTATTTCAGCATGCCTATCAGAGTGAAAAATCCTACGAGTTGGCACTGCAAAACCTTGTTGCTAGGGTAGAGCTGGCCATCGACAGGAGGAACTACGCTGTGGGCATCTTTCTAGACATAGAAGGGGCGTTTCATAATGCCACTTTTGACAGTATGTGTAACTCTGCTAGCACGCACGGCGTAGACCGGATGCTAGTAAATTGGATTCGTTCGATGCTGGCCCAAAGAATCGTTTCGGTGCGAGCAGAGGAAGATCTGCTGGTGTCATCTGGGGTTAATAGAGGCTGCCCCAAGGCGGTGTGCTGTCTCCATTGCTCTGGTGCATGGTAATCGATCATCTACTCACCGCCTTAAACGATTCGGGAGTCTAAGCACAAGCATATGCGGACGATGTTGCTTGTTTGGTAACAGGCCATTCGCTTATGAACATCTGTAGGAAAGTGCAGAAAACTCTGGATCGGATTGACACTTGCTGCTGCGCGAATGGGCTATCGGCGAATCCCGCCAAGACTGGTATTGTCCTCTTTACCAGAAGGAGGAAGCTTGATGGACTCGTTCTGCCAAAGCTAAAAGGAGTCACAATCCAGCTATCCAAGGAAATTAAATATCTTGCAGTAATCCTCGATAGTAAGCTCCTATGGAAATCACACGTTGAAACAAAGGCATCCAAAGCACTGACAGCTTTCTGGCAGTGCAAAGGTGTTTTTGGGAAAACGTGGGGTCTCTCTCCTAGCAAGGTCCTATGGATATACACGGCTATGATAAGACCCATTATCATCTATGCATCAGTGGTCTGGATGAGTAGACTCTCTCTAGTGGGAGTCAGGAGGACCTTATCGAGACTACAACGCACTGTGGCCATCTGTTGCACCGGAGCTTTTCCGACTTCTTCAAGCCCGGCACTAGATGCTCTGATTGGTTTACCACCACTTGATGCTTTCGTCCAAGGAGAGGCCTTGAAGGCCATCTGCAGACTGAAACACAGTGGGAACTGGTACGGCACTGTTTTCGCATTTTGACGGATGGTTCCAGGACCGAGCATGGCTTCGGCTTCTACGTGGAATCCGGAGGGACAAAACTGCACTTTGCTCTTGGAATACATGCATGTGTGTTTCAAGCGGAGGTGTATGCAGTTCAAGAAGCGATGAACTTTGTTGTGGAAAACCGATGGAGAGGCAGATCTATATATGTCTGCAGCGACAGCAAAGCTGCGTTGATGGCCTTTGACAGCCCCCAACCACATCAGGGGTACTCAATTCCTGTAAATCCAGGCTGAACTATGTCGATAGACATAATAGCCTGATGCTAACATGGGTCCCGGGATACGTGGGTATCGTGGGTAACGAGACCTCTGACTCCTTAGCTAAGATGGGTTCTGAGGCCAACTTCTTTGGCGCAGAGCCCGTTTTGTCACTCCCTTCTGCGGCCATCACGGCCACGGTTAGCAAATGGGTAACTACCACCCACAAACGAGCTTGGCAGGCTGAGAGAGGCTGCAGATGGACTAAACTGATGTTACCTGTCATGTCCGATGGACTGTCGCAAACCCTTCTGTCATTAAGCAGAGGGGAGTGCAGACGGCTGGTTGGACTGATGACGGGCCACTTTCTGTGGGCAATGCACATGGAAAGGTTGGGCATCTCAGACAGTGTACTCTGCCCAGCTGGTGAAGAGGAGGATGAGACGGCGGACCACTTCCTGTGTGTCTGCCCGCCTTCGCTCGAATCAGGTTTGAGGTCTTTGGCACTGATGTGTTAAGAAGCAACCATCTTGGCTCCTTGGCACCACAAGATCTACTCAGATTTCTTCGGACTTCGGGTAGATTTAAAGAAAATTAAAAGGGAATCCAAGTGTAGTACAATGGACTCAATTAATGTCTGAGTGCTGCACTTGCTAATTGTCCCGACAAAAAAAAAAAGAAAAAAAAAAATAAAACTAAATGCCAGTATATTTTTCATCTCTTAATAAATATTTGAAATTTGAAATAATCTACATATTTTCTTTCCATAAAAATCAATAAATTTATTGTTTACGTCCGACAGCTGACAGGGGTCTGCGTTTACGTCGTTCACTGTTTTCAGCATTAATCGTAATGTTAGCTTTTCAATGATGCTCTGCTTTTGTGATTCTAGGCGACCTTCAAATTTCGCAAACCCCGCATTGAGAGCAGCAATTGATGCATCGGTACTAAGAGACTTACAGCTGTTACGATCAACCTAATGAGAGCCCCATGTAAATGAAAAATTCCTTCCTTCCGTATCGTAGTATCGTAGATTTTATTTCACGATATTTGAAAATTCCCGTAAAACCCTGTCAGCTGATTGCTGTCTCACCACACAGTGTTGCCAAGCAGTACATTTCGAAATCATTTACAAAATAAACTAAGAAAAATTATAATTTTTATTAAAATAACTTAAAAGCACTGTTGAATTATGTTAATTATAGATAAATGAATTATATGCATTTGTTGGTTTTTGGCTTTGGTTTATTAAACAATGAAAAATTGTAACTGATACCGCGGATGTGTGAAAAAGTGTGTAAGCAAAAATATCAATGGCAACATTGTGTAGATACAACCAAACACATACACACACAAACCATACACAAACAAAGTTGTTCTCACGGGATGAGTTGTTGTGCTCGTTAGGGACTGCGATCATTGTTTTCAGCATTACTTTGTACTGAAGGCGTTTACGGCGATGGTGACAATTTGTTCAAGGCCGTTGTTCGTGTTGAGATTTTTGGGTTGGGGTACAATTTTCCCAAAATCACTTTCCCAAAAAAATTTTTTCCCAAATTTTTTTTTCCCAAAAAATAATTTTCCCAATGCCATTTTTCCCAAAATAAAAATTTCCCAATAAATTTTCCCATAAAATATTTTTTCCCAAATTTTTTTTCCCCAAAAAATAATTTTCCCAATGCCATTTTTCCCAAACTAAAAATTTCCCAATAAATTTTCCCATAAAATATTTTTCCCAAAATATCGTTCGTCTGTAAAATATCGCATATACATTTGCAATGAATGGGCGAGTACATTTTTTATTATTTGAAACAAGATTTCAGTTTATTTATGAATTTGTATGTATACAATCACATGCGAATATAGTATCCTAGAGTTTTCAAGTATGTGACAATATCATTGTTATCAACATATTCGTGATATTTCGAAACAATGTTAAATATTCTCTGTTCATGTTTCAACCTCTTGGAATATTTATTTTTCTTAACTTGCTGTCCTGATTGCAATTGTCGCATCATTATTTCTGTGTCCGATTGCTCTTTCTGCAACTCGGAAAGAAAAATGTAGAAGCTGGGGTGATCTTTCCCTATAACAACTTGAAGCCTGTTGTGCCATCCTTCGGATATATTATTCGTTCTCGCAGTTTGTTGAATGACTGCATCATATTGACACCACAAATCTGGAGCATAGCGAGGATGCACCTGTTTACGTCGACCTTTTGCAGGTTTTCCTCGGACGTACGTAGCGTCAAAGTATTTTGAAATTGGTCGCATTTCCTCCGGTATTTCATTTTTTAAGGTTTCGAATTCTCGGGCGATGTTTTGATGTGGGACGAAAGCAAGGGCACATATCATATGAGTGGCTACTTTGACCGATCGATCTTCAGGATCGCAATACATTTTCTGAAGTCCTTCACTTTGGATATGGCGGTACATGTTTTGACAGAGGTGGAAAAAACAGCAGCGTGCCTTGTCTTCGCCCATTACGATTTTTACAGCATTGATGATAGCCAACTCAAAATCTGTCATCACTTTAATCGGAAGAGAAATATCGATACCTAGACGTTCTGCCTCTTGCAAAACAACCGAGAATACTTTTTCGTATACTTTCTGCTCTTTGTTTTCTAATAATGCGTAGACAAAAGGTAAACCAATAGTTTGTGGTTTTCCTCTTGAATCCGGTTGTGTAACTGCTCCGAGAATTGCGAAAACTTGGAAAAATATACTTGGCGCAGTTTTAAATGTTCCGTCGGCAAACCACAATATGCTCCTGAATAATTGCCTTAAATTTTCAGGCGTCGCGAACACGAGTATTCTCCCAAATTCTGAGTCTTCGTCATTTTCATAGGAGTCGTAAATTAGAAATTTATCTCCATTCAATGAATTTTGATAAAAGCCTGGAATATCCTGCAATTCTCTCAGCGTTCGCGGGTTCGAGGGAAAATCTTTTAATCTTTCACGACTAAGACTTTTTCGGGAATTAATTCTGTTTGGCATTTCCGCTAATACCGCTAAAAGAGAGAGTTATCATATTTTGTAATTATGAATCGAATGCAATTTCGTTTTTTTGTTTTTACCTGGTGAAACGTTTCGCAATTCAGTTCGTAATATTTGAGCTGGAGGAGCTTCAGAATTTTCTGTAGCTTTACGTTTGATCCTATTCATGACTCTTAACGCTTCGACTTCTTCGGGGTTTGGTGCATGAAGGATGTGTTTCGATTCATCAAGTCCCTTCAGAACTCTGATATTGTGTGGTCCTCCGTATGTTGTCACTCTAGCATTACACTCAGGTTTTCTTCGGCAATTCCAATACGCAGTTTCTCCTATTCTACCTGAGTGTTTGTAGTACAAATATCCGTTAATGTGCAAAAGAAATGATTTTTTGCATTCAATTAATTCCGCCATAATTAGAAATTTTGACTTTAGGCAGCAAATTTTAGCTCATGAAATTTTGACACGAAAAGAATGACGTGAAAAAACTTGTTTATATGAGTGAAGTTGGATACATTCGTTACCTTGTCTTTTTATCCGAATTGAAAAATGTATATTGAAAAACTTTTTCGAATATTTTTCGATTACTTAAGTATAAGATTTTTGATTATTATATACACTCATATTGTCGGAATCGTCGAAAAATGTCAAATAGTAGAATAATAAAAATTAATTTCAGTAGTATTTGTTCGGGAAAGCTATCTATTGGAAAAAAGTTATTTTGGGAAAACATGCATTCGGGAAAAAACAATAAAGCGGGAAAAAATATTTTTGGGAAAAAAAATATTGGGAAAATTATTTTTTGGGAAAAAAAAATTTGGGAAAAAATTTTTTTGGGAAAGTGATTTTGGGAAAAATGACCCCCCACGAGATTTTTGGTATGTTAGTAAACTCAAACAATATAACAAGTGTTTTGTCATGAGGGAATAACGGGATGCTAATTCTATTTTCATTCTAGTTGCAAATGTCCGATCTCAGCAAATTGAAAAATTGATTCTTCAAGCAGTTCTCTAATTGAAAGGTTCTATTTACGATATTGTAGTAGTTCTATCCAAGCATTGTCGCTTATCATATCTTCGCTCCACGATCTTTTTAATTCTGTTGACTACGCTCCCCTATGTTAACTCTCGTATGTTAACTTTTCCCCAGTCGTGTTGAAATAATACAAATTTCTTATCCGCGTTTTGTTAGCATTTGATATTTAACCTGGCCAGTCATTCCTGAGCCTTCTCTATGTATCAACGTTCTCAAGTCATATTGTGTACAAAGCTGGATCATGCACATTCCAACTGATTCTAATTGGTTTTATGGTGGTGAAATTTCATAGTTCAGTTACCTTAGTGGAATGGGCTGTAACCGCATCTTCGTGCTTTTATATGTTGCTTGGAGAATTTTTAGCTTCATTACCGCTAGCCTTATAGTGGCAGTGAAAATCTCGATTTAGTACATTTTGACCAATCCTGGGTCGAAAATGTGATCAAATGGTGAAGTGATTTAGTTTTGAGTTTATCACACTTCTTTTTTTTTTTTTTTTGAAAGCAAATTTTACGCTGAGGAAGAAGTCCTTTCAGAAGGAGCGCTATTTGCATTTGAATCCAATATTTGGCAACTTAGTACTTTGAATAAACATAAGTGGCATTTATGCCTCATGCACACTTTACCATTACAGTGCGTTGAAACCGTCATAATATGAGACACTGGTATTATTGTAACTTTGCAGTCTATTCAACATTTTATATGAAGTTTACATTATGTAACTTTTCCCCCGCAGTTGGCTTTTGGGTTTGCTGCTGCTAGTGTGTTTAGCGCAAACATCAACCAGAACACTTGTGAAATCGCATATAAGCCCATTTTTCGCAGCGTGTTTGTGTTGGGTTGGCATGAATTTTAATATTAAATGTGGCAATATTGTTGAATTATATAATTTTTTCTCTTTTATTATTGTATTCTTATTGAAACATGGATAGAAATTTAGATATGCAGTGGAAACAATTGGCAAAAGCACTGGGTTTGTGTGTGGTAGAAACGTATTATTAGTAGGTGTGGAGTTTGAATAAAATACTGTAGAAGTCAGGCGTTCTGAGTTCAAAGGATAGTTTTGTGTTTCAGCATTATTACATATATGTATATTCGCATTAAATGTTTGATTCCATTTTTGACTAATTGGATTTCAGTTTTTAGAGCTATTAGCTGACGAAAAATAAATATAGGGTTTTTGAATAAGGGCGGGTAGATGTTAAAATGGAATAAAATGGCGTTTGCTGTGTGGCACGTAGTGCCGTCCTGCTGGAACCACATGTCGTCTAGGTCCATATGGTTCAATATGGGCCATAAGAAATTGGAAGGGCCACCACGTCTACCGAAAAATGGGCGCAATGCGCGCAACGTTTGCGTTAATGAACACTCATTTTGATAATAAAGTTTTATCATTTGAACGTGCTGTTCAATCCTGTAACTTGCCATGATGATTTGGCATAAACAACTGAATAATAAACAAAAGATTTGATAGATGTCACCAAAACAAAATGGCTGCTACCGGGCACCAAAATCGACCCGCGCCAATTGAAAAACGTTTGCGTTAATGAACACTCATTTTGATAATAAAGTTGTATCATTTGAACGTGCTGTTCAATCGTGTAACTTGCCATGATGATTTGTCATAAGCAACTGAATAATAAACAAAAGATTTGACAGATGTTACCAAAACAAAATGGCTGCCACAGGGCGCCAAAATCTACCCGCGCCAATTGAAAAACCCTTTATATATTTATATCTATAGGTATATAGGAATCAAACATTAAATTTATATATGTAAATATATATAGGTTCCCTGAACTCCTATCTGGAGCATAGGACGTCAACATTATGTGCTACTGATCTCAATTCGTTCCATGTTAGGCCGAGGGGTGGTACGCGGACTGCTATTTTCGCAGCCGGCTCGCTGAAAAGGATTCCAACGCAGCAACATTGTCATCGCTCTTTCTCAACGTGTGGCCGATCCGCTGCAATTTCTTTTGCCGTATTTCGGTACATCTGTGAAGCTTTCCTCAACAAATCGGCATTGGTTATTGTTCGTGGCCAGAAAATTCGCATACAGTCGTTTCGTGATCATCGCAGTTACTTTCTAGGTGGTGCAGCCATACAGATGCAGTGACTTGACACCATAGTTGAATATGCGCAGCCTTGTGCGAAGAATGATTTTACAGGTTTTCCACATTGTAATTCTGCATTCACCATGCTGCTAAGGTAGAAAAATTTGTCAACGTTTTCAAACTGCCGCGCACCCACTGCCACCGGCGCAATACAGTGGCAATAAGGTACAGTGCTTTTGTTTTCTAAGCATTTACTTTAAGGCCGGTTGTTTTTAACTTCCTCTGCATGGCTTGAGCCAGTAGCTTCAGATAGAAAAGCTTGTATGCGAGCAAGCATATAACATCGGCGTATG
The DNA here is from genome assembly GCF_028408465.1 of Anastrepha ludens. Taxonomy (NCBI): domain Eukaryota; kingdom Metazoa; phylum Arthropoda; class Insecta; order Diptera; family Tephritidae; genus Anastrepha; species Anastrepha ludens. Next base: position 31,802,143 of record NC_071503.1, on the reverse strand, counting down.
CCACGTAAAAATAAGGCAATTTCTGAAGCATCAATAAATTATCTTCTAAAACCACTTCTAACATTTTAAGCAATTTTGCTTTTAATATAAATATTTCAAATGTAAAACTTGAACCAAAGTTAAATGAAGAGTTATATAAGACGAACCTTACAGCTTTTTTGATGACTCTGCGAAAATTTCCAATATTTTAGCAATTTCATTCCCAATACTTAAATCTGTATCATTATATCTATTGATTTCGTTTGTTTCTCTTAAAATATTAGCTATTTCAACCCGCTTTGTTCGCATTGAACAAAACTTATACATAGGTGAAAAACACTTCAAAGAAGTTCTAAGAAGGGAACTAGCACAAAATTTTTTTAAATATTTCACCAGCGTTGTATACGTGCTAAACATCTCTGATACTTCCGGTAATTCTTTTATTGATTATTCAACAGTACTGTGCAACAAGTGGTGGAAAACATGTATGTGGTTATGGCTGCTAACATACACACGCTGTTAAAATAATGACATGGTCATTCAATTCGTAGTTACACGTTTTCACCAAGTCGCATACTATTTCTCTAACGTTTACACCTGGAAATCAAATTAAATACACACATGTAGGGTTTTTCAGTAAGAGCGCTTCAACTTTTGAACTTTTTTGAATAAAACACAAACGGTTTGACTTTTTTAACTAATTTTTTTTTATTATCGAGTTTGAACATATACATTTAAGTATGAAATTCGATTTCTTTTGCATGACCACCGCGTGCACGTTTTACGAAGTCAAATCGTTGAACCCAATTTTCGACCACTCTTTTGCATAAATCGGCCGAAATTCCAACAATTTCGCGTTCAATATTGGCTCTGAGCTCACAAATCGCCGCCGGCTTGTTACTGTAGACCAATGACTTCACATAACCCCAAAACGGGACGGCTTGTTAAATGGACCGTAAAATGGCCGTAATGCTCTTAAAGTAGCAGCAACAGAACGATTATTTTCATAAAAAATTTGCACAATTTGCAATCGTTGCTCAAGTGTGTAGCGTTCCATGATGAAATGTATACTAATGAAGTTTACAAATGTCAAGCGAAAAATAAAAAATATTGCGTCGTTCGCCCTCCCTATCGGAAAAAAGTTGAAGCGCACCTATTGAACAACCCTATATATAATAAATTTTAAGTAGTACATTTTAATTGTAACTAGGGTGGTATATATGAAAGGGAATGTTGTCGTTTTTTATAAGTATTTCACCCTTAAACCATAACACAAGAGCTTTTCAATCATTTCTGAGAGTAAATTACATTTTTAGTTCTCAAGGTTCTTTTGATACTTGTGTTTCATAGAATAGTGAATTAATTCTTTATACCCAATTTATGTTCTAAATGCATTGTTAAAGAAACAAACGAAGTTTGGTAGTAATTTTCGGTCCAAATATCTGATGTAAGGCCATATCTATTGTCTTTTACGGTATGAGCTTCCACTTTAAGATCTTCAAACTTTCATAAAGACTTTCGATATTTCTGGAAACCGTCGTTGGTTGAGGCAGAAAAGTTTCCAAATTAAAATTTAGACCGAATTTTAGTACCAAAGCTTATTAAACATTCCGCAAAATTTTGTAATCCGGACTCATCAACTATTTTGAATGGCCTGCGACTTTCTACACTCCACCGTGTCATTTTTCCAGTACATATTTTTTCCCAAACGGCCTAAAGTTTTTCATCCGGAGTCGAGTCATCAATTTTTTTTTACTTATAAAGGCTTATTTTTTAAGAGCTATAGGAAAGTTTTTCAAAAAAACACACGTAAAATTCAGAAAAATGCATGAAATTTTTATTTAAGTCGATAATAGAGTCCATATAATTTAATGTTTGAAGATTATTTAATGCCAATGTTGACCGCGACTGCGCTTCAAATGGTCCATCCGCTTAGTCCAATTTTGGCGTACTCTTTCCAATGTTTCGGGCGGTATCTCACGTATATAGTAAATGCTTTAATGTTGTCTTCCAATGCGTTAGTTGAAGCAGGCTTGTCTGAATAGACATGAGCTTTAACATAGCCCCACAAAAAATAATCTAAACGTGTTATATCGCACGATCTGGGTGGCCAATTGACAGGTCCCGAACGTGAAATAAAATGTTCACCGAACTCGCCTCTCAACAAGTCCATTGTTACGCGTGCTGTGTGGCATGAGGCACCGTCTTGCTGAAACCACATGTCATGCAAGTCAAGCTCTTGCATTTTGGGCAAAGAAAAGTTGGATACCATTTCATGGTAGCGCTCACCATTCACAGTTACGTAATGATTTGCATCTTTGAAGAAGTACGGTCCAATGATACCTCCAGCCCGTAAACCGCACCAAACTGTGACCTTTTCTGGATACATTCGTAGCTCTTGCAATACTTCTGGCTGATCTTCACTCCAAAATCGACAATTCTGCTTTACGTACCCATTGATCCAAAAACGAGCTTCGTCGCTGAACACAATTTTTCGATAAAAATGTGGATCTCCGGCCAAGAGCCCATTCACCAAAAATTCTGCGTTGCCGTAGATCGTTTGGCTTCAATTCATGCGCCAGCTGTATTTTGAAGGGCTTCACACCTAAATCCTTTCGCAAAATGTTAAACGTTGTTGAGTAACAGAGGCCCAATTGCTGCGAACGGTGAGGAATCGAGAATTGATGGTCATCATTAACACTGGCCGATACAGCTGCGATATTTTCTTCAGTTCGCACTCTACGTAAGCGTGTTGGTGGTTTGATATCCAATAATGTAAATTTGGTTCTAAATTTAGTCACAGTAGCTCGAATAGCCGCTTCAGTGAGTCGATTAAACTGACCATGAAATGGAAGAAGCGCGCGATAAATTTTCTTAACAGAACACGCATTTTTATAATAAAGTTCAATGATTTGCAAGCGTTGTTCGTTTGTAAGACGATTCATGGTTAAATTACAGACCAAACTGAAGATGTTTGACAGTGAAACAAAACACGAAACGTGCGTCAGCTTTTTAAACCACTGTTAAAAAAGATAATAGCTAAAAAATCACCCGTTATAACACCTACGCTTTACTAAATTCGAACTACTATTGATTTTAAAAACAAATATTGTGTGGCACTGTCAACACTACATGAGATTTTCTAATTCCGCGCCTTTATCTTTCATAATTTTACCGAAAGTCTCACCTTTACTCTTTTTGCTCATTTATTTTGAAAAAACTTGTTTACTTGTATTGCTGTCAAACTCCATAGCGTTTTCTATTATCTTCTATAAAATATTTGGTTACAAATCTACCCATTTAATAAAAAAGCTGTATTGTGTATAGTAAGTATACTAAGGTCATCATTATTTTGGCGATGACCTATTTCAAGTCCAAATGACAATGATCCACAACGGATTTTAAAGGGTGCATCATCTTTTATGTCAGTATGTAAGCGCTGAATAACTTTGTCATTTATCAATCGATCGACTTCAACATACATGCTTTCGATACGTCAATTCAGTACAATTTCAACCATCGATCGCTTTATACCGAAACAACGCGCTGAAATAGTGACTCTATGCATCGAAAATAGTCGTTCTATTGTTCTAACTTAATGCGCTTATCGCAAAAAGTATCGCGGCAAACAGGCACCGTCTGACAATACTATTAGTCGTTTGGTGTCGAATATTTTTGAGCACGGGACAGTAGGAGATCGTAAACATGAGGTTCATCAACGACCAAGACGTTCTAATGAACTTGTTGAAGCAGTGAGGGAGAGCGTTGCCCAGAAGCCAACAGTGTCGTATCGTCTTCGCGCTCAGCATTTTGGCGTCAGTGAAACCACAATGCGGCGCATTTTAAAGGATGATTTAAATTTGTTTCCGTATAAAGTGCAATTGACACAAATAATATTGCCGACAGACCATTCACGTCACTTGGAATACGGCCAAACATTCGCTCGAATCGTTGATACTGAACCCAATTTTCGGAAGCAAATTTTAGTGACTGGCGAGGGACCTTTTAACCTCTCTGGCAGTGTGAGTAAACAAAATTTCCGCATTTGGGGAACTGAGAATCGTTACGAAATCCATGAAACTGTTTGGGCGGCATTTGCGCCAAAACTATTATTGGGCCATATTTTTACCGAGAAAACGAGACGGTCGATGGAAACCGATATCGGTGGACTTTGGCTCATTATGTCAACAATTGAATTTCTGCAACGAACGGGACGTCTAGAGTAAAAAAGAGGCGACATCGACTGGCCCCCAGATCACCTGACTTAGCCCCCCCGGACTTCTTTTTATGGGGTAATCTGAAAAGTAAGATTTACGCCAACAAGTCGCGGGCTACTGACCAGCTTAAGGCAAACATTCGTGCCAAAATCAACGCTATAAAACCCGAAATGCTTGACAAAGCGATGACAAACGCAGAAAAAAGATCGCAGTTTGTGATTAATAATAAAGGTGGCCACTTGATTGATTTTGTATTCAAAAAATAGTTTTAATATATTGTAAATAACCAAACCAAATAAAAAGACCTCACTTATACAAATCAGTTGTTGTTTTTTTTCAAAGTTATTCAATGTTTTCATAGCGACATAAAAGATGGTGCACCTTTTTTATATTAAGTTACTTTAATACTTATAATTCCATCGCTTTTATAACTTAAGAATTAGAGCAAAACAAACGATGAAAGCCTTTCTCATACTGGTAAATAAGAACGGGCGTCCTCATTTTGGCGAAGGATTAAAAATGCCCGACAAACTTGTCTTTACACGAATTCAACGTACTATTTAATTTTAGTTCATTAACTAATTAAAAATATATATGTGCGAAGCAACATACAATAAAAGTGCAAGTGTGTCGCACGTTTGATACAAGTACGACACAACTGCAGTGCAGAGAACGTTAATGATTTAGAGAAGTCTCATGAGCGACGCATAATGTGAATTGTCAAAAATGAAGTGTAACCGCGAAGACTTTTTCACCTCGAACAAATCGACAGCGGAGAAGTTCTTAACAGAGCTGATTACAGTGAATTCTGTCTTAGTACACTGGCTCTGTACAGTTCTTGGCTTCTGTATGAAATCAAATTGCCGACGGCATTTTCCAACGCATTTGAATATGCATTTATTTGTTCCTTTGACAAACGAAATTTTATTTATTTTATTACGGCGAGTAATATATGTATGTATGCATTTTCTAGATAGTATAAAACTTTGAAATTTAAAAGAAATAAAAGAAGAATTAATAGAAATGTATTTGCATATATATGGGACAACTATGTTCAATTGCATCTTTATTATATATAGTGCTGCACACATATGTATGCACTGAAGCAACCATGACATACCTCACGAGACATCCCCTTATCATATTTACATACAATAATTAGGGACTAAATTCCCGAATGCTCGAGTCCCTGAGACACCACGTTTCCTGATGTACGCAGATGACCTGAAAATTTACATTCGGATAGAGGACGAAACTGACTTCAATAGACTTCAAGAAGACTTAACAAGATTGGAAGCTTGGTATAATGATAACTCCTTACCTCTTAATGCTGGTAAATGCCAGCACATGTCATTCAGTAAACGCAAAGTTGCGATTGATTTCGATTACAAGTTCGGCACTACCACCCTCAAGAAAATTTATGAAAATAAAGACTTGTGGGTCATATTTACAACGAAAATGTCGTTTTCTAAACATATAGACTTTATGATTACCAAGTCTAGATCTATGCTTGGCTTTGTAATAAGGAATTCAAGGGAGTTCCAGGATCTTTCTACGCTGAGGAATTTGCATTTTTCTCTTGTGAGATCAAACCTTGAAAATTTGAGCATTATTTGGGATCCATTCTATATAGGTTTATCTTTAAAATTTGAGAAGGTTCAGAAACGTTTCACTATTGCTAATGTCAATAAAGTGAAGGAGTTAGTGCTCAGAAATCGTCGGTTGACTGTTAAATACCTCACTGATGTGATCGGAATATCAGAAGGATCTGTGGAAACCATTTTGAAAGACCATTTGGGCCTACGAAAAGTAAAATCTCGTTTGGTACCGAAAACTCTCAATTTCTTGGAAAAAAGTCGTCGCGTTGATGTGTCTGAAACAATGCTTTCAGACTATCAGGACAAGCTCAAATGCATCATTACGGGAGATGAGACTTGGATTTATGCTTACGACCCTGAAACAACCGACCAATCAAGCGAATATCGGGCTAAAGGCGAGGCCAGACCGACAAGAGCACGTCAAAGTCGTTCAAAAATAAAGATCATGATGAGAGTTTTTTTCGATTTTCGTGGTGTGGTGCACTATGAATTCCTTCCACCTGGTCAAACTGTTAATAAGGAAATATTATTTGAGCGTTATGCGTCGTTTACGTGAAGCAATTCGTCTAAAAAGACCAGAATTATGGGCCAACAACTCTTGGTTTTTGCATCACGATAATGCACCGTCTCACACTGCACTCATTCTTCGTGACCATTTCGCCAAAAATTCCACGCATATCGTTCCACAACCACCGTATTCGCCTGATTTGGCTCCGTGTGACTTCCGGCTTTTCCCAAAACTCAAGAGACCACTCCGGGGAACGCGTTTCGAGTCGATTGAGGAGATAAAAGCTGAATCGAAGAAGGTGCTGATGGCTATACCGGAAATGGACTATTTGGCATGTTTCGGGGATTAGAAAATTTGTTGGCATAGGTGTATTTCATCGAGAGGGAATTAATTTGAAGGGGATGAAATTGAAATTACAACCAAATTCCCCTTACTTTTTGCCCTTTTATTAGCATTGCCAATTTTAGAAATGCGGTCAAAAAATCATCTATAATGTTTTTAAGGGGCATAGTTACGAACCATATCAAATGTCACTTCTTGTTGGAGCTAACACTTTTTAATTGTCCCACTCGTAACCTTAGACTTAGCAATATGTTCCATTTACCTTATCACAATACCAATTTTAGTCGAAATGAGCCGCTTGCACGTTGTAAAAGGCAGTCTAACCAATTATACAAAAAATTGGAAATATTCTCTAACACACGAGATAATTTCAAATCAAAACTTAATCTGGAGATACACTTTTGAATTGTGACTAATATATCTCACTGTATTGTTTATCATATATTATATTTAA